>NC_135331.1:190973743-191290067 GCF_023851605.1 Tamandua tetradactyla
ATGTTGAACCATCCTTGCATACCTGGGATGAATCCTACTTGGTCATGATGTATAATTCTTTTAATGTGTTGTTGGATACGATTTGCTAGAATTTTATTGAGGATTTTTGCATCTGTATTCATTAGAGAGATTGGTCTATAGTTTTCTTTTTTTGTAATATCTTTGCCTGGTTTTGGTATAAGGGTGATGTTGGCTTCATAGAATGAATTAGGTAGTTTTCCCTCCACTTCGATTATGTTGAAGAGTTTGAGGAGAGTTGGTACTAATTCTTTCTGGAACGTTTGATAGAATTCACATGTGAAGCCGTCTGGTCCTGGACTTTTCTTTTTAGGAAGCTTTTGAATAACTAATTCAATCTCTTTACTTGTGATTGGTTTGTTGAGGTCGTCTATTTCTTCTTGAGTCAAAGTTGGTTGTTCATGTCTTTCCAGGAACCCGTCCATTTCCTCTAAATTGTTGTATTTATTAGCGTAAAGTTGTTCATAGTATCCTGTTATTACCTCCTTTATTTCTGTGAGGTCATTAGTTATGTCTCCTCTTCCATTTCTAATCTTATTTATTTGCATCCTCTCTCTTCTTCTTTTTGTCAATCTTGCTAAGGGCCCATCAATCTTGTTGGTTTTCTCATAGAACCAACTTCTGGTCTTATTGATTTTCTCTATTGTTTTCATGTTTTCAATTTCATTTATTTCTGCTCTAATCTTTGTTATTTCTTTCCTTTTGCTTGCTTTGGGATTAGTTTGCTGTTCTTTCTCCAGTTCTTCCAAGTGGACAGTTAATTCCTGCATTTTTGCCTTTTCTTCTTTTCTGATAAAGGCATTTAGGGCAATAAATTTCCCTCTTAGCACTGCCTTTGCTGCGTCCCATAAGTTTTGATATGTTGTGTCTTCATTTTCATTTGCCTCTAGGTATTTACTAATTTCTCTTGCAATTTCTTCTTTGACCCACTCGTTGTTTAAGAGTGTGTTGTTGAGCCTCCATGTATTTATGAATTTTCTGGCACTCCGCCTATTATTGATTTCCAACTTCATTCCTTTATGATCCGAGAAAGTGTTGTGTATGATTTCAATCTTTTTAAATTTGTTAAGACTTGCTTTGTGACCCAGCATATGGTCTATCTTTGAGAATGATCCATGAGCACTTGAAAAAAAGGTGTATCCTGCTGTTGTGGCATATAATGTCCTATAAATGTCTGTTAAGTCAAGCTCATTTATAGTAATATTCAGGTTCTCTATTTCTTTATTGATCCTCTGTCTAGATGTTCTGTCCATTGATGAGAGTGGGGAATTGAAGTCTCCAACTATTATGGTATATGTGTCTATTTCCCTTTTCAGTGTTTGCAGTGTATTCCTCACGTATTTTGGGGCATTCTGGTTCGGTGCGTAAATATTTATGATTGTTATGTCTTCTTGCTTAATTGTTCCTTTTAATAATATATAGTGTCCTTCTTTGTCTCTTTTAACTGTTTTACATTTGAAGTCTAATTTGTTGGATATTAGTATTGCCACTCCTGCTCTTTTCTGGTTGTTATTTGCATGAAATATCTTTTCCCAACCTTTCACTTTCAACCTATATTTATCTTTGGGTCTAAGATGTGTTTCCTGTAGACAGCATATAGAAGGATCCTGTTTTTTAATCCATTCTGCCAGTCTATGTCTTTTGATTGGGGAATTCAGTCCATTAACATTTAGAGTTATTACTGTTTGGATAATATTTTCCTCTACCATTTTGCCTTTTGTATTATATATACCATATCTGACTTTCCTTCTTTCTACACTTTTCTCCATGCCTCTCTCTTCTGTCTTTTTGTATCTGACTCTAGTGCTTCCTTTAGTATTTCTTGCAGAGCTGGTCTCTTGGTCACAAATTCTCTTAGTGACTTTTTGTCTGAGAATGTTTTAATTTCTCCCTCATTTTTGAAGGATAATTTTGCTGGATATAGGAGTCTTGGCTGGCAGTTTTTCTCTTTTAGTAACTTAAATATATCCTCCCACTGTCTTCTAGCTTCCATGGTTTCTGCTGAGAAATCTACACATAGTCTTATTGGGCTTCCCTTGTATGTGACAGATTGTTTTTCTCTTGCTGCTTTCAAGATCCTCTCTTTCTCTTTGACCTCTGACATTCTAACTAGTAAGTGTCTTGGGGAACGCCTATTTGTGTCTAATCTCTTTGGGGTGCGCTGCACTTCTTGGATCTGTAATTTTAGGTCTTTCATAAGAGTTGGGAAATTTTCAGTGATAATTTCTTCCATTAGTTTTTCTCCTCCTTTTCCCTTCTTTTCTCCTTCTGGGACACCCACTACACGTATATTTGTACGGTTCACATTGTCCTTGAGTTCCCTGATATCTTGTTCAAATTTTTCCATTCTTTTCCGGATAGTTTCTGTTTCTTTTTGGAATTCAGATGTTTCATCCTCCAAATCACTAATTCTATCTTCTGTCTCTTTAAATCTGTCATTGTAGGTATCCATTGTTTTTTCCATCTTTTCTACTTTATCTTTCACTTCCATAAGTTCTGTGATTTGTTTTTTCAGTTTTTCTATTTCTTCTTTATGTTCAGCCCATGTCTTCTTCATGTCCTCCCTCAATTTATCGATTTCGTTTTTGAAGAGGTTTTCCATTTCTGTTCGTATATTCAGCATTAGTTGTTTCAGCTCCTGTATCTCATTTGAACTATTGGTTTCTTCGTTTGACTGGGCCATATGTTCAATTTTCTGAGCGTGATCCGTTATCTTCTGCTGGCGTCTGGGCATTTAGTCAGATTTCCCTGGGTTTTCGACCCCACAGGTTGAAAGATTTTTCTGTGAAATCTCTGGGTTCTGTTTTTCTTATCCTGCCCAGTAGGTGGCGCTCGTGGCACACGTTTGTCTACGGGTTCCACCAGTGAAAGTTGCTGTGGGTCCTTTAACTCTGGAAAATTCTCGCCGTAGGGGAGGTTCGGCAGCCGAAGCGTCTTGGAAGAATGCCAGCCGGCCTGGGGTTCCGAATGCAGGGAGGGTCGCCGGCCACCGCAGCACAGGAGAGCGTCCGGCCGAATTAGCTAGTCGGCCCGGGATGCCAAGCGTGGCAGGAGGGCGCCAGCTGTCTCAGCCCGGGAAAGTGCACTGTTCCCAGCTGGACGGGGGAGTCACGTGTTTGGAAGGGATCCCCCAGTCACTGTTCTCTGCAGTCTGGGGATTTCCAACCCAACTATCTCAGTTGGTCCAGGGGGCCTCGCGTGGTGGGGGCACCAGCCGCCGTGGCCTAAGGGGACCGCCTGTTCAATTCTACCAGCTGGCCTGGGAAGGTGGAAGGGAGGGACTCCGGTCGCTTGCCGTCCCACCCAGGAAAGCCCGTGCCCCTTGGTGATCTCACCGGAGCTGGTTCTCCCAGATAGTCAGCCGTTCCAGGATGGGGTACGCTGTCCCAGCCGTTCCAGGATGGGGTACGCTGTCCCTTTGATCTCCCTCGTGGCTCCGGGAGCTGCTCTGTATTATGTCCACTCCCCCAGTAGCTGTTCTGGAGGAGGAAAGGTGAGGGCGGCAAGGCTGTCGAGGCTGGTGGCGGAGGAGCCGGTGAAGGCGGGGAAGAGGGCACCGTGGTGGTTGGAGAGCCGCCGGAGCAGGAGGGGGAAGGGGGGAGAAGGAGGGCGGGCGGGTCGGCTGCTGCGGGGCGTGGGCGCCGCGCGGCGGGCCGGCGGAGAAAGAGGGGGGAGAAGGAGGGCAGGCGGGTCGGCTGCTGCGGGGTGTGGGCGCCGCGCGGCCAGGAGATTCCTCTTAAATATGGAAGGTGACATTATAGTTTAGTGAGAACTAAAAATTACAGAAGGCAGAAGACCAGAGCTTGGTTTCCATCACTTAGATGTCTGCTTAAAATAATTTAAAGCTTGCTAAGCCTCATTCACCTCATTTATAAATAAATATAATACCTTGTGTTTTACCCATTCCAGAGACTTCACTTTTGGGTCTTTTCTTCCTCTTTTACTATATTATGTGGAATAAACAATTCCACCCCCTACTTTGTTGCTCTACAGATTTGGTAGTTAGACTTTCTATTTTTATTATTTTACTTGTAACCCTTAAATGAAGAACTTTGGTTGTCTTCATCTTCCCATCTTACATTTTATTTCTGCCCAGAGTCTTAGTTTCACTTTGCTTTTAAGTTCACTAAAATTGGCTGTTCCTGGGTGTTTTTATCCCCAGGCACAATTCATTTCCATTTGAAAACATTTCTTTGCCTACTGTTGTCTGCTGGATTCCATCCTTTCCTTCTATATTCTTTTTTTTTTCTTCTTTTTCTTGCTGAGATGTAATTTAAGAGGGTAAGCCTCTTGTTTTTTAAATGTCAGGAAATGTGTTTATTCCACTTTCAATCTTGAATAATAGTTTTGGGATATAGAATTCTAGATTGACATTTTTTCTCAGCACGTCGAGGATACAATGCCTTTCTTCTCCTCCATCAATTATCATTAATAAGAAATAGAATAAAATATCACGTTGATTGACAGCCTTTGTAGGTTTTCGTTCTCTTCTCTCAGCTAGTTTTTAATGTTTTTTCTTTGTCAATATTGTTTCTGTAGTTTCACTACATGGTATTTAGGTGGAGGTTTGGGTTTTTATGTGATATTCAGAACTCAATGCACTTTTTTCAATATAAAATTTAACACCCTGTAATTTGGAAAATTCTCCAACATTGTCTCTTTGAATAGTGCCTCTCCCCATCTGTCCTATTCTGTCCATTTGAATCCTACTTAATATAAATTGGAGCTTCTCAATTTACCTTCCATGGCTCAACTTGGCAAATTCTAGAGGTAAATCAGATTTCTGGGATTTGCAATTTATACAACTGGGCAATATAAAAGAATCCAAAAGTATGACTAAAAAATTAGACATGATGTGAATATTTCTTTAGATTAAGAATAATAAATCATCCAAATTATTAATTAAAACAAGTTATTAATTTAAAAAACTCTAGAAACATGATAACCCTAAAAAAAATACAATATGTATATTAACTATTGGAACACCTCCATGGTACCTTTTCTCCCCTTCATTTTTGGGTGTATATCCTTCTATGATGATAATATTATGTAATATTTGTTTCATTTGAGGAAAGAAAAAAATTTCAGTCTCTTCTCTAGCTTGGTTTTTATTATTGATAGTTCATCTTTTTTTTTTAATCTCATCTAGTGCCACAACTAATTGTTGGTAATATCTGTAAATAATTAGGATTATTGTCAAATGTGGGGAAAATATTTATCAAGCATCTTTTTTATGGGAATGTAAAGACTACTTGCATGCATACCAAGTTTCATTCCTACTCTAACGTCCTCACAGTCTCAGCGCCAGGTGCCAGGGACTGTGTGCCCGTCCAGAAAACCCTCGGGCCCTGCTTTTCTGTGAAATGATGCCAGCTGTGTTGGCAGAGCGGTGGCAGAAGTATTCTGGGAAGCCATTCCTATACTTGGATACAGCGTATAGATACAGTCACCTATCTCTACAGGGAAGTTAACGCAAACCAAACAAGCACAGCCCACAACAGCCCACAACAGCCAAACCAAGCCGACTCCACATCAACCTTCCCCAAAATGTGCATAGCGGCTCTAACACCAACCTAGCCGTGACTGCGGGGGGAGCAGAGCAGAGGGGAAAGAGCTATCCGGCTTAACCAACTGCAGTTAAAAATTTCTCATATGCAATTTTTTCAGAAATATCTGACCAGGTAAGCACAATGGTGAGCCTCCGTCCAGGGCCATGGAAGGGACCCACACGAATGAGGGGCCTGGACTTTAAGAATTGTTACTTCATGGTAAATCCGTCTCTCTATATTTCTCATTTCTTTGCCCCTCTCTACTGAGTTCTTCTTTCACCTCTATTTTGCATTTCACTAATTCTGCTTTCAGTGGAATCAAGTCTACCATTTAGGCTATCTATTGAACTTTTCATTTTGATGACTACTTATTTCTAAAATTTCCATTTTCCCTTGTCACATCTTCCTATAATAACAAACATATCCTCTTCCTGTCTTTTGGATTCAATTTCTTCTATATTTCTAAACATTTTAAACATACTTACGTTTTAAATTCATTTTAAGTTGCTATGCTGTGTGTAGATCTTGAACAGGAATGCTCCCCGTTGCTGTGCCTGCTGACAGCCTGTGTGTCATAACGCCTGGCTGTGTGCTTCCCAAAAGGAGAGTTTGAAGCCTGCCCTGAAGAAATCTCCACGGGCAGCTTCCTGTCCGTTCTGAGCAGAGCTCTAGTCCAGAGCTCCCCCTCTCGCATTTCGGGGCCTGCCACCTCAGCGCCGCCTGTGCACGGCTATTAAGACCCCACCCTTTTCTGCAAACCTATGTAAGACAATCTGGTCATTCAGTAAAACGCAAATTTTGAGGAAATACATGCAACACACACATAAGCTCCATATCAGGTGGTGTGACCCAATGAAAGTAAATCAGGGGCCAAATTCTGCTCACCCTCACCCCCCCCCACCCCTCCAAAAATAGAAAAAGCAAATATTTATTGGCAAGCAAGTGCAAAAATAGTTGCACGTCTGTGTGCCTGTGGGCTTTGCCTTAACGTCTCTGCACGAACAGCTTGCTCCAACATGGAGGCAACCTTGTGATGGCAGAACTCACCAGCTTAGCATCAGGTCAATGGCCTGGTGAGCTGGAGGAGCATCCGACCAGTGGGCCCGTGGACCTCAGGCTCTCCCACAATCACAGAAGTCTGCCGGCCTAGCTGGATCTTTATAATTTGTAGCTGCACATTGTTCCTAGTCTTGAACAGGACTCACTTCACCAATGTAGACAGTGTTCCTAAATCTCTTATACAAATTAACAAACTCTCTGGTGCAGATTTTGATGGTGAAGTTCTAGGCACCCACCACCAACAGTGCATTCCTGATGAGCTTCAAATACTAACTGAACATACCTGTCTCCATATGTGTCAGCTTGATTCCTTCCTATTGAGGAAAATGCTCTCCTTATAGCTGGAAAGATGGCTACCAGCATTTCCCGGGGGCACGCTCCAAGAGCTTCATGAGAAGAGCAGGAAGTGAAATTTCACCTCCGAGGTTCAGCTTGAGAATTCCAGGGCACACCACTCCCCTGAAATGTGGTGTCCAGAGCTGCACTGCCCGATGTGTGTCGCACATCACCACGGGAAATACGACTCTGAGCCCACCGAGCTAGACACACTAATTCAGCAAACAGGATCCCAGTTTAATTTTTCCTTTTTTGTTTTTTAGTAACTATTAACTGATGCTGACCTTTTAATCACCTTTTATTTTCTACACACTCAAGGTAGTAATCCTTCATCCTGAAATTGTATGATTAATTTTTACAGATAAATTTGGGACTTAGATGTATCCTTCCCACATTTTTCCCTGCATAGTGTCCAAGTCTTTTTAGAGTATTTGTCCTGCCATATGGGTGAACAGATGGAAGGATGGAAGGATACAACCATCTAACATTACTCCACTCAGTAGACCATGTTTTACAATCAGCCATGCTAGCCTCAAACTATTTCAAGCCCTGCATCCTGCTTCTATTATTTCCCTCTCCTTGCCCCAATTTTTCACTTTTTTTTACTATTGCTAACAGTCACCATTAGCAGCCAAGGAAATGGCAACTGAAGGGAACAGCTGATCATGAAGAAGTTGCAAATTACGAAGTGTTGCCCAGCGGCCTGGGTTACTACAGACTCCCAATGAGCTCACTCCCTTTGGGGGAGCAGCTTATGCAGAAGGAGAAGCTGATTCAGTGCATTTCTGACCCTGCATCTTCTCGTGCTGGGTGTGCTATAACCAACTCTGCTACGTGATCGAGTTTCACGGCACATGTAGTGATAGGATGGCAGAACTTCACTGAACAACCCAAATTAGAGGTACTGAGGGAAAACCAACAGGAATGGAACACAAAAGTTATGGTTCAGAGAAAGGAGGCTCCAGTGGCGGAAAATCCTTCCTGTTTCAGGCTTGAGCCTAGGGAAATATAAATACAGTGATCTATGGGAAAACTATCCATCGGTAATGGGCTGTGGTCACTACTAGCTTGGGAAAGTTTGAAGCACGCAATCTTAAAAGTGATCAGCTGATCATTAGTCCCTGAATCCATCCATCGTGTCATCTGTGCTAAATAATAATAGCATAGTAAACAATGATTTCAAAAGCCTTCCATACGATGAATTGTAAAAAATCAGGGCACTCTAATTCCTAGTAAAATAAAACGTGAAAGGGGTACAATATCAGATTACTCATTTCTGTAAAACTCTTGTGGGATACACTGTTTTCCCACTGGAAATCTGAGACCATAGTTCCCGTTACAGCATTATCTCCCTAGAAATGAGTTTAACAGGTACAGAAGACTTGATTTTTTTTTTTAATTCAGTGACTTTTTCTCCAAAACTTTAAGGCCTACTGTGTATATATTTAGACCCTAGAATGAGTGGTATTTTCTTCCATATGATTGCCCTCCAGGAAAAAAAATGCCTGTAAAAGCTACCAGAGTTCTCATTTGCATGGCATAACTTTTGTTTGTGTCCTCTCCACATCTCCAAAACCTCCTTCCCCCATCTCTAATTTTCCATCATTCTATTCACTCATTTGTATCAGAAAAAAATGTGCTTCTCTGCGTCCTGGTGGTGTTTAGTCCACACTTCTGGGTGCTAGAGACACCTTTTGTCCTTTGTTACAGCCTCTCGCAGAGCCTCCTCCCTGCTGGAACTATGTTAGCTAATTTCCCTTCTGAGCAGACAGGAAACGGCTTCTCCTGCCCTGACTGCAGATTATCTTTTTCATCCTTTTCAGCAGCAGTGAAAGCAAGGAGGCTGGAGAGATGACTCATTATGCCCAGGCCAGAGGCTCCCCGTTCGCGTGACGCCGTGAAGCCGTGAAGCCCAGCTTTCACAGCCTCTCTGTTCTGCTGTCAGGGGCTTCGCAGCGAGCCCGGCCCCCGGGAGGAGCAGACATTTCCACGCCCATCTTCCTTCTGAGGGCTGTGACCTCAGGGACCCCAGGGCTCGTGTGGGTGGGTGTGAGACCGCCGGGGGCGGGGGGAGGGGCGGGAGTGGGAGAGCTTCAGCCCAGAAAATGGCAAATCAGCAAATCTACCGAAGAAATAGTCTCTTTTCCCCCCAAGTTAATGAAGAAGTATTGGTTCTGTTTTGATGTCAGTTTACTCCAATCCCATGAAAAGGGTGTGTTTTCGTTTTTCTTTGTTAAGACTAAGTGCCATTTCTTTTCCATTGTTTGTTAAGAAGTATATTTTGAAAATAAATAAATATGAGAACTATGCTGACCTAAGTAACCATTTGCGTTGTCTTATGCAGCTGTAATCTGGAGGAGCTGATGGAGAAACTAAGGCTCCTTAGAGGCCTCGTCTAATTACAAAGGAAACACTCCAGAAAACCAAAACGGCAAATATATTTAAGGTAATTCCCTGTGACTAGACTTTGGCGGCCGCCACCCACTTTATTTTTGCTTTGCTTTTCCACATTGCCTCCTGCTGTGCTCTGCCAGATCCTCTGACCATCTCCGGCTGCGCTGGGAGGACTCGTCCCGAGTCCCACACCTGGTAGACAGGCAACGTGGGGCACTGAGCCTTTGTCCCCATTAGGAGACTCTGACTCATGGTGGGCTTCCAGCCCTGAAGAGGCGTCGGTGGAAAGAGAATGTCTCAGGAAGCGAGGGGCGCTGGGAGACAGCTGCAGCCCGCAGGTGTGAGCCACTGCCCGCTGCACCCACCCGTCCTTCCCCGCTGCACCCCCCATCCTTCCCCGCTGGGCCCCCCGTCCTTCCCCGCTGCGCCTGCCCGTCCCTCCCCGCTGCACCCACCCGTCCTTCCCCACCGCACCCACCTGTCCTTCCCCGCTGCACCCCCCATCCTTCCCCGCTGGGCCCCCTGTCCTTCCCCGCTGTGCCCACCTGTCCTTCCCCGCTGCACCCCCCATCCTTCCCCACTGGGCCCCCCGTCCTTCCCCGCTGTGCCCGCCCGTCCCTCCCTGCTGCACCCACCCGTCCTTCCCCACTGGGCCCCCCGTCCTTCCCCGCTGCGCCCGCCCGTCCCTCCCTGCTGCACCCACCCGTCCTTCCCCACCACGCCCCCCTGTCCTTCCCCGCTGCACCCACCTGTCCTTCCCCGCTGGGCCCCCTGTCCTTCCCCGCTGCGCCCACCTGTCCTTCCCCGCCGCACGCCCCTGTGCTTCCCCACCGCACCCACCTGTCCTTCCCCGCTGCACCCACCTGCCCTTACTGCTGTGCCCCCCTGTCCTTCCCCGCTGCACCCACCTGTCCTTCCCTGCTGCACCCCCCTGTCCTTCCCACCGTGCCCCCGTTCTTCCCTGCCGCACCCACCTGTCCTTCCCTGCTGCACCCACCTGTCCTTCCCCGCTGCACCCCCCTGTCCTTCCCTGCTGCACCCACCTGTCCTTCCCCGCCGCACCCACCTGTCCTTCCCTGCTGCACCCACCTGTCCTTCCCCGCTGCACCCACCTGTCCTTCCCTGCTGCACCCCCCTCTCCTTCCCACCGTGCCCCCCTGTTCCTCCCTGCCGCACCCACCTGTCCTTCCCTGCTGCACCCCCTTGTCCTTCCCCGCTGCACCCCCCTGTCCTTCCCTGCTGCACCCTGCTGACTCGGAAAAGCCGGGTTGGGGGAGGAAGCCCAGGTGCCCGCGCGGGGCCCACCTCTCGCCCAGGGTGCAGACCTTTGACCCGCAGCACGCAGCCTCTCCTTTGGAGGCCCCCACATTGTAGCCCCGTGGGAGCCCTCCCGGCGGAGCAGGGAAGACGCTGGCTCTCTCAGTCCCCGGCCAGGGCCACCCCCCACCTGTCCCTGCAGCGCTGAGCCTGCACATCCGGGGGTGGGGGGCGAGGCCTGGGTCTCCGCAGGGTGGGCAGCCTGTCCCTTGGGAGCTGTCGCCCAGAGGGGTGACGTCCCCTCCCTCTGCTGCCCCCCATTCCAGCTCTCATCAGCGAAGCCCGTTGCTGAGAGCCCCTGTTAATGATTTGCAGAAAACATTTTCCCTTTGTTCTAAAGGACGGTGAGCTTTCTGTCTCCTGGCTGGAGCCGGGTTGGAAGGAAGAAGCGGCGTCAGTAGGAAGCAAGGCTCAGTCCTGGGATGTTGGTCTCACCTCCACCCGTCACCCTAACATCACTGGCTGCGGCCTGGAGAAGGCCCGCCGGGACCCTGCTCTCCCCTCTCTCCGTGCCCATGTGAGACACGTCTTTAGGGGACTGAGGAAGGAGGAGCCCTTGAACATCTCCATGAAATGCACGGAGGTAAAATCTGTGCCTCTACCTTTAAAAAAACTCCCAGCTTGATTTTTTGTAACAGGAACTTGGAGAGGATCAACATTGCAAACTGCCAGGTTAGCGAAGGTCCCTGAAACTCAGGCTGAGACACAGCGGGAAGCGTCCGACACGTGAAGGTCGGCCGGGATTTCTGCACTGCGTCGGACGCGACCGCAGCCACGGGCCCTGGCTTTGATGCTGTAAGGCAGCCCGGTCCCCGCACAGAGAGGACCCGTGCTCATTACCTAACTCCCCAGTGTGTGACCAGAGGAGTGACAAACTGACGTCCCATGAACCCTATAAAAGAAAGACACGCACCACGAGACTCACTTTTCTGTGTTCCAGCACAGTAACCTGCAGGCCAGTGAAGGTGGTAAAGTTAGAGGCGCTGACATGGACTCCAGAGGTATTTCTCTGATCTGATTCCTCCAATGACTCAGTCCTCTTGGCCCAAATAGGCTCCGGTCATTCCCCTAGGGAGGCAAATGAACCTCTGCGTATAAAGAGTGAGTCATCTGAAAAATTAAAACCTGAGCATAGAATACTAATGGTCAAGTTCTAGTTCACAGCAGGCTGAACAGGCGCAGAGCTGTGTGCTGCACGTTTGGAATTCACTCCCTTAAGAGTATGGCATGGAACCCAGTTCCTAGATCCTGAGCAAGCACTGACCCGAGGCTCAGCCCAGGTTGTGCCTGGGAAAACAGGTTGGGTTTTGACTTTCCTTGTATTCTTTTTGACCCCCTTCACAGCCTCAGCACCCCAGGCCTCCCCTGCTGCCCCGCCACCGGGTGCCCCAAGGGGATTTAGAAATCACTAAATCCAGAGAGTACAGGTGTTTAGGAGGCACTGAGCATGGAGCCCTGAAGTTGTAGAGGGACTAGATTCGCCCCACCAGAGGGGACGACAGGCACCCAAAGGTAAGGGCGGAGGGGCTGGAGGACTCACGTTTTAACCTTGGGACATGGGAGGGAAGCGCTGTGGGTGGCTGAGAGGGGAGCGGAACTGGAGGAGCAGCTGCTGCCAAGGAAGGTGACAAAATGAGGTTCTGCGTGACTCCTCATCTGAACTCACTTCACACACTTCTAAACAGTTAGGCCCCTATTTTGGGCTCTTTGAATGGTTTTAGTTTCCTAGACTCTTTAAAGCAGATACCATGAAATGGGTTGGCGTAAATAAGGAGAGCATACTAGCGTACGGTTTTGAGGCTGAGGAAATGTCCAAATCAACGCATCATCAAGGCAATTTTCTTCTCAAAGACCAGCTCTCAGGGATCCTGGGCTCCTCAGCCACACGGCAGGGCATGTGGCGCCTCAGCTGCCTCTCCCTCCTCTCCCACCTCTCACTGCTTTCAGCTTCTTGCTTCCATGTATTTCCCCCACCCCTTCTGTATTCATTCCATCTATAAAGGACTCCAAAGACCTGTCCTGAGTAAGGTGGGCCACACCTTAACTGAAGTAGCCTCGTCAAAAGGCCCCACTTACAACAGCTTTACGTCCACAGGAATGGATTAGATTTGAGAAAGTATTTTTCTACGGTACATACAGCTTCAGCCCACCACAGAATAATCCCATCCAGAATCAGATTTATGACGGACAGATACAGGTTCCTTCTCCTGTTACTCATCCAGTTGCCTACACTCAAGACTCCATTTCTACAAGTCCATTTGAAGCAGTCATGATACTGTCCTCTCAGTGGAAAGTATTTCTCCTTGGATGGAGAGTAGAACACGTGTGAACAAGATACAGCGGCTCTCAAACATTACAACTGTGCTGCTTTGAAAGGAAGTATGCCCCCTAGAAAAGCCATGTTTTAAGCAAAATCCCATTTCATAAAGGTAGAATAATCCCTATTCAATACTGTATGTTTGAAACTGTAATCAGATCATCTCCCTGGATGATGTGATTTAGTCAGGAGTGGTTGTTAACCTGGATTAGGTGACGACATGTCTCCACCCATTTGGGTGGGTCTTGATTGGTTTACTGGAGTCCTATAAAAGAGGAATCATCTTGGAGGATGGAGATTCAGAGAGAGCAGAACGACATGGCCATGAGAACAGAGAGCCCATAAGCCAGTGATTGTTGAAGACGAAGAAGGAAAACACCTCCCGGGGAGCTTCATGAAACAGGAAGCCAGGAGAGAAAGCTAGCAGATGATGCTGTATTCACCATGTGCCCTTCCAGCTGACGGAGAAGCCCTGACTGTGTTTGCCATGTGCCTTCTCACTTGAGAGAGAAACCCTGAACTTCATTGACCTTCTTGAACCAAGGTATCTTTCCCTGGATGCCTATGATTGGACATTTCTATAGACTTGTTTTAACTGGGACATTTTCTTGGCCTTAGAACTGTAAACTAGCAACTTATTAAATTCCTCTTTTTAAAAGCCATCCCGTTTCTGGCATATTGCATTCCAGCAGCTAGCAAACTAGAACAACAACCTAAGATGCTAGGCCACCTCTTCTGTAGGCCTAACTGCTTCCTGTCCCTGCTTTCTCAAGACTCTGCTGGTAGCTCAAAGGAGTCCCTTTGTGCCAACCTCCATGCCTCGGCGCCAGCTACCTTAGAGCTATAAAGTTCTCAACCATAGCCGGCACTTAGAACGACACGAGAAGCTTCAGGCATACCTGGGTCCCCCACCAAACTTCAGAATTTAATTGATATGGTGTGTGGCCTGGGCTTGGAGAATTTTTTTTAAGCTCCCAGGAGATTCTAATGTGAAGTGAGGTTGAGAAAATCTGGATCAGAGCATTTGTGATTCATCCAGAAAAGGCTCTGCTCATGTTTGTGATTAATTCAATGGTTCTCAACATTAGAATTACCTGGCAAATTAAAAAGCAAAACAAAACATAAAACTGATGCTCTTTTGAATTGAGTCAGAATACCCGAGGATGGCCAAGCTTCAGTATTTTTATGTTCTCTAGCAATTATAATTTGCATGCCAGGGTGAGAGCAACTCTAGTAAGTGGTGGAATCAGGCACAGTTATGAGGCCCCCAGTTAGCACCTGTCAGGGAAATCACAGACACTTGTAAAGTGGCCAGTGCTCTGCCCTCCCCTATCCCCACCTCCTTCTCTGGTGAAGTCACACACATATGGTGAGCAGCCATCCTCCGGCCTTCTGCTCCCCTCACCTTCTGTTTTACTGTGCACCACCCACAGCCTGGAGCAGATGTGGTGTCTTGTTGGCCGCAGCTATGACCCTAAGGAATGTTAAAGTAAAACGAGAGAGAGAAAAGGATCAGGGGATCCAGAGACATCAGTCTTCAGACAAGTTTATTTTCAGCCAAGTACAAAATTATATACTAGAAAGAAAGGTGATAAAGGTTGCTTGCATGCAAAAGCTATACAATGCAAAAACAAGTTCCGGAAGTAAATACTTTTAACGCTAGGATGTTAATTTCCCTTAAGCAAGTCTCTTCCACACCTCATTGTGCTTTATCTACATATCTCAGCTTCTGCTGAAGTTCCAGATCCTGAAAGCTCAAGTCTGCATTTCCTCATAGACTTGTGTCTGCAAGCTTTAGGTTAAACAACAACCTTTTAACTCCTACAGGGTCTGATGAAAAGGCCTGTCCAGATCTTAACCAGTGTTCAGATGCTAGCAGAACAGGACTTCTCGGGGGCAGGACCTGAGCCAAGGTGGATAAGATCCACACTCAAACAGCACAGCTGGTTCTCTCTTCTCTGGTGTTGCAGCAGGCAGGCCTTGCCCTCTTTCTGGTTTAGCTGTGCTCTCTGTGGAAAATCCCCAAACTCCCTCTCCTTGCAGGCAAGTGAGATAAGATAAGGTTCATTTCCTGGTATAGAAACCCCCTCCCCCAGCCTTCAGGTACTGGTAAAAATGCACATAGGCAAAAGAAGACATTCCTGGGGTGGGGGCCCCTCAAGGTTCAGCAATGGGCAATTCTCAACGTAAATCAGCCAATTGTGTACCTTGTCTTTAACATGTCAAAAAGTCTATAAAAGCTAAGGTTGCCTTTTGTTCGGGGCTCAGACTTTTGAGGTGACTTAGCTGGGCCCTCGTGGGCACGAGCTAATAAAAACCTGCTTCCCGAAACTGCGGATCCTTAGTCTCAGCCTGTTCTAACTTCGCAGAACTTTCCCGGAGGCCTGTGGCCTTGTTCCTGGTTTTCGCACTACAGTGTAAAGTGGGGTACGTGAAGCTGCCGTCTACTGATGTCCGCACGGAGCATCTTACAGCTTCCCCAGGAGACCAGTCATGATGGGCACTCTTCCCCCGCTCTTTTGGACTCCTTGTGTTGTGCAAGTGACAAGAGATTATTTTCCCTTCTGTACGCTTCACACCATGCAAGTAATAAAGACGTGATTTGCTGAAGGTGTTGCTGTGCCCCGTACCTCTGTTCCCACGACGCACATTCACAGCACCTCCCTCCATGGCACCTCGATTATGACAGATCCACTAAGAGCCAGTTAATGTGCAGTGGCCGGCCACAGCGGCCGTTCCCCAGTCAAGTGTGGCGGAAAGAGCCCCTGTGATAATGGCAGGGCTGGAGTCAACATCTTCAGAAGGAGCTGCTCGGGGAGAGGTGGTCAGTTGCCATTCACGCACACACTGGTCACCACACTGGTGCAGTGTAGGAAGGGGCACCAGGGAGCCAAGAATAAAAGTCACCGAGAAGAGGGAGGGTTGCTGGTGAGGAAGGCAGGAGGGACTGGGGTGGATCAGACTGTTGCTATCAAGTCCACTTTTTGTTGTTGTCCTTGGTAAAGGAGAGGGAGATGGTCTAGACGTGGCACACGGCTTGGAGGACACACACTCCTCCTGCAGACCCCAGTGGAACAAGAACCATGGGGGAAAATGAGGCTTCAGAGGAGGCAGAGTCCTAAGAAGACAGTGACCTGACCATTGAGAACAGAGGTGGGGATAGAGAATATGCTGCTCTTAAAGGCCCATGAATTCCAGTGTTTCGCAGAGTTTCAGGAAGGGGGAAGGGGCCAGACAAGTCAGGGTAGGTTTTTTGTGGGTCAGAGAACAGGAGCTGAAAGGTCTCCTGGCAGGTGGGGCCTCTTGGAGGCAATTGACATAAGCAGAGACAAATCCCAGGATTAATCCAGATGGACATACATCGGGTATGCATGACAAGATCTGGATATCAAGGCAACGCAGCATTGCGGGTATTTTAAAGGTAGGAAAAAGGTAGAAATATGCAGGATGCCAGGGGAAGAGCTGAACTAAGGCGATCGGGGGTGAGGGTATCCATGAGGCAGAGGATTGCTGTTTGAAAACCAAGCCACTTCTTTTGTAAAAAGTAAAATAGCCTGCAAAGTATTACTTTGATAAAAATCTTAAAAATGAATTTTAAACATTTCAGTCAGGATGCAATGAGCCTTCCCAAGCCAACACTGCCGGTATCTTGGAAATCTTAAAGCCCCATAATGATGAGTTACTGTACTTGTTACCACCTAAATTTATATCTAAAGCTCAGACCTTCCACATACCAAATGCCTTTTCAAAATCTCTACTTGGATGTCTAACAGGCATCTCAAATTGTATATATCCAAAACCCAAATCTTGACCTTTTCTTCCCCACCCTACCAAAAGAAAAATCAAAACTCCTATAGAAAAAAAAAGTTGTATATAATTGGTTATACATAAGTTGGTTTGGATTGCTTCATAATTTCCTCCAACATTTTTGCCACTGTCTTGCTTCGTTCATTGTATTCTTTGGTAAAACCACAACATTGACCAACTTTCTCTGCCTCTGCCTATTTTAATCCTGCCCCTGCCGAAACTAGTTAGTCATGGCTGCAGAATAAGAAATAATAATGGTAAATGCACCCAATTCATTAGCGGGGACAGAGTAATCAACCACCCTGGTGTGCCCAAGATTATCCCATTCTTAGGTGCTGGCAGTCTCACATCCCAGGAAATCCCTGAGTCCAGGGTAAACTGGGACCAGGGGCCCCTTCCCAGAAATGGAACAGCATCTCGCAACCACAGTGCATTTCAACCAAGCTTTCCCCTCTGCAATTCTATCCAAATTGCTCTTGTCAAGAACAAATGGTCTCCATGTTTCTAAATTCAACGATCAGTTGTCAATCCTGTTTTGCCTCTGTCAGCATTAGATAGGATATATCCCACTGGGTGCCACAGCTGGTTTTCCCACCTACCCACTTTGGCTTCAGGACTCCACAGCCTCTGGATTTCCCTCATCTCTCAGTTTCATTTTCCTCTTTTCCTTGATTCCTTAACGCTGGAGTGCGCTGAGTCTCAGTTTGACCCTCTTCTCTTTTCAACCGAGATTCACTCTTTTGGCCATCAGGCCAGTCTTCTGGCTTCAAAGACAGTAATGACTCCCAGATTTACATCTGCAGCCCAGACTTCAAGCGTCGACTATACATGCACATATCCTAATGGCTAAGTAACATCTCCACATGGGAGGCAGACATCTCAAATACCTGAAAGGTGCCATCACCCAAACTTTATCTCCCAGAAGTTGTCTTCATTTTAAATGACGGCAAACCAATCCCTTCAGTTTCTCAAGCCAAGATCTTTGAAAGCAGCTTTGAACCCTTTGTTACTCTCAACCACATATCCAAACCATTAGAAAATAATCCTTTTGCTACCTTCAAATTGCCCACAGTGTTACATTTGGCACTTTGCTTGTAAATTTCTGCTGTTCACTAAATGGCAACGGTGACGTTTTCCTCACGCTTCCTCCTGGGAGTTTCTCTCTTTCAGCTTTTGTATTTTCTAAATAATAGAGAGAGAAAGCTAAAAATAAAGGGTTTTATCGTGGTTGTGATACTTCTTAGAGTTTCTTTGTTTGCAAGGAAGTTCTACTTAGAAACACAAACATTAAGGGGAAGAAAAATTAGAAGCAGAGTACAATGTTCTCCTACAATGTTTTAGTTTTATGTCTGTTCAGGGTCTACTGCGCAGTCAGTGCTCATGAATGCTCACCGACGCAAGTCCTACCACCTTACACTGCGTCATGGCTCACGAGCCTAACGGTGCTGTCACGTGCATCTCATTAAGTCATTTACTCTTTACAGCAATCAGACCAGACTGAAGCTCTGGAGGGTTGAGATGACCCCACATCCCCCAAATGAAGCACAGAGCCAGGCATACAGAGGTTGTCCAGAAAATGCCGGATGAACAGTCTGGCCAATTTACCAAGGCTTACATCCTCATTTTAGGTGACACCAATAAGACTCAGACAGATAGAGCGACTTGCTCAACACTCACCCAACTGCAACTTGGTAATAAGACTCTCTTCTAATTTCTAAATCACTGTACTTTGCATCAATCACAACATACAATTGCTTCAAATCAAGTTACGACACCCCATAGAACAATCTATGCTTCTTTACTATAGGTTAAACAGTTTTGGTATATGTCTATGCTACTAAAACAAAGCTAAATGTTGAGACAATATTTTTGAAGGGGCCTTAGCTATTTACTTTTGCCATAAAGTCTCTCATGCAATAAGAGAATCCTATAGGGGACTTCTGACAGATGGTCACATCTCATTTCCACCTGAATACCTGGACAGCCCACTCGGTGCTGAAATTCTTCATTGTTAGAAAGAGCTACCTTATTTAATATAAGAAATGACTGCTAAGTTCCTGCTATAAGCTTTTGAGAAATTTCTACTCAATGATCTGAGTTTTATTCTTTAGAATACTTGGAATACATCTAATCTGTCTGCTCTTACACACAGACCAAAGGTCTTTAAATATCTGAAGACTGCTGCCATGCCTACCTTTGCCAGCCCATCTTTCCCAGTCTACCTTCAACTGTGTCTCATGTGACATCATGCCAGCCACCATGGTCCTCATTCTCTGAATGTTCTTTGGGTTATCACAAGTCCTTTGTATTAGGGCTTTCTGGAGAAAAAAAGAACTGATGGTGTATATATATATATATATATATATATATATATATATATATACACATGCAAATATTAAGGAGATTTATCAAAGAAATTGGCTCACACACAATCATGGGGATTGGCAAATCCAAATTCTGTAGGATAGACTGCAAGTTGGAAACTCCAATGAAGGTTTTGATGGATTCCTCAGTAGAAGCTGGCTGGCTGAAGATAGAAATTCTTTCTGGCTGATGAAGTCCTCAGTTCTTCCCTTAAGGCCTTCAACTAGCTGGATGAGATTCTCTCATTGCCAAAGGCCATCTCCTTTGCTGACTGCAGATGTAATTGGACATGGATGCAATCACCTCTAATGATTTAAATCCACAAAATAACCTCACAGTAACAATCAGCCAGTGCTTACTTGACCTAACAATGGGACCCTAGACAAGTTATCACATGAACTTGACCATCACATCCTCTTACTATAATTCCTCAGGGATACTTGGAAAATCCAGATTTGGAGGCTGTTGCTTCCCTATAATTGATCTCCCTACTTTAGCTGATGGCATTCAGGATCACTGCTTTTATCCCACAAATGTACTGCACAATGCAGAGGATATTAAATGTGGCGTCAACTAGAGAACATATTTTTTTCATTAGAGAAGTTGTGGTTTTGCAAAGAGTCATGTGTAAAATACACAGTTCCCAAATACCACACTATTTATAACACCTTGCATTGGTGTGGTACACTTGTTACAGATGATTACAGCACATGTGGAATTGTACAATTAGCTGTATCCATGGTTTAACTAGGGTTCGCTCTGCTGTCCTGTCCCATGAACTTTCTAAAAATTTCATTCTACTACCATCTATCCAGGTTAAAATTACCCCCTTTAAAACCACAGTATATAATATTAGGTATTACATATCAAATATATACTTTTCAGTGCTTTTAATTACAGCCACAATGTTGTGCTGCCATCACTGCCGTCCGTTACCACAGCTTTCCATCATTCCAGATAGAAACTGTGACGTCATAAGCCGTAACTCCCTGTTCCCCCCTTTTCCCTGGTAGCCTATATTCTAGATTCTGACTACATGAGTTTGCTTACTCTAATTATTTCATATGAGCAGGTCCTTTTGCACCTGATATATTTCAGTCAACATGAAGTCTTCAAGGTTCACCAACATTGTTGTGCATTGAGGAACTGCATTCCTTTTTACAACTGAATAATATTCCATTGTGTGCATGTACCACATTTTGTCTGTTCATTTATTTGTGTATGGACAGGTTGCTTCCATCTTTGGGCAATTATGAATAAAGCCGCTATGAACATCTGAGCCAACATCTGTTCCAGTCCCTGCTTTCAATTTCTTCGTGTAGATGCCAGGCCACATGGTAATGCTGCACCTAACTCGCTGGGGACTGCCAAACTGTCCTCCACAGACCCAAGGAAGCTCCTATTTTTAAGTCTTCACTGCGGCCTGGTCCAGGACGGGTCCAATGCCCATCTGCGGAGCGATCCAAAACAGCTCATTGAAAGCAGTGGTCAGCATTGCTCCCGCCCCCACCCGTTGCCCCCCACCACCCCCGGAGCACGGGAATGTGGATTTTTACATCCCTCTTTCAGCTGGAACAAGCTCCAACAGGGGCCGGACCCACTGCAGGCCCCTAAGAGAAAGGGGAAGGGACACTGGCAACCACCGCAGGACACGAGCAGTTGACTGGCATTTGCTGTAATTCCCTCCCTCTCCCCCTGCACTCCCCTGGGTGCGCCTGATGGACTGAAATCTAGGGCTTCAGAACAGTTGCTGCAGACCGTTCTGCCTGGCTCCGCTTCTTCTGGTGGAGGGATGGTTTCCTGGAGCTTCTTACTCCACCATTTTTTTCATAATTTCAAGAACAATGTACTCTCTTAATTCAGAGGAACTTTTGCTCAGAGAGCTGCATCAAATCTGTTCACTTAAAGTTACTTTTTGAAAAATCCTGACAAAAGACTTTCCAATTTCTGTCAGTTCATCTTTCAGTAGAGTAACGAGCTTCAGAAGCTGAAGGCATCAGCTGCTGGCCAGCGCCGCCAGCCCCTTCCCTTGAGTGGGCTGCCATGGGACCTGGTGAAGGCATCAGCTGCTGGCCAGCGCCGCCGGCCCCTTCCCTTGAGTGGGCTGCCATGGGACCTGGCTCCTGCTGGCAGCTCTCCCCACCCTGCTGCAGTTCGGGGCCTCGGTCCTGAACCAGGACTCTCCCGCCATGCATCGGGTGTCCAGGCTGCTAGCTTCTGGTCTCCTAATGCCTCTGCCCTTCAGTGGTGCCGTTTCACTCCTCGTACCTGACACCTGGCATCTTGTCTTCACCTTAATCGCTTGCTTTCCTCCCCAGCCATAAGTAAGGTCTTGGGCTGCTTAATCAAGCCGAGGTTGGCAGTCCCCTTGGACAGCATCTAAGAGGCAGGCCTGCCTTCTCCAAGTCGGTCCAGCCTCACAGCCAGCCCAGTCCCAGCCCTCCTCCACCCCCTTCGCCCTCGTCCTTCTGTCGCTGCCTGTTCCCAGCATGCTTCACTTCAAAGCCAGGCCTGTGAAAATCCTTAATTTAACTGCCGGGGATAACCAGCTGTCTTCAATCTGTCGATTTGATTTGTCTTTTTCCTCATCCAAGTTGAGAACCACAGAAAATCTTCAACAGAATATTTAGCAACATGCTGGAGACCTCTCTATACTAAAAAAAAAAAAAAAAGATCTACCCAATTAACCCTGTTTGAGAACTTGCTTAAGGTTAGCATGCTATAATTGAACTCACATTTCACAATTTTCTGTTGGAAAACAAGAAAGATGTGGCCAAACACTTGCCTAATTCTATGGCATTCTCCTAATTTACTAGGCCTAGCTTACAAAAAAGAGAGAGAAAAGAAAATGAGACTCACTTGGGATGACTTTCCTAGTGAGCCTGTTGCAGGCCCTCATAACCATGCCTGTGGGTTATAGTCATCGCAGCTATACATACATGGTATTAGCTCTGGACTGAACAGGATGCAGTTTCCTTCGATGGAGAATCACAGCTCCTTTTTCCTGTGACCTTTCTGAAACATGTTTCCTACAGTAGTTTGGTAAATAAACAATGGGGAGAATGTAAAATCTTTAGACGAGTTTTATATTTTCTTTCTGAATGAAAAGGCAGATACATTTGGAAGTGTGTCAGGATTAGTTTCAATGTAAAACTTACCAACTATACTACCTGACCTCTCTGTTTTTCATTTCTTTAGGTGTCAATGAGAATGCAATCCAATACAATACCTTTATTACAATTTGGTTGCAAGGACGAAACTACTACTGAAGCATTTAATAAAGATAAGATTCCTTTTTCTTGACTTTCTCCCAATTATTGATCAATAGTGTCTTTAACTAATAATTTTCTTTCTAAAGATTTGTTTTCCTCTTCTTTATAATAAAACAAACTTTTTATAAACATTTTGATTGCCGCCTACTATCTTCTTTCGTTATCTTAGCCTAGGTAAATAGCAATTTTCATTTATTCTCTGCCATAGATAAACCTAGGAAAATAGAGTGAGATGGGCATACATCCTTGACAACTGTAAGTGCCATGAAGTGCCCGCATCAGTGCTTTCAGGAACAGCCTACTTTATTTAAAGCAGACATATTGATTATACTAAGCCAATAGTAGTCTCCCGAAACACAAGTGCCTTGCATATAACTGTTCAAATATAGGGGTAGGAGGTGGACTAAGGAACAGACAGTACCATTCAATCTTAACCGTTTCTGAGTGTTCTCCCCACGCCAGCCCATTTCTACCAAACCAATCTCTTTATTGGTTTTTTCATTGTCACACCATCAGTGGATTCTCTGACATCTTCTCTCTTTCACATGGAGGCATCCAGATACAACTGCCATTTTGCCACAATTTGGGGTCTATTGTTTCATCTCCACCTCTATGTGTACCTTATTAAACATCATTTCCATGTTCCAACCACCTCCTACAATCATCCTTTGGTGCCGTCTACATATCGGGGGTTCACCAATCAGCACTAGCCTTATATTTCCAGTCCCTTTTCCTTCAAAGATTTCCCATTTTTTTTTAATACCTTAAAGTGGTGCCTACAATAGACCACTTATCTGACACTTCCTCCATATGACGCCAAACTTGTCACCCATGATAGCAAATAACTAAGCTAGAAACTCACCCTCATGCCAACTGCTTATAAAAGTGATGGTACATCCTCACTTACCATAAGCCTCTTCTTTGCAGCAATACTCAGAAAATGGTTCACTAATTCTTAGAATATTGCTTTTTAATTCTCTGTGAGAAAGTCACATGGCACAGATTTTATGTTTTCTAAAAACATAAGAGAAGGGTAACAGGAACTTAAGAAAGATATTTTAGGATGATTGTGGCCTTTAGCAAGCCCCATTTCAATGAACCACGGCATATAATTAGTCTTCTTCAACAGCCATTATGTGATGCTTTCCAACATCAACCACTCTCAAGGCTGCTTTGGAACATTCAAGAAACTGTTATGCCCTATTGCAAAATAATCTGTTCAACAGGCAAGCACAGAAGAATTAAGAAAGAGTAATTCCCTAGAAGAAGTGTATTATGTATAGTAGTCTAATTTTCTTTATATTACATTTTACACATTACAGAGCTTTAATGGCTAGTAGAAATCATTTCCAACAATCCCAGAAAATGTGCTCTACTCAATTTCTTTTGTGCTCTACTCAATTTCTTACCTTGAGCTACATTAACACACACACACACACACATACACACACATACAAATTTATTTTAATAAATGTTTAAGGACTCTTCTGTAACTGAACTCTCCCCTCTGACCCACCTCCACCCACAGTTTTCCCATCCTAGTGAATGGCTCCTCCAGTCTCCCTTTGATTAGACCAAAGACCTTGGAGATGCAATTCCACCTCCATCCCCTCAGGAAATCGGGCTGGCCCCATCCTCCGAGACCTAACCAGGGTGTGGCCACTTCTCCTTACACCCACAGCACCCACTCTGGTCTGAGTTGCCATCATCTCTTGCCTGAGCTGTAGGAATGGGCTTCTCAGTGGTCCCTGCCTTGGTGAGTCCCCACCCCCCCCCAGCCCTGTGAAGGAACAGAGTGATTCTTTCTAAACCTGCAGGAGTGTGTGTCATGGTTCTGCTCATGTCCCTCCAAAAGGAACCCTCTCCCTACCCCACCATCCCACTGGAGCTCCTCATCGTACCCCACTTCCCCAGTCACTCTGCCCCAGCCATGTTGGCCTCTACCGGACCTATTGCCTTCGCACTGCCTTTGTGTTGGTTTTCCATTCGCTTGATGAATGTCCCTGCCCAAGAAGTCCAGGTATCTGACTCTCGATGGCTCGCTTTCCCAGTCAGGCCCTGCTGACCGCCCCACATCACACCGCGATTCCCAGTCTCTTCCCGGCCATGCAAATCTCTACACAGATCTCCTTCATCCTGCGGGTCTTTCCTTTTTAATTATATAGCACTTATAACTCCAACATTATATTGTTTTAGTTTCCCTCTGCTAGAATACAAGCACATGAGGGTACGATCTCAGACAGAGACCTGGCTCTCCATCACGACTGAATGAATGACTGCAGGCGCTCACTTATCTGGAATTGTGAATGTTGGGTCACGTGGTGCGTTAGTTTCCTGTTGCTGCTGAAACTAATCACCACAAATTGAGTTGGGATAAAACTGTACAATATATTCTCACACAGCTCTGGAGTCAGAAGTCTGAAATTGAAGTGTCAGCAAGGCTGCTTCCCTTTTAGAGGTTTCAGAGAGCCTGCTTCTTGCCTGTTTTAGCTTCTATATGTAGCCTGTGTTCCTTGGCTCCCAGCTCCTTCCTTACATTGCTCCAATGTCCTGCTCCTATTGTCACATCTCCTACTCACGCTCATCTCCCACCTCCCACCTCCCACTTATAAGGACCCTGTGACTGCGTTGGGTCCATCCAGATAATCCAGGATAAGCGATCTGATCTTCCCATCTCAAACCCATCAACTTAATCACACCTGCAGAGTACTTTTTGCAATATAAGGCAACATTTACATGTCCTCGGGAATGGGATATGGCTGTCTTAGGGGCCAACATTACTCAGCGAACCACGTGTAGAAACAGTCCTGTGGCTGACTACATGAAGCCCAGCTGGGGCCAGGCAGCAGCTGAAGAGACATAGAAGAAACTTGTCTGTTTGCGGGTGTATCAGGTACACTGAGACACAAATAAGGAATCATGCTTTCCTCAGATAACTCGGGAGACAGACAATATAATTTCTATTTAGCCATATACTAGAGATGCAGAGAAAACCAGTAGAGTTGGGTTAGGAAGTTTTGAGCAAAGCGGTAAGATCTGACTCGGTGAACTCAGTCAGGGGAGACCTAAAGTCTCCTAAATTGCATGGAAGATTTTGGACTTGGTTCTGAGGAAATGGGAAACCATTGAAGCAATGTTAAGAGCTAAGTCGCCTGATCAGATTTACATTTTAAAACCTATCACTGTGGCAGTAACGTAGAGAAAGGATGGAAGAACCAAAGGGTGTGTGAAAAGGCCAGCTCAGAGACTGACCCGTCATCCAGTGACAGTGGCTCGTTTTTTTGTTTTAGTGGCTTATTTTTTGGAATCATTAAAACACCAGCTGTGAAGTCATATTGACCAGGCTCTAAGTCTATTTTATCTAAGTTGGTTAATCTTCTCTGAGTCTTCGTTTCCTCTCTGCAAACTGTTTTTATCAACCTCACCTGCCTACTGAAATGATTCAAGGAGAATTCCCAAAGGACGTTGGGCGGCACAGAAAATGCTCTGGTTACTGGCGTCGTGACTCTGAGTCAGATCCGACCTACCCATTCCTAACGCAAAATCTTGGGGATACTGTTTAACAGGAAACAAGCTGCTGAATACACCTCACCCAAATGATTTGAAAAGCACAGAGCCGTGACGCCGGCGCAGTGGGGTGAGGGGCTGGGCCTGCAGGCTGGTGGGCCGGGAAGGCAGGTTCTGCGGGGGGACAGGATGGCCATGGGCTGAGACCTTCGGCATCGGATTTCCGTAACAATGAAACAAGGGGGAAATAAATCACCCCTAGGAAGTCTGCTTGCCAAAGACTACTACAAACGTGAACAAAGCTGGGGGTTCTCAGAAGTGCCTTCCTTAGTGTCACCAAGCCATGAGGTGACCCTGAGATTCAGGGCACGAGAAGGGTTCAAGGCTCGGACCCAGGGAGAGTTACTTTGAATCTCAGTTACTATTTCTGAAAATGAAATTAATAATTCAAAAATGTCTCCTGCCTGGGTCTTCATCAGAAGGAAATGAGAAAGCCCCTGGCAAGGGCTTGGCGCAGTGTCCGGCACGTTTAGTGCCCCAATCTTGTTCCTGTCATCGCTAATCATCGAATGCGGACATGCTGGTGGTTCCTTGTGCTGTCATCATCCCAGGCCTTTCATGGTCATCGTGAATAGCTAATCCTGGGAGGTAAGGGAGGCCGGGGCTGGGAGAACCAAGAGCAGCAGAGGAAGGCAGGGTCGGAGCCGAGTCATCTTTACCAAAGGACATACTTGCCTGTGATTCAAGCAAGGCCCGGGAAACGTGTCACAGGTGAAGGATGTCAGCAAACAGCAGGCAAGAGAAGAGGCCAGCAGAGCCACGGGGAGGGGCCCAGGGAGCTCCTCCCGCGGAGGCCGGCGGCCCTCACAGGACTGACCACGCCCCAGAGGACGAGGACGAGGAGGCCAGCAGTCCTGCTCTTGGCTGCAGCTGCCCCCGCCGAGGCAACCGGCCCAGGCAGCCTCAAGTGAAAGGGGGAAGCTCTTTGTTTGCAGCCTACCCCAGAGGGCATTAAGTGCCTGCCATCTGAGTAAGAAAAAGAACCACTTAGAAATAACAAGGCAGCTGTCGCCACTAAATAAAATTCTGAAGACACAATCTCGTGAGATGTTGCCAAGACTAAAGGAGCCCAGTGTTTCGAGCTTTCCAACAGGGTTGGCCTGCCAAGCTTTGCAAGTTGCATATGGTTAAGGAAAAAAAAATAGATAAAATCTGATTTTCAAAACGCCAAGGGGAGAAGTGGAAGTCAACGGAAAGGAAGGAAAGTCCTCATGACTGGGCGTCCTCCAGAAGCGGGGGGAAGGGGAGAACCGTTTGGCTGATTTTCTTCCTTCCTGGCACCCCGGACTCAGGCTGAGAGAAGCGCAGGAGACGCTGTGGGAAGGAGGTACTTTGACTCCATCTCAGCGAAGTGCAGTAGATCTGCACTGGGATGGCTCTCAGAAAATGGATTTAGCCATTCTCGGAACCAGGAAGTGTTAGACGTCTCTGGCAGACCAGGCATGTGTGGGAAACAAGGTGATGCTATCTGCTGAGTGGGTCAGGGCAGGCATCTCCCAGCCCTTGCCTACCCTCCTCCTTTCCTAATGTGCACAGAGGTTTGTGTCCTTCCATTCGTCAGCCCAGAGGAGATGTTAGGTCTAATGAAGTAGGCCTGGTGGGAAGGGGGGCACCTCGAGCTGCCCCCGCCAACCTCACTGCAGTCATGATGCAATCTCTTCTTTCGCTCTTTGGATCCTCTGCGCTATATAAGTGCTTTAGTTTATTAAAGCTGCCAGAACGCAGTATACCAGAACTGGAACGCCTCTTAAAGAGGGAAGTTATTAAGTTGCAAGTTGACATTTCTAAGGCCACAGAAATGTCCAAACTAAGGCATCCAGAAAAAGATTCCTTGACTCCAAAGAAAGGGCCAATGAAGGTCAGGGTTTCTCCCTCAGTTGGGAGAGCACACGGTCTGCTAGCTTTCTCTCCTCATTCATAAGGCTTCCCCGGGGGCGTTTTCCTTCTGTGTCTCCAAAGGTTGTGTGGGCTTTGTTGGCTCTAAAGCTTTTTCCCAAAACGGTTCCCTCTTAAAGGGCTCCAGTAAGCAACCCCACCTTGAATGATGGGTGGAGACACATCACATCTCCATGGAAACCATACCATCAAAATTTCCCACCCACAATTGAGTGGGTCACATCTCCATGGAAACAATGAAAGGATCCCACTCAGCAATACTGAATGAGGACTAAAGAGCACGGCTTCTCTGGGGTTCATGACAGATTCAAACGGTCATTTGCTGAAGTTTCTGTTGTGCCTTAGCCAGTGTTCCACTCCACACAGCAACTCCTTCCACACCTTCCAAATCCAAAGTCCCCAGGAAACAGTGACCGTTCATCACAAGTGTCCACGTGGGTCCAATTAGTCATGCCAGCTCACCCCCACACGCGCTGCCGGAGACCCACATGCATGCACTGGGAGGGGGAGCCTGGATTTGGGAGAGCCGACCTCTCCCTCAGTCTCCCTCCTGTGCTTACACTCGGCCACCTTAGGCGGTTTGCCATTCCTTCCACCTCCTGCCTCTGGGTTTCCTCCTGACTTCCTCAGTTTGGAATGCCGACTTGCATCGATTTACCCATTGAAAAAGAAATGAGATATATCCTGCAAGGACTAAGTTTAGGAATTGGTCAGAATACACAAACAGACCCTTAGATCGCAAACAAATTATACTTTGGTAAGTTTGAAGGCTACAGGTCTCAGTAAAGGTCACAAGACGGCATTGAGATGGAGACGTTCAGAGACGGAGCTTCTGGTGTGTGCTGGCTCCTGTCTAGGGACAGGTGTGGATATGTCCCCATGTCGTGGAGTCAGGCGCTGGGGTTTTTTAATCTCTTTTAATCCCAACTCTCTTTGATATGGCAGCAAAATTACCTTTAAAAGATCATCACAAATCAAAATCACAATGAGATGTCATTTCATACACAACAGGGTGGCTATAATAAGAAAAGAACGTGAAATAACAGGTATCGTCAAGGATACAGAAACACTTAAGCCCTCATAGAGACTTGATGGGAATGAAAAATGGTGCAGCTGCTGTGGAAAACAGTTTTTGGATCTTCAAAATGCAAAACTTAAAATTACCACATGACCCAGAAATTCCAATCCTAAGAATATACCCAAGAGAATTGAAAACAGATGTTCAAACAAAAACTGCTACAGACATGTCCATAGAAACATTATTCATAATTAAAAGCATTCATAATAATCAAAAAGTGGAAACAACCCAAGTGTCCATCCACTGGTGAATAAGCAAACTCTGATGTCCACATAATGGAATAGCATCGGTAGGAATGAACTGTTGACACGTTACAACTCGTTTAACTCGTTATAACTTGAAAACGTTATGCTGTGCGAAAAAAGGCAGACACAAAAAACTACAAACTGCATGATTCCATTTATATGAAATGTCTAGAAGAGGCAAATCCATAGAAGCGAAAAGCAGATAGTGGCTTCCAGTGGCTGGGGAGAGGGGGGACTGGGGGATGACTGCTTCACGGGGCGTGGGGTTGCTTTTTGTGGCAATGAAGATGCTCTTAAATTAGATAGTGGTGGCAACTGCACAACACGGCAAATGGGCCAGAAGGCACTGAAGTGTACATTTTTTTAATTGTGAAATATAACATATATACAAAAAAAGCAATACATGTCAGAGCACATTTTTTGTTGTTGTTGTTGTTGTTTTTATTAATTAAAGAAAAAAAGAAATTAACACAACATTTAGAAATCATTCCATTCTACATATGCAATCATTAATTCTTAACATCATCACATAGATGCATGATCATCATTTCTTAGTACATTTGCATCGATTTAGGAAAAGAACTAGCAAAACAACAGAAAAAGATATAGAATGTTAATATAGAGAAAAAAATAAAAATAATAATAATAGTAAAAAAAGACACAAACAAACAAACAAACAAACAGACAGACAAAAAAAAAACCTATAGCTCAGATGCAGCTTCATTCAGTGTTTTAACACGATTACTTTACAATTAGGTATTATTGTGCTGTCCATTTTTGAGTTTTTGTATCTAGTCCTGTTGCACAGTCTGTATCCCAACAGCTCCAATTACCCATTATCTTACCCTGTTTCTAAGTCCTGTTGGTCTCTGTTACCAATGACATATTCCAAGTTTATTCTCGAATGTCAGTTCACATCAGTGGGACCATACAGTATTTGTCCTTTAGTTTTTGGCTAGACTCACTCAGCATAATGTTCTCTAGGTCCATCCATGTTATTACATGCTTCATAAGTTTATTCTGTCTTAAAGCTGCATAATATTCCATCGTATGTATATACCACAGTTTGTTTAGCCACTCGTCTGTTGATGGACATTTTGGCTGTTTCCATCTCTTTGCAATTGTAAATAACGCTGCTATAAACATTGGTGTGCAAATGTCCGTTTGTGTCTTTGCCCTTAAGTCCTCTGAGTAGATACCTAGCAATGGTATTGCTGGGTCATATGGCAATTCTATATTCAGTTATTTGAGGAACCGCCAAACTGCCTTCCACAGTGGTTGCACCATTTGACATTCCCACCAACAGTGGATAAGTGTGCCTCTTTCTCCGCATCCTCTCCAGCACTTGTCATTTTCTGTTTTGTTGATAATGGCCATTCTGGTGGGTGTGAGATGATATCTCATTGTGGTTTTGATTTGCATTTCTCTAATGGCCAGGGACATTGAGCATCTCTTCATGTGCCTTTTGGCCATTTGTATTTCCTCTTCTGAGAGGTGTCTGTTCAAGTCTTTTTCCCATTTTGTAATTGGGTTGGCTGTCTTTTTGTTGTTGAGTTGGACAATCTCTTTATAAATTCTGGATACTAGACCTTTATCTGATATGTCATTTCCAAATATTGTCTCCCATTGTGTAGGCTGTCTTTCTACTTTCTTGATGAAGTTCTTTGATGCACAAAAGTGTTTAATTTTGAGGAGCTCCCATTTATTTATTTATTTATTCAGTGCTCTTGCTTTAGGTTTAAGGTCCATAAAACCGCCTCTGATTGTAATATTCATAAGATACCTCCCTACATTTTCCTCTAACTGTTTTATGGTCTTAGACCTAATGTTTAGATCTTTGATCCATTTTGAGTTAACTTTTGTATAGGGTGTGAGATACGGGTCTTCTCTATTCTTTTGCATATGGATATCCAGTTCTCTAGGCACCATTTATTGAAGAGACTGTTCTGTCCCAGGTGAGTTGGCTTGACTGCCTTATCAAAGATCGAATGTCCATAGATGAGAGGGTCTATATCTGAGCACTCTATTCGATTCCATTGGTCGATATATCTATCTTTATGCCAATACCATGCTGTTTTGACCACTGTGGCTTCATAATACGCTTTAAAGTCAGGCAGCGCGAGACCTCCAGCTTCGTTTTCTTTCCTCAAGATGTTTTTAGCAATTCGGGGCACCCTGCCCTTCCAGATAAATTTGCTTATTGGTTTTTCTACTTCTGAAAAATAAGTTGTTGGGATTTTGATTGGTATTGCATTGAATCTATAAATCAATTTACGTAGGATTGACATGTTAACTATATTTAGTCTTCCAATCCATGAACACGGTATGCCCTTCCATCTATTTAGGTCTTCTGTGATTTCTTTTAACAGTTTTTTGCAGTTTTCTTTATATAGGTTTTTTGTCTCTTTAGTTAAATTTATTCCTAGGTATTTTATTCTTTTAGTTGCAATTGTAAATGGGATTCGTTTCTTGATTTCCCCCTCAGCTTGTTCATTACTAGTGTATAGAAATGCTACAGATTTTTGAATGTTGATCTTGTAACCTGCTACTTTGCTGTACTCATTTATTAGCTCTAGTAGTTTTGTTGTGGATTTTTCCGGGTTTTTGACGTATAGTATCATATCGTCTGCAAACAGTGATAGTTTTACTTCTTCCTTTCCAATTTTGATGCCTTGTATTTCTTTTTCTTGTCTGATTGCTCTGGCTAGAACCTCCAACACGATGTTGAATAATAGTGGTGATAGTGGACATCCTTGTCTTGTTCCTGATCTTAGGGGGAAAGTTTTCAATTTTTCCCCATTGAGGATGATATTAGCTGTGGGTTTTTCATATATTCCCTCTATCATTTTAAGGAGGTTCCCTTGTATTCCTATCCTTTGAAGTGTTTTCAACAAGAAAGGATGTTGAATCTTGTCAAATGCCTTCTCTGCATCAATTGAGATGATCATGTGATTTTTCTGCTTTGATTTGTTGATATGGTGTATTACATTAATTGATTTTCTTATGTTGAACCAACCTTGCATACCTGGGATGAATCCTACTTGGTCATGATGTATAATTCTTTTAATGTGTTGTTGGATACGATTTGCTAGAATTTTATTGAGGATTTTTGCATCTATATTCATTAGAGAGATTGGTCTGTAGTTTTCTTTTTTTGTAATATCTTTGCCTGGTTTTGGTATGAGGGTGATGTTGGCTTCATAGAATGAATTAGGTAGCTTTCCCTCCACTTCGATTTTTTTGAAGAGTTTGAGGAGAGTTGGTACTAATTCTTTATGGAATGTTTGACAGAATTCACATGTGAAGCCATCTGGTCCTGGACTTTTCTTTTTAGGAAGCTTTTGAATGACTGATTCAATTTCTTTACTTGTGATTGGTTTGTTGAGGTCATCTATTTCTTCTTGATTCAAAGTTGGTTGTTCATGTCTTTCCAGGAACCCGTCCATTTCATCTAAATTGTTGTATTTATTAGCGTAAAGTTGTTCATAGTATCCTGTTATTACCTCCTTTATTTCTGTGAGGTCAGTAGTTACGTCTCCTCTTCCATTTCTGATCTTATTTATTTGCATCCTCTCTCTTCTTCTTTTTGTCAATCTTGCTAAGGGCCCATCAATCTTACTGATTTTCTCATAGAACTAACTTCTGGTCTTATTGATTTTCTCTATTGTTTTCATGTTTTCAATTTCATTTATTTCTGCTCTAATCTTTGTTATTTCTTTCCTTTTGCTTGCTTTGGGATTAGTTTGCTGTTCTTTCTCCAGTTCTTCCAAGTGGACAGTTAATTCCTGCATTTTTGCCTTTTCTTCTTTTCTGATATAGGCATTTAGGGCAATAAATTTCCCTCTTAGCACTGCCTTTACTGCATCCCATAAGTTTTGATATGTTGTGTTTTCGTTTTCATTCGCCTCGAGGTATTTACTAATTTCTCTTGCAATTTCTTCTTTGACCCACTCATTGTTTAGGAGTGTGTTGTTGAGCCTCCATGTATTTGTGAATTTTCTGGCACTCTGCCTATTATTGATTTCCAACTTCATTCCTTTATGATCCGAGAAAGTGTTGTGTATGATTTCAATCTTTTTAAATTTGTTAAGACTTGCTTTGTGACCCAGCATATGGTCTATCTTTGAGAATGATCCATGAGCACTTGAGAAAAAGGTGTATCCTGCTGTTGTGGGATGTAATGTCTTATAAATGTCTGTTAAGTCTAGCTCCTTTATAGTAATATTCAGATTCTCTATTTCTTTATTGATCCTCTGTCTAGATGTTCTGTCCATTGATGAGAGTGGTGAATTGAAGTCTCCAACTATTACGGTATATGTGTCTATTTCCCTTTTCAGTGTTTACAGTGTATTCCTCACATATTTAGGGGCATTCCGGTTCAGTGCATAAATATTTATGATTGTTATGTCTTCTTGTTTAATTGTTCCTTTTATTAGTATATAGTGTCCTTCTTTGTCTCTTTTAACTGTTTTACATTTGGAGTCTAATTTGTTGGATATTAGTATAGCTGCTCCTGCTCTTTTCTGGTTGCTATTTGCATGAAATATCTTTTCCCAACCTTTCACTTTCAACCTATGTTTATCTTTGGGTCTAAGATGTGTTTGCTGTAGACACCATATAGAAGGATCCTGTTTTTTAATCCATTCTGCCAGTCAATGTCTTTTGATTGGGGAATTCAGTCCATTGACATTTAGTGTTATTACTGTTTGGATAATATTTTCCTCTAACATTTTGCCTTTTGTATTATGTACATCATATCTGATTTTCCTTCTTTCTACACTCTTCTCCATACCTCTCTCTTCTGTCTTTTTGTATCTGACTCTAGTGCTCCCTTTAGTATTTCTTGCAGAGCTGGTCTCTTGGTCACAAATTCTCTCAGTGACTTTTTGTCTATAAATGTTTTAATTTCTCCTTCATTTTTGAAGGACAATTTTACTGGATATAGAAGTCCTGGTTGGCAGTTTTTCTCTTTTAGTAATTTAAATATATCATCCCACTGTCTTCTAGCTTCCATGGTTTCTGCTGAGAAATCTACACATAGTCTTATTGGGTTTCCCTTGTATGTGATGGATTGTTTTTCTCTTGCTGCTTTCAAGATCCTCTCTTTCTCTTTGACCTCTGACATTCTAACTAGTAAGTGTCTTGGAGAACGCCTATTTGGGTCTATTCTCCTTGGTGTGCGCTGCACTTCTTGGATCTGTACTTTTAGGTCTTTCATAAGAGTTGGGAAACTTTCAGTGATAATTTCTTCCATTAGTTTTTCTCCTCCTTTTCCCTTCTCTTCTCCTTCTGGGACACCCACAACACGTATATTTGTGCGCTTCATATTGTCCTTGAGTTCCCTGATCCCCTGTTCAAATTTTTCCATTATTTTCCCTATAGTTTCTGTTTCTTTTTGGAATTCAGATGTTCCAGCCTCCAAATCACTAATTCTATCTTCTGTCTCTTTAAATCTATCATTGTAGGTATCCATTGTTTTTTCCATCTTTTCTACTTTGTCCTTCATTTCCATAAGTTCTGTGATTTGTTTTTTCAGTTTTTCTATTTCTTCTTTTTGTTCAGCCCATGTCTTCTTCATGTCCTCCCTCAATTTATCGATTTCGTTTTGAAGAGGTTTTCCATTTCTGTTCGTATATTCAGCATTAGTTGTCTCAGCTCCTGTATCTCATTTGAACTATTGGTTTGTTCCTTTGATTGGGCTATATTTTCAATTTTCTGAGCATGATCCATTATCTTCTGCTGGCGTCTGGGCATTTAATCAGATTTCCCTGGGTGTTGGACCCAACAGGTTGAAAGATTTTTCTGTGAAATCTCTGGGTTCTGTTTTTCTTATCCTGCCCAGTAGGTGGCGCTTGTGGCACTCGTTTGTCTGCGGGTCCCACCAGTACAAGGTGCTGTGGGTCCTTTAACTGTGGAAAACTCTCGCCGTGGGGGAGGTTCGTCAGCCGAAGTGGCTTGGAGGAGTGCCAATCCGAATCTCCCAGCCAGCCCGGGGATCCGAACGCGAGGAGTGTCGCCGGCCGCCGCAGCCCGGGAGAGCGCCCGTCCGAATCTCCTAGCCAGCCTGGGGCGCCAAGCGTGGCGGGAGGGCGCCAGCCGCCGCGGCCCACGGGAGTGCACTGTTCCCAGCCAGACCAGGAAGCCACGTGTTTGGAAGAGACCCCAGTCACCATTCTCCGCGGCCTGGGGATCTCCGATCCAATTCTCCCAGCTGGTCCGGGGGGGCCGCGCGTGGGGGGGGCGCCAGCCGCCGCGGCTTGAGGGGACCGCCTGTCCAGTTCTCCCAGCCCACCCGGGAAGGAGGGAGGGAGGGACTCTGGCTGCCTGCCACCCTGGCCCAGGGAAGCCCACGCCCCTCGGCGATCTCACCAGAGCGGGTTCTCCCAGCCAGTCAGCCATTCCAGAATGGGGTACGCTGTCTTCTTGATCTCTGTCATGGCTCCGGGAGCTGTTCTGTATCGTTTCTACTCCCCTAGTAGCTGTTCTGGAGGAGGAACTAAGACCCGCGCGTCTTACTAAGCCGCCATGTTCTCCAGAAGTGCTTTTTGTACTTTCATTCTCGTCAGAGCACATTTTAACAAGTAGTTGTAGAACAGATTTCAGAATTTGGTATTGGTTACAGTTCCACAATCTCAGGTTTTTACTTCCAGCTGCTCCAAGACACTGGAGACTAAAAGAGATATCAATATAATGATTCAGCAGTCATCCTTATTTGCTAAATCCTGTCTTCCCTAACTCCTTCTTCTCCTTTGATTCTTCTCCCAATCTTTAGGGGTATGTGGGTTTTGCCCGTTCTAACTTTCCTCATGTTGAAAAGGGGTGTCAACGATAGGAATCTCTTTTAAGCTCAATTCTCTTTGACATGGTATATAATTACCTTAAAAAGAGCCTCACGAATCAAAAATCACAATGAAATATCATTTCATACCCAATGGGGTGGCTATAGTAAAAAAAAAAAGGGAACTAACAAGTATCGTTGAGGATATGGAAATATTTGACCCCTCATACAGTGTTGGCGGGAATGGAAAATGGTGCAGCTGCTGTGGAAAATAGTTTTTGGATCCTCAAAACGTAAAACTTAATTTTTTTTTTTTTTTTTGCAAAAATGCAAAAATCGAACTTGTCAGACTTCTTGGAGAGACTGACACCTCTGGGTTTCAGGACTTATCTGGCCTAGGAACCATTTGAAGGTTTTAGGTTTCAGAAAAGTAAACTAAGTACATGAAACTTCTGTAGGTCTCAGATAGACCTTCTTTAAGATTAACAGGACTGATGTTGGTTGGCGTTTGGTAAACCATGTAAAATTAGCAATATCTGGCTGAAGCTTGCTTAAGAGTAGCCTCTCGACTCTACTTGAAATCTCTTAGTCACTGGTACCTTATTATGTTGCTTTTCTTTCCCCCTTTTGACCAGGAAGGCATTGTCAATTCCATGGTGCCAGGGCCAGGCTCATCCCTGGAGTCCTCTCCCACGCTGCCAGGGAGACTTTCAGCCCTGGATGTCATGTCCCACATAGGGGAGGAGGGCAGTGATGTTACTTGCAGAGTTAAGCTTGGAGAGAGTGAGGCCACATCTGAGCAACAAAAGAGGCCCTCTTAGGCATAATTATAAGTAGGCTTAGTGAAGTGTACATTTTAAAATGATAAATTATTTGTTATATGAATCCAACTTTAAATTACAAAAGGAAAAACACTGGCATCCCCAGTGCCGTGTTGTTGAATTGGACGACCCGGCCTCCAGCATGCAGTCACAGAAAGGCATCAGTCTGGGGGCATGGGATTCTCATCTGCAGTCTTGTGGCCCAGCAGGCGCCGAGCACACAGGCTTAGCGTGCAGACCCAGCCCAGGGCCTTCTCATCGGGACGGGACTGGATGTCTCTCCTTTTTGCCATTCCAAGAGCATTTTGCTGTCCTCTCCTGACTAGGATGGAAGCACCATAGAGCACGGTGGTCAGCAGGTGCTCCATGGTCAGTTCCAATCCTGGCTCAGCCCCGTGAGCTGTGTGATCCATGCGGGGGGGGGGGGGGCTCTTTACCCCTTAGGTATGTCACGGCAATTAAGTGGCAACATGAAATATAGGGTACATGGTCTGGTACAAAGTAACTCAATAAATGCTAATATCATCCTTGTTATTATTTCTTGAGGGCACCGTTTGTATCTCACTGCCATCTGAGTACTTCCTAAGTACAAGGACCAGAAATGAAGTAACAGAAGGAAGGCCAGTACCTCCAGCCAAAGGCTTAACAGGTTGGCAAAGATACCTTCCCCAACGACAACTTTAAATATTACAACAATCCCAGTTTTCAGCCTCTCTCACGGCAACCTTGCCCATCCACTTGGAATCCTATTAGCATCCTGCCATTATGGCATGTGGGGCAATGCCAGGTGTGACTCCACACGAACATTCACTGAGCACTACCACGCGCCAACTGCCACGCTAAACGCTGGAGACACTAACGAAGGGCAGGGCCACTCCCGAAGGCACCATCTGCCTTGACTTAGTTTCACGTTCCCTTCACCTTCACCTACCCACGATTCACACGACTTAACTTGCAGTGATTTTACCTCCCCGTCTCCATGTTTTCAAACTGAAAAGTCATCTTTTCCCAATCACAGCATCCCTCGTGCCGTAACTACCAACCTTCCTTGGATGTAAGACATGATTGGGTTCCATCAAAACAGCACCTTCACCATGGCCAGCACGCACACTGATGTCCATGAAATGCCGCGCACAACCTACCAAGTGTGTTCACATGGACGAAATGCCGTGCACAACCTACCAAGTGTGTTCACATGGACGAAATGCCGTGCACAACCTACCAAGTGTGTTCACATGGACGAAATGCCGTGCACAACCTACCACGTGTGTTCACATGGATGAAATGCCGTGCACAACCTACCAAGTGTGTTCACATGGACGGACTCTTATGCAGTGCAGCCTCCGTGGGGGTGGTTTACCACAGGCGTAGGCCTGGCTTTTAGCACCTCTTTTGATAAACCCAGACGGTCAGTGTGCTTTTCGGCCACAAGTTGTCTCCGTGGAACAACCCACATAAGCACCTACCAAGATCCTACCCCAGATTCAGCCCCAGGGTCATGGATATTATGTGTCAAATCTGAATTAATGTTTTTCCCAAACGTGGCTCTGTCCTCCCCATGCTTAAAGGCCATCTGCTGCATTCCATCCATTCAGAGACTTGCACATTTTTCTTAGAGTCAGAGGTCAGACTCCAAAGCAGCTTATTCCAATCAAAGAGGTGTAAAATGTAGTTTATAGCTTATAACTCAATCATGACATAATCAAGAAGCTCATTATCCTGCCCCTTTATCATTGCTTCTATACAGAGCTCCCTAGCCAAACAACCCTGACCATTCTCTAGAAATGTCAGTTGAACTTACTTAGATGGATCTTGATCTACAAGTTTGGGAAACACTTTTAAATCTCAAATACATGAAACCGGTTTCTCTCCATCCGATCGTCTCTTCACCCCACTCGGGGGGAAGCACATGAGTACTCTGGTCAGACAGCGCCTGTGCTGCCACACTGGAATTACAATTAGAACATCACGCCTGGCTCCACAAGATTACGCATATGCTTTTTAACATAGGATAGAAAACTTGTAACTATTGTTTGACTTCCAAGAAAAATACTGAATGTCAGGAAATCCAAAGATAAAAGGGCCTGAAAGGAAATCCTTATTCTCCAGCAATTCCTCCATTACAGGCACACATGAGGATCACGGCTATTTTGACCCTATATTGGCAAAGATGGGAAGTTCATAATTCCTAAGCAAGCCTTCTTTACTGAATAACAAGACCCCTGCACCCAGCTCAGACAAACTCTTAAGTACTGAGATTTTTTTAAATGATATTTGAAAAATCAAAACATCTAAAATGAAACCAGGGGAACTATTTTCCGCTGGTAATAACAATCCCAATGCTGACTGACTTGCATTGCTTACTAGGGGCCAGGTGCTCTTCTGTCTAGTGTGAAAAACATGCATTTGTACATACACATATATTCACTTAATGCACAAATACAAGTCTAAGTATCCTAAATGAAAATATATGTGCGTCACGCATGCATGCATACATATATGTACACACATACATACTCTTATGATTGATAAATGGACAAAGAATATAAAGAGATAACCTTGCTGGGTTTATGAATTCATGAATAGATATATGAAACATGATTGGCCTTATTAGTTATCCATGAAATACAAATTAAAACAGGAAAATGTCATTTCTTCACCTACAACATCAGTGAATGTGAAGGAAAATAATACTGGTGGGGAAGACATAAAGATCATTCTTCACGTGCCGTTGATGGAGCCATAAATTAGTATAAAATTTCCCCCAAGCACTGTGGCAATACCTGTAACACGCCCTCGAAGCATTTTTATGAACTTGGAGCCTGTCATTTCCCCCTTTGGAAGTCTGTCCTCAGGACGGAAGATTGGGCAGTACAGAGGTGTGGGGCAGGCGACTTTTGCCTCTCTGGTGCCAGATGTTCTCCTCTCAGTTGGAGAGCAAAAGGCTTAAAAGAAATAATCCATGCAAAGCAGCGAGCACAGTGCTTGGACCATAACACGTGCTCAGGAAAGAAAAGCTATTGTTATATATTAGGGTCCCCAATTTATAACATTGTTTTTTAGGGTGAAAAAAATAAAAAACAACATAAATAACCAACATTAGGGGGGCTCACTATATAAGTTATTGTTTACTTAAACATCAATGCAATGGGAAATTTGGAATCATTGAAATGTTTTTAAATGATTTGTAAAATACCAGAAATTCTTAAATATATTGTGACAAAAAACCACAATAAATAAAAAGCATGATAAATAAAATATTAACAGCAATTCTCTCTAGTTGTGAAATTATGTTTATTTCCTTTTTGATTTTCTAAAATATTTTTCAAATTGTCAATCATGTGTATAAGCAGAAAAAAAGAAACCAGGAAAAACGACACAAGCCCATTAAACATGAATACTGCCCTCTGGGGACAATCTTACTTTAGGACGCGGAAAATTAATTAATCATTACTATATTTGGAGGCAGTGCATATCTGATTCACTAGAATTCTGTTCTACACAAAATAATGCCAGCTTCTACCATCTGCCCCATTAGTTTTTAGTTCCCATCCCCCATTTTGCTGGTTGGTTGTCACCATCACGTTTCCTCGTGTGACACCAGCATTGGACACGCCCCCACTAAAGGCCCGAACGAGAACCTTTGCATGCAAAGGTCGCTTTCTCAACCCAAACGTCACAGCCAATACTACAATCTGCTAGCATCATGGGAACTAAAAATAAATCACCACGCTTGTACTTGCTCTACGCATTTCCCAGCTTGGCGGCGGTGTCTCCCAGGTCTGAACGGCCTCCTCTTCTGCTGTGTAACTTTGTACCTTTCCACCCCTGCTGACCTGCCTCGTGTTGACCCTCCCACCTCCCGGGTCCCCCGCGCCCAGTGATTCCCGCTGGCACCCTAAGAGCACGTGCCTCTCGCCCGCTGAGACAAGTAGACTGCTCAAGTGCCAGAGGGGACAAGTCATTTTCAGAGACTCAATACCTAGGTTTTAAACTTTCTTGCAAACTCATTCCTAAGAAGTGATCTGCTCGAGGATAAGCTTAGGGTGGCATCAGAAGCAGGGTGTGTGGTCCCTGCAGAATCCATCTTCTTTCTAGCATGGTGTGAGAAGGGTGACAGCCTTGTCCACTAAGGGACAGCTCGCCTCTTGCACCCATCGCCGAGAAAGGAGGCACCACTGTGAGCAGAGAGTCCCAGAAAAGCAAAGCAGAGAGCGCCTGGAGGGAATACTGAGGAGGCGGCTCACCTTAACTAGGAGACAAGCCCATGACAAGGCTTCTGCCTTCTTCTCTCAAATCATATCAGAAGTGAGACGGCTTCGTGAGGTCCCTTACTAACAAGCTATTTCATGGAAACATGAAGCCCAACTTTTTCAGACAGAAAACAAGTCTGACTTGGCTGATTGGCTTAGCAGGGAGGATTACGCGGCTGATTAGATGATATGTAGACACTGCCAAGGTTTGAAAAATATGTACAATAACAGCACCTAAGACCGATTATCAAATGATCAGCAATACGATCAGTGTTTGTACGAATATACAATCTCTCTCAGTGGCCACGGCAATGTTTCCATGCGTCCAGCCCTTTCTGAGAACATCCGGTCAAACAAGGAACCTCGAGGTGAGAAGAGCAGACAGAGGGGTGCTCCCCGGACAGCCACTTCCTGGCACCCTTCTCACACACTCAGAAATCGGGTGGCCGGACGGCCGGGTAACAGATCACCAAGGGAGTCCGAAGGTTTAAGACGTTTTGCTTTCAACAAATATGAACAAGGACCCGCTGGCTGGTGGAGTATCACAAACGATTTCAAAGACAGAGCGTACTGCTTTGGGGCATAAAGCAACCTTCAAAGGAGTTCTGAAAAATGGAGCATTGCTGCTTGTAACTGAAGTCTTTCATTTCCATTTACTTTCATCTGTGAACACATTTCTCATCTATAAATTAGGAATAGAATTGACGCTGCACTTAGGAACATTTAAACTTACACTGAGAAAAAACGAAAACCCTATTCCTCTCATTAAGAACCCCATTTTCAATAAAATTTAACTTTTTATATTTAGTAACTTCATCAAATTTTTTATATACTGCTGTTTTGGTGGAGTTTATATTACTAAAAATTGTCACAATAACTTCAATCTATACACATATTTTTGTTGCAGAGAAATGCAGTAGAGAACAAACTTCTAAGGGAAAATGCAATGGAAATAGTTCAGGGTAAAAAAAGATACTGAAATTTCATGCTATCGATGAAGAACTTTCATATACTCTTCTAAACAGATGGCAGAGTATTAAATCACTGTGTTTGAAATTCCACTGTAACCATTTTAATGCATTATAATATCCTTAGCAATTAATTAAATTTTTGAAAAACAATTTTGATTTCAATTTAAAGTTAGGCAAGGCAATACATGGTTTGTAAAAATAATTTTAAGAGCCTACAAAGTATAAAAATTTGAATAGAGATAGAGCACTTCAATGGTTCTCCTTACCTTTCAATAAGCAGGGTTTGGAAACAAAACATTACATAACACTTGTTCGTATTCTCCAACTTATCCAGTTTACACTTCACAGATTTTTCTTGGTAGATCATCGTCAGCAGACTGAAATACTCTTATAATTGGTGATATAGAAAAAGACAAGAGACGGCAGCATTTCCTAACCAAGGGTATTATCAAGAACTCGCACCAGATGAGTTAAAAATAAAAAAAAACTAAACTAAATAATAAGGGGAGATGAAGGGCAAAAATTGGGCCAATTAACACGAATCAAAGAAAAAATATTTAAAAATTGGGTAGATTGAAATACTGTGGGTCAATGAGATGGAAGGGTAAGGGATATGGGATCTGAGTTTTTTTTTCTTTCTTTCTTTTTCCAGAGTGATGCAAATGTTCTAAAAATGACCATGGTGAAAAACACACAGTGATGCGATGACATTGTGAGCCAATGTGTTTATAATATGTGATTGGGCTGTATGTGTGTGGATATTTCTCAATTAAAATATTAAAAAAAAAAAAGAGCTCGCATACAGACCGAACTTTAATGTATCAGTTACCAGCCCTTTTCTTTAACACCAACTTCTAAACAGGCTTATTTTTAAATCATTTTGCTTGATACTTGGAGAAGTTTCTTAATTTTTAATATCAGAACAGTAACGTTTAAGCTATAATTACAGGGACTGTTTTTCTCCCCTCTCAGGCCCTAATACTTCCATCTCTCTTGCCCCAATCCATTTATCTCCAACCAACATTCCCTCTGTTCTAAGGCTCAGGCATGGGGTCCCTCCCGCTCCCCTCCCGCACAACTCTGCACCCAGTGAGATCACCGAGTCCTCTGGGCGCCCCCCTGCAACATCAGTCTACCCATCCCTGCTGGTGTTCACTGCCCACAAGGCTCATCACTTCTGTCTTGGTCTATGTCATGGCATCCTAACTGGTCTTCCAGCTTCTACACGCCTCCGTGAGCCCTCGGCTAACCCTGTGCTTCCTCTCTGCTCTGCTTACATTTTACAGTCAGTTGTACCGGCATGTGCCTCCCTAAAACCAGAGCCCATTCACCAAGCATGCTTTCCCGATCACCAGCCTGTTTCAGTGCCGCCCACAAGCCTACAGCCAATCTTCTCCTGGAAATGCATCACAGGACTGATTTTTACATCCCCACGATACAAACCATGGTGCAGCTCATAGCAAGTGCTAAAATACTTGGAAAGGAGAGAAAGAGGGAGGCATGAATGGAGAGCCATGTTTCTTTCTGAAACTTTAAAATAGTTTAATCATAGTAACATTTTCTAGTGAACTCAAGAGTATACTTTTAAGGCATTATCTGGTTATGGTTCTGTCTAACAATTTTTTAAGAACAAAGAATGTAAATCACCCCCCCTTAACATGAAGACAAGCTAGGGGAAAATAAGATGCGTCCTAAGCAGCGATTCAAGATTCTGGGACAAGGGTGATACTGTCTCAGTAGTTGATTCTTTGTTCTCAAAGATCCTTTGTTAATTCTGCTGATCTCAGTAGAATTCCCTCTTGCCAAAGACAAGCTGGGTAATGCAAGCAACCCAGCTAAGACGCCCCAAGATTTCTCTGCGGAAAAAAGAGCTTTAAAGGCACAGATAACGATTAAATCACTGCCTTTTTGTATTTGTAGCAAGGTTTCTGTCAGGTGAGAGAAAGAAAATTTTAATGGATGGACTCTTCAGAATTGGGCCATTTTCTGGGACTCTTCCCTCCAGGGGAAAGCCCTTGCTCGCTGCGGCCCCGGCTGGAGGGGAGCCTGATTTAGGGCACAGACTACATGAAAACAGCCATTTTGTACAGGTTACAGGAGATTCGATAAGAGAACAGAGCTGCTGCAATGAGGGGTGAACATCAAAAGGGAGGTAAAGACAGGGAGAGCGGGCGGCTTTCTCTGAAGCTTATTCCGGCTCCCTTGGTGGAGTAATCAAGACTCGAAATCTCAAAATAAAAAGCTTGCTTGTGACAAAGCCAGCACCTCTTGGTTTTAGTTGGAAATACTGAAAACACCGCTTTTCTTGCAACCGATCTGATTCTCTTACGCAGCATAAAACTACGGGTGAAAACAACACACAAACCTTCATAGAAACCTTGAGGAGTTTAAGAAAGCTTGAGGAGGAAGGGGGCTCTAATGTTTCCTTTAACCCCTCCTAGGAGAGCCAAGTCACAAAATACAATGCTTCAGACGAAGACGTGAAAAAGAGAAGCTAGAAGGCCAATCTAGCGGCCACGACGTGAGGCCAACTGAAATGGAAGGAAAATTATTCTTGCTATTTACTAGTTTCCAAATATGAAATGTGCAAGACAAAGGCCCCACAAAACCCAGGACAACGAGGTGGGACCCCTGAAGGCAGGGGCGGCTGCACCAACGGGAGGGTCCCAGAGTCACTCCAGGAGTAAGTTCCCAAGTACGGAAAACAACCGGGGCAAACGCCTGTTTCCCTTTCTTTCAGAGAGAGAACTCTGGCCCTTCTGCCCGTTCATTTACTGTAATGAAACAAATAATCCTCAGAGCTGAGCTGAGCTCACCTGGAGTATTGAGAAGACGCTCGAGAATCCCTTCCGTGCCCTTCCAGGACCACAGACGGACGGAGGGAGCGCTGCGGCCACGGCCGCCCATTTCCTGTGGGGAAGCAGGAGACCTCAGGGCCAGAACCCCTGACTGAGACGCGGAGGCTTTCCTGAAATATCCGAGAACTGGCCCCACCCGGGGAGAGGAGAGGGCACAGGAGCTGCGGGGAGGGGTCTGATGATGCAGCTGCTACCCCCCACCCTCCTTTCCCTTCTCAGCTTGTCCAGGGCAATCTCCTCGGACACCTTGTGCTGGTCTGAAAGGGTGTATGGACCCTAGAAAAACCATGTTTTAATCAAAATCCCATTTCATAAAGGTAGAATAATCTCTATTCAATACTGTATGTTTGAAACTGTAATCAGATCATCTCCCTGGATGATGTGATTTAATCAAGAGTGGTTGTTAAACTGGATTAGGTGACGACATGTCTCCACCCATTTGGGTGGGTCTCGATTGGTTTATTGGAGTCCTATAAAAGAGGAAACATTTTGGAGAATGGGAGATTCAGAGAGAGCAGAGAATGCTGCAGCACCACAAAGCAGAGAGTCCACCAGCCAGAGACTTTTGGAGATGAAGAAGGAAAACACCTCCCAGGGAGCGTCATGAAATCAGAAGACAGGAGAGGAAGCTAGCAGATGACGCTGTGTTCGCCGTGTGCCCTTCCACTTGAGAAGAAACCGTGAACTTCACTGGCCTTCTTGAACCAAGGTATCTTTCCCTGGATGCCTTTCATTGGACATTTCTATAGACTTGTTTTCATTGGGACATTTTCTCGGCCTTAGAACTGTAAACTAGCAACTTATTAAACTCCCCTTTTTTAGAAGCCATCTCATCTCCAGTATATTGCATTCTGGCAGCTAGCAAACTAGAACACACCTCTTCTTTATATTGAGGGGAGAACGGATGAAGATCATGGCAGCAGAAGGTTTTGAGTTAACTTTTTAAGGTACAGCTCTGAAAGTATTGATCATGAAACCATTAATAAAAAACCCTCAGAGGTGTGAATACTTACTACAGGCAGGCCTCTGTGGAGCCCTTTATATGGATTAATTCACTGCATTCTAACAGCCTCTAAGAAGTAAACATTCTCACCACTTTCGTTACAGAGCAGGAAAGGAGGCACACATTAGGGAAGCCAGGCCAGGCCTGTGGTTACCCGGGTGTTCGCTCAGTACTCACGTCACCTCTCCCCAATATTAGTTAACCGCAAAAATGCGAAACAAATCTTTGGCCTGACGTTCAAGACCCTCTAAATAAGCTACCCGCCTCCCCTCCTCATTCCCCCGGGTAGCAGCCCCTACATTTGCTCTCTCGTGCCCAGAACTCCTCGCCCGGGGCTGCCCAGACTCAATTCCGCCCCCTTCCGCCGTCGGGCCTTCAGCCTTCCCCATGGACCTGCGGCCACTCGACCACACCCAGGCCAGTTCCTACGGCAGCTCATGCGGGCTGTGTGCGATCGGACGGGCGGAGGCCCCTGTCCCTGCCACGCTTTCTTCCTTGGCCACACCACGGCTCCCCACATCTCCAAGGCCAGTTCTTCTCGCTCTTTGCTGATGCTTTCTCCGCTTCCTAACGTCTAACTGGGGTCCCTGAAGGCTGGCCTCGGTCATCTCGTCCACAGCAACGTTGCTGCCTTGGTGACCTCACCAAGCCCTGGCTGAAGTGCTAAGTCCTTCACTCTGCAGCGCACAGCCCTGTAAATGCTTCCTGGATGTCACCACTCGCGTGTCTCACAGGCACCTCAACGCTCAAATTCTCCGAACTCCTGAAACCCTCCTTCCCCAGAAGACCTGCTTCACCTCCACCCTCCTCATGGGTGGTGGCAGACACTGCCCTTCCAACCACTCAAGGCAAACGCCTCCTAGTTACCCACGATCACGCTCTCGGGCCAGAACCCTGTGGACTCTCCCTTTGGAGCTGTTTACACCATCTGACCACCATCCCCACCGCCACCGCCCTCACGCCAGGGCCGCCCTCACTCGGCAACGTGCTGACACGAGCAGGGACAGAGGCTCCCATCATCTCACGGGCCCCCACCACCTCCCCGACCCCGGCTCGCTCGGTTCCAGCCACACTGCTCTTCCTGCTAAGCCCTGGCCACCCCGGCTCGCCCTGGCTCAGGCCCTTGGATGTGACCTGTTCGGACGGCCACGTGCACACCTTTGCCTCCCACCACCGTGGGGCCCCTTGAGCCCAGGCCTGCTTTCCGTCCCCAATGCCACTTGCACCTCACAGCACACTGGGATTTTATTTATTCTCAATGCATTGTATCTGATTCGTCAACTCTCCACCTCCACGAGAAGGTAAATTTTATGCAAGAGGGATTTTTTGCTGTTGTTTACTGATGGATCCCAAGGGCAGAACATGTTTGCACATTCATAGGTGTCCAAAAATATTTGCTGAATGGAGAAAGGAACATGTATACACTAAAATAAGGACAGAGGGATATTTTGTCCCTCTATCTACGAGACATGTCTAATTTCTTGGTTCACTGTCTTGTCTCTTGTCATAATCCTTTTGCTTACAAAAGACATTGCCATAACACCTCATTTTCACTCTAAAAAACCTCCTTTACTCCCTCCCTTCCCACTCAATGGGCTAAGGATAAAAGTGGACTAATAGACTGAACATAACAATCACTGAAGTTAAAAGTGAATTACAGCCTCAGCATCAGAGACGAAGAGGAGAGATTCGTGTCACCCTACCGCATTGCCTCGGACACCTGGACACTGCGTGTGTGGAACTTACCTATGAACTCAGGTGCACGTTCAGAACTTCCCCTTGTTTAGATGCAAACAAATCCCTGACCAATGCTGCCACCTGCTGATAAGTAGGTGAGAAAACAGGACAATGAGGTAGAAACGGATTCCATGGAGTGAAACATAGGAAAGACAGCAATGAAAAATCCCTGAAGTCAGTAAAATAAACAACTTTTCCCAAAGACTGCTGGCAAGGAGTTTACACTGAATTCGACAACAGCAATACAGGCAACTGTGCGGAATTACAATGACCTTTCTCAGAAAAGAGGAGCATCCCCAAAACAGGGACAGCCAGATCCGTCTTCTACCATGAAGACCACTCACCCGAAAGTCCAATATGAGATTCAAAGTTACAGCCTCAGAGAAAATGCTGTTGTTGTTGATTTAAGGTTATACATACACTGTCAAGTTTCTCCTCTTTAGAAGTAAAGACATCTTTCTAGAGTTTTTAAGTGAGATATTGTATGATGGCAATGACTCTCTTTGGCCTGAGTCCTAACACAGACTCAAAAGACAGTCGCCTCTGTATTTTTACTTAACAAGATCTGGCAGTTTTTCATTATAAACCTCCGATGCGTCCTCCCTGCCCCAGGAGGGTGGTGAACACAGTGAAAATTAGTTGGCACACACTTTAGGAAACCAATTATTGTGTCCAGGTTGTTCAAGGCAGTTCCCTCCTGTTTTGAAGTTCTGACCTCTAAAAATGTTTTAAGCACTTCATTTTGATCTTTCATATTGTTAATTCTTTTCAATTAAGTCCAACTGTTGAATATCATTTTGCTGTTGGGAAATGCTGTTGGGAAACACATCGTCAAAACCAGAAACAGAGTAACCAATGTGTTTTGAAAAGTGCACCCCCTCCCCCCAAAAATTAGGGAAACAAACTTATATTTCCAAGATATTTTCCCACTTTCAAAATTACACAGAAGCAATGAAACAGTAGAAACACTTTGTAACCATAACAACAGGATTAGTTGACTCGTGAACACATAGGATAAAAAGTAATAATTCCAAGAGAAGATAATTTAGAAAAATGCATTTAATTATAAAATTTCTTTTGAAATAAAAAAGCAATGGCACTAATCACCACAAAGTTATTTAAGTGATCCTGTCCACAGGCTGCTCTTGCAATTATACGATAAAATTTACGACTGTTCTCGTTAACAGCATTTTCCCTCCTAATTAGAGTGACATCAAGAGCTTCTGAGAATGTGTAATTTTTCCTAAAGTACTACTAAAAGTGTCATACACAGTTTGTGCAGTATTCATCTACATCACCTTTTATTTACTACACTCTGATCTTGTAAAACATTTAATATTTCGCTCTCATTTCACTCTTCTACATATGTAAGGAGGCTCATTTTTGTTGCAATATGGTTTATGCATTAAAATCCCTGGGAGGAGTAGTTTTCACAACATTTTAATAAATTTATTCTGATTATTTAAAATAAGTACACAAGCAAAACTTGTTCACGTGACTGACTGTGTCATTCAGACCCAAAAGAATAACTGTTCTGGCAGATATTCTATGAGTAAAAAAATCCTTCTTTAAGTAGAATACATTCTCCATTACTGGATTATAATGCAATGTGTATTTATAATGCTAACAGGCCAACAGGTAAATCCAGCTATGACTTTTTAAATTCCATTTTGAAGAGTACAGAGTACGCTGACTGCTTTCGCTTGTACTCAGCTTGTTACCCAGCTCTTCAACCTGGATATATTTTATTTACTCTCCATATATCCATATTTCATGGGTCAGTAACAACTTGCAGTTTCTGACAGTTCCAAATTCTTGATAGTGGAGGCAGTTCTGTGTATGTCAGATGAGCTGAAAAAATCCAAATCACTTCATGTGCTACAGCAGGAAAAAGTAAGACGTTATTGTTTGAACAAATGATTCAAAGAGATGAATATTAACGCTCGGTAGTGACGGGAATACTGCTGAACTCAGTCTGCTCTGAGGCACGCTGCCGTGACAACTGGGCATACCTGCAGTTGTCATCATGACAGCCTTTTTGTTCAAGGCACACCTGGGTGAGGGAAGGGAACAGAGAGGAGGACAGAATGGTGAGAAAGCACTGATCACAGTAGAAACGATTTTAAGAGAAAAGCACGAGAGGGAAGAGAGTATATTTTCATATGAGAAAAATGTATGTCACATCTGGGCACGTTTCCTGGCGTTTCTGAAAATAGCCCACAAGCCAATTAAGCCTCTTTTCTCTCACTCCAGAGATAGACATTTTCTAATAATAACATCAATACCAACAAAACCTGTCATTCTGGCAGCAGCACAAACCCACACTTTTTTAAAGGCTGGAGCGTGTCACTGTTTAATAGTTGGGTGTGGTGGAAAAATAGAGGCTCCTGCCATTTCTCTCATTGGCCCCCTCGACCTGGCAGTACGACGAAGTCCCCCGGCTGGGCTGCCGCTGGTTAAGTCCTCTGCAGGAGCCTGGGCTTTATCACCCACTCGGCATTTGGGTTGAGCTGATGTAAATCCTTCATGTAAGTGTCATCATCGAGGCAGCGCTCCCCTACACAGAGACAGTTCGTCACCTCAGTACAGAAAGTCACGGGAATGCGGTTTTAAACGTGAGCCTGCTGGTCTCACTCTGCAGTCGTGGACTTCAGAGCCCTTCGCGTCCTTTCCCGCCTCCCCTAACAACATCTCAGGACTTGGCCAAAACGCTTGAAAAGTCCATGGAGTAGCCTTTCTCTATATAAACAGGCTTCAAATTAGGAAGTTGTAAATACTTGGTGAAACGGGCTTTTAAAGGATTCCTTAAAAGCTTATTCACCTTTATAAAGAGTGGCACCAACTTCGAATCCACCTAAATCGGGAACCACACTTAATTCCCAATCATCTCCAAGCAAACTGAAATATCAGATACATTAATATTCAAATACTAGTTACTAATAGAGCTAGCAATTTCATGGGTCTAATCTCATTATGGTTTCTTTAAGTTTTAAGTACAAGCCTTCATCTTCTTGTATTTGACTTTTATTTGTTAACATTTTTAAGTCCCTGAAGTAAAAAAAAAACAATGAAATTTACCTTAAAATATTTTCCCTTTCTATTTTGAATTTAACATCATTCTATTTATTTCTTAACAATTTCACATTACCATTTTCGAGAATCATAAAAGGAAAATAGAGAACATTTATTTTAAATTTTTTAAAAAGATGAGTAAGAGCCACTATGCTGATAATTTAACACGGGCAAAATAAAATAGAAGACTAGGCCAAAGTAAATTCATTATCCTATTTCCATTTCCTATGTTACCAATGTATATATATATTATTTAGTAGGAGATTAACTGAGGCAAAAACAATTTCTGTTTTCATAAAAAGATCTAGCATTGTACTATAATAGAAGTGTTACTCTGGTCTTAAATAAACTCAACTGTTTTCATTATTAAGATGTGACTTAGTACATAAAAAAGAAGTTTTGAAAACTTTGCATCATTAAGCATGCTAAAAGTTATCCCTATGGTGGGAAACTTGCCTTTGCTGAGGCTGAACACACTTACGCAGTTGCACAGAAGGAGCTTAAATAGAATTCAGAATGGAAGGTAAGACCACTAAGCGATCTGTACTAGTTAGCAACTACCTACAGCCTGGTATATTCCTTTTTTTTTTCCTCTCCAAATATACAAACAATAACCATCAGCAGTGCTAAATCAGCATGTGAATACACAGAAAAAACAAAGTGCTTACCAATATTTCCTCCGATTTCAAACAAAAAAATGTCCCCTCTCTGGAGAGTCGGAGCAGCCCCACTATTAGGGACAAAACAAACCAATTAGTTAGTTGCATCATCAAAGAGCTCACAAGTCAATCACTCTAATGGGTTTGGGGAATTTTGGCTTGTATGGAAAATCCATAACTTAGCCACACTGTGATTAGCTACACATTTGTGTTTTCCCATCTGATAAATGTGGCGAATAAGTAATAAAATGCCACTCCTGTAAATTAAAATAAACAAATTGCATCTTACGTTTGAAGGCAAAAGAAGAGATAAGTATCTAAATTTGTAAAATTAAAAAGAAAAGTGACATGCAACATTTTAGCTGCCAATTAAATTATTAAGATGATAGCCTACTTGTGTGGGGGGCGGGGCAGGAAAGTCCTTGCAAACCTCAAAGAGGAAATGTTTCCACCTTTGTTTCCACCCCGAGTTTATTCAGTAAGTGCTTACCATGTGCTTGCTGGGCTGACAACCCTAACAGAGTGCTAGGGGATGTAAGGAGTAAGCCTCAGTTTAGAGCCCGCCTGGGGGGCCACCCAGTGAGGGAGGGGCACGCACCCAGAGCAGACACAAATACTCTTTATGAGGAAGGGTGATGGATTGCAAATCAACTCTTCCGAGAAATAACGCTTTCAGAACACAAGGCTCAAACGATAAAAATCTGTAAAGTTCAGTGGTTTCCAAAAACATTCCGTTTAAGAATTTTCTTGGAAGCCTTAAAATGCAGATTTAGAGCTCTAGAGAATCTGATTTACTGTGTCTGGGATAAAGCCCCTCAAATCTGCTTTTAAAATGCCCTGTCATGGATTCCCATGCACAGACAGGTGTGGGAGCCACTAATGTACACTACCTGGAACTGAAAGGAGAAAACCAGTTTCAACTGTTATCCCAGCTGTTGTGAAAAAAACCTGGCATAGCAGAAGCTTTTCCTAACCGGCAGCATCTATTGGGTGACTCGTCTGATCATACAGCTTCCTGTCCCCTTGCTGCCCTCGGCACACCAGGACACTAGTACTGGGTGAATGAACCCTTCCATTCAGCCCTCACCTGCTGAGTCAGAGGCTGAGAGTCAACTCAGTTTCTTTCCAAACTGCTGTGTGCTTATTTTTTTAATTAAATAATTTTATTATTGTTATTTACAATATAGTATTCAAGCCAATAAACTCTAAATATAAAAAGAGTCATTGGTTCTATGAAGAGAAAGTTGAATGTTTTGGGAGATTTCATAAAAAAAGTTCTTATCAGATATTGCTCTCGGACTGATGCTAAGGAATCCATGTTCCTTTTCCACTTGAAAGAAAGCAAAACTGGAGTTTCCGGTAAATGCAAACCTTTGCTTAATGCTAATCAACAAATCCATCACCAGAAAAAGGGCAAGAGTCCTTCACCAAAGACCGGGGAGTGAATGCACAATGTATTGTACATTTATTTTATGTCATTTGCGAGTTCATTGGCTTCAGTGGAGAAAGTGGAGGAGGAAAAGGACAGAGGGAAGTAGGGCTTCCCGTGCCCACCCACAGGTGGAAGGCAAGTGGGAGAAGGTCGGGAATAAGGGGAAAAACCTACGAGCATGTCCTGAAGGTCTCCCTTCCTGCGGGGCGCAGACAGAGTGCTAAGCATGCCCTGGTCATTTTCCAGTTAACTGAGAAGGGGCTTTACGGGACCAGCCTCGGGTGAGCAGGATGAGAGGGGTGGAGGTGGAAGACGAGATGCAGCTTCAGGGGGTAGCAAATGCTTGTTTATTAAAAGCACAACTGAAAATGCCCAGACGTGGAGGGCGATCATCACAAAACTCGGGTGTTCTCTCACAATAGCTCTATAAAGTCACCTTGAGCACTGCGTGCAACTTCCTATTGCATTGTACATTTTCAGCCAGTGCAGGAACCAAAGCGCAGGCTAAATTGAGCACTTTGGTCCTGGAAGCAAACGCTGTACCAATTATTTGGGTCCAGTTTGTAAGAGCTGTGTATATGAGACGTCAGATCTTCAGGACACACTCGGGGAGAGGAAGGGGAGTTCTCTCTGGTGGGAAGACGGGAAGAGTTGGTACTAGGTGAAGGGAGGGAGTACAGAGGAACTGGACTGACTTGTTGAACGGGAGAGATCCTTTAAGGACCAAAGACATCTCAAAAATTCCAGTTATTCCCAGGACTTAAAATCCCAAGAAATCCCACCTCCTCCCAGCCTCACACCATGGCTGCGAGCCCCGCAGTGCCGCTGTGGCCAGCAGATGAGATGGATAAGGGATGGTTCTGGAAACAGAAACCGCAGGCCTGGAGTCCCAGCATTACCCCCTACCCCTTGTCAAGTCTCAGTGTTGTTATCAGCAAAACAGAAATAATAATAGTACTTACTTCAGAGTATTGTTGAGAGCGTTTATCTTGGCTTCCTGGAAGCCCAGATATTTCCAAACAGCCTCTCTTTCATTTTATCACCATCTGTTAACTGCAAAGACTTCTCTCCTTTTCCAACTTATAAACCGAGAGGAGGTGCTTTAAAATGTAGTTTTAATTCTTTCCAACACCCAGCAGAGAGCCTTAAACCCAGCAAGCACATACTAAATACTTGTGGGCCTGTATTAAAATTGGTGATTTCAGCAGAAAACTTGATTGAAGCCCCTCAATATTAGAACAAAGAGATAAAGTTCCACAAAAGACCAAAAACGAGCATCAGTAAAGTAGGATGCCAATGCTTCTGCTTTCACTTTTCTGAAATAAGATTGGTGTATTTCAATGAATGGAAAGGGGGAACAAAGCCTAAAATTCAGAAAGGAGGGTGTTTGTAAAAATAAATTAAAGTAATATGACTGGGCTAAACAAACTGCGTATATACATACAATGGAATATTATGCAACTTTAAGACAGAATAAACTTATGAAGCATGTAATAACATGGATGGACCTAGAGAACATTATGCTGAGTGAGTCTAGCCAAAAACTAAAGGACAAATACTGTATGGTCCCACTGATATGAACTGACATTAGTGAATAAACTTGGAATATGTCATTGGTAACAGAGACCATCAGGAGATAGAAATAGGGTAAGATATTGGGTAACTGGAGCTGAAGGGATACAGACTGTACAACAGGACTGGATACAAAAACTCAAAAGTGGACAGCACAATACTACCTAATTGTAATGTAATTATGTTAAAACACTGAATGAAGCTGCATGTGAGAATGATAGAGGGAGGAGGGCTGGGGACGTAAATGAAATCAGAAAGATAGATGTTAAAGATTGAGATGGTATAATCTAGGAATGCCTAGAATGTATAATAATAGTGACTAAATGTACAAATTTTAAAAATGTTTTTGCATGAGGAAGAACAAAGGAATGTCATTATTGCAGGATGCTGAAAATAGATGGTAATTAATATTTTAAAATGTCACCTTATGTGTGAGACTAAAGCAAAAATTGTTTATTTGTTACAAAATTTATATTTTGACTAGTGCATTTCCTAATATAACTTATGTAGATAGTTTGATTGAACACCATAAGTACTTGGAATCTCAGGTAGGACATGAGATTTTGTTGGTTTGTCCAGAGTGATGCCCCAATGAATCCCAGAGTGATCTGATCAGTGACTGGAAAAGTATTTGCAAAGTTCCCTTTGGGGAATGGTGAGAATGGGGAGAAATTCAACTTCCCCAAGTTGAATTCTTGATATTCTTACAAGCAGTGGGGAGAACCAAAGCTATAGGCTGAGCCCTCAGTCTTGGGGTTTGTTCAGATGAAACTTAACCCCACAAAGGATAGGTCAAGTCTACTTAAAATTTAAGCCTAAGAGTCACCCCCAAGAGAGCCTCTTTTGTTGCTCAGATGTGACCTCTCTCTCCAGCCGACACAACAAGCAAACTCTCCACCCTCCCCCTGTCTACGTGGGACATGACTCCCAGGGGTGTGGACCTTCCTGGCAACGTGGGACAGAAATCCTAGAATGAGCTGAGACTCAGCATCAAGGGATTGAGAAAACCTTCTCGACCAAAAGGGGGAAGAGTGAAATGAGACAAAGTATCAATGGCTGAGAGATTCCAAACAGAGTTGAAAGGTTATCCTGGAGGTTATTCTTACACATTATGCAGATATCACCTTGTTATCCAAGATGTAATGGAGAGGCTGGAGGGAACTGCCTGAAAATGTAGAGCTGTGTTCCAGTAGCCATGTTTCTTGAGGATGATTGTATAATGATATAGTTGTCACAATGAGACTGTGTGATTGTGAAAACCTTGTGTCTGATGCTCCTTTTATCTATCTTGTCAACAAACAAGTAGAACATATGGAATAAAAATAAATAATAGGGGGAACAAATGCTAAAATAAATTTAGTTTGAAAAAAAGTAATATAACTGTAGCTAAAAATAAGAATTCAAAGTGTAAAAACTGAAAACTCAACACACTTGACTGAACCCCTAAAATTCAAGAGGAGATACTGTGCAATGTCTCTCGGAAAGCGCATATCTGATAGTGTGCTAAAGTTGCCAGTGGTTTTCAAAGGACTTTACTGCGCTGAAAAGCCCAGGAAAAGGGGGGGGGGTCAGTCACCTCGAACGGGGACAGGTGCTCTGCTGCCTTGGGGTCCAGCTCAGGAACAGGCTGTTGTTTCCCAATTCTTTAGACCTTTCGTTAGATTTTGCTGTTTAATTTTTATTTTGGGGGGGACTGCGTGGTCCAGGAATTGAACCCAGGTCTCCTGCATGAAAGGCGAGCATTCTACCACTGAACCACCCATGCACCCTTGCTGTTTAAATTTGGGGTTACTTTTTATTCATTATCTTTAATTTCTTAAAAAGCTGCATTTTTAATGTATTTGTTTGAATCCCACTGTCTCCTAATTAGCAATTTCCTAACAGTCTATTGACAGTAATTAATGTCCAATCAGCAGATTCTGGAAGGAATACTGAGTGGCCTCCCGTGCCAAGGCCACAGGCAGGAGGTGAAGGAACCCTCAGACACTCCACTCGAAAGGCTCAGCTTTGGAAACAAACTACAAGCAGGCTGAGCTCGCTCCAACACCCCAACTGTCAAGCCTGCTCGTGTTCATTGCTGGAGAGACAGACGCTCTAAGCACTCCATGCCATGCCACAGTTCAAGAAAGAAAGGGGCGGGGGGTGGGCAGGAGACAGAGGCACAGACACAGAAAGTGAGTGATGGGGGGACAGTCACGTCTCTACCTTTCTTGACTGAGAAACCTGGTAAGAACGTCGCCGGCTTTCAGTTCTTCCGTGAGCTGTATCGCCATGGAAACTCTGGAAAGATGGGGAGCTTGCACTCGGATCACTCCCCGAGGAACGTCAGCCTGCAAAGCAATGGCGACACTGGAGCAAAGCTGGCAGCACACACTCGTGACACTGGGCACGCCGCGCCACCAGGAAGCACGCCTGGGGACGGCACATTACACTTCACTACATAAAAGCCTTAACTACTGCATAATGCAATTTGCTAAATGACATCAAACCTCCAACATCCTCTTAACGGCAGTAGGGGAACCTTATAATGCCTGTGCAGTGATGCTTAATTATTTTTAAAGAGGTAAAGAATGATAGCAATAACCATCACTGCTGTATTAAGTGCTGATTTCTGAGCGTTCTCTTTGAGAGGGTGTCCCTGCAGGTAGCAGTTTAGGAAATTGAATCAGAAAGCAGGGACCTCACGGGCTATTGCAATTCATGCTTTTTAAAAAATCGTCCTGTACATTCATAAAACTTCACATGCAAAAATTTGCTCCCAAAAGTCAAGGAAAACATATTTTCCTAATATAGCAAAATTGTTTCTGTTCCCCATGTGGTTAATGAGCTTCCATTTTTAACCAATTCTAAGCCCTTTGCCCATGTTAAGTGCCTTTTATTTGTATTTGGGGGAAACAAGAACATTTTGAGGTTCTGTAGTACCAAATAGTAGTCAAAGCACCCAAAATTAAAGACTTAATGAATTCCTAGATATTTCTCCTAAAGTAAACTTTAGTATATTATTTATAACTGTACGTCAAACAGATCTTAGGCCTTTAAACAAGCAGCATGCACAAATTATGTTTGGAGATAAAGCTTTAAGCACTACCAATACAAAAACAGTACCTTGTTTAATGCACCAAAATTACTAATCAACTACAGGGACTGTGCTAGGTCGCTTTACCTCGCAGATATATAGAATAAGACACAGTATTATTTTTTTGCCCACAATATCAAGTAGTTTTAATGTAAATGATCTTTAGTTTTTTTTTACTAGAACAGTTGTAGATTTACAGATCTTACCAAAAATAGTTTCCATATATTGCACTCCCCTTTTAAACCTTTGCATTAGCGTGTAACCTCTTCCATAATTTTTGAGACAATATTATTACGATTATGCTACAAACTACCATTCACAGTTTACATTAGGGTTCACTGCTTGTGTGGCACGGTTTAATGGTTTTTAAATTTTTCATTCTGGTGAATATACACAAGTCGTATAACTTGTCTCGTTTTAACCACTTCTAACCACACCATTCAGTTAATACATTCACAAGGTTGTGCCACCATCACCACCATCCTTTACCAAACCATCATTCCAAACGGAAACTAAGCACAAATTCAGCACTAACTCCCCTTTCCCTGCCCCTGCTAACCTGGACTCTAACTTCCGACTTTATGAATTTGCTTATTCTAATGACTTCACATCAGTGAGATCATATCCTATCCTTTTGTGTCTGGCTTATTTCAGTCAACATGATATCTTCAAGGTTCACCCATGTTGTTGCAGCATCAAAATTTTATTTTTTTCACAGCTGAATAATATCCCATAAGAATATACCGCATTTTGTTTATCAATACATTGGTTGATAGAAACTTGCTTCCATCTTTTGACAACTGTGAATAATGCCCCTATAACATCAGTGTGCAAATATCTGTTCAAGTCCCCACTTTCAACTCTTTTGGGTATATACCTAGAGTGGGACTGCTGGGTCATAATGTAATTCTATACTTAGCTCTGAGGAATTGTCAAACTTTCCCACAGCAGCTGCACCATTTTACATCCCCACCAACGATGAATGAGTGTTCCTAGTTCTCCACATCCTCACCGGCACTTACCATTTTCTGTTTTTTGAGTAGCGTCTCATGGAGGCTTTGATTTGCATTTCCCTAATGGCTAATGATGTTGAGCATCTTTTCATGTCCTTATTGGCCATTTGTCTATCCTCTTTGGAAAGATGTCTTTTAAGTCTTTTGCCGTTTTTAAATCAGGTTATTAGTCCTTTTGTTATTGAGTTATATATTTCGGATATTAAACACAGTGGATGGCTATGTGGTTTCCAAATATTTTCTCATATTCTAAAGGTTGTCTTCCTACTTTCATGATGAAGTCCTCTGATGCACTAAAGTTTTTAATTTTGATGTCGTCCCACTTACCTATTTTTGTGTTGTTGTTTGCTTGTGATTTTGGTGGAAAGTCTAAGAAACCATCACTTAACTCAAGGTACTGATGACACTTCCCTATATTTTCTTCTAGGAATTTTATAATTTTAGTTTGGTATTGCTGTCTCTGACCTATTTTTGGGTTACTTTTTGTGTCTGGTGTAAGATACAAAATGCTTTTGCATACGAATAGCCAGTTTCCCAGCACCACTTGTTGAGGAGACTATTCTTTCCCCACTGAGTGTTCTTGCACCATTGTCAAAAGTCAATTTGGGGAGCGGGCCACGGTGGCTCAGTGGCAGAGTTCTCGCCTGCCATGCTGGAGACCCGGGTTCGATTCCCGGGGCCTGCCCATGCAAAAAAAAAATTATTTGGAGTGCTTACTTCAGCAGCACATATTCTAAAATTGGAGTGATACAGACAAGATTAGCAAGGCCCCTGTGCAAGGATAACACACAAATTCATGAAGCATTCACATTAAAAAAAGAAAAAAAATCAATTGGAGGGTGTGGTTAAGGTCAGCTAAGATTTTATAGTTTTATAAGATTTTTAATACTTTTCATAGCATTCATAGCAGACGTATTTCACACAAGACAAGAATTTGGTTTCCATTCTGTTAAAATGACAACGTTTTCTTGGATTATTTGTTTGCTCTTAGTGAGAAGCTATAAACGGTTTTTGAACCATCTGCGTAATCTACTTAGATGAGGAAGATTCTACGTCTTATCAGACCGATGTACTTACTGATATGCATGTTGACCGTCTCCTTCCTTGTTTTAGACAATGCCTCTTCACTTTAAAAAAAATAATGTCCTTTCAGAATCATGGAAACTCTATTTACTTTCAAATTTTTGTCACCTTGATTAAATAAATAATAAAAAAATATATATATATATCAATTAGCCACAATATGAGGGTTTATTTCTGAACTCTCAATTTGATTCTATTTGTCTATATGTCTGTCCTCAAGACAATAGTCTTTTGATTACTGTAGATTTGTAGTACATTTTTTTCTCTTTCAAGATGGTTTTGGCTATTTGGGGCTCCTTTTGTATACATGCTGTGGGAATTCTGACTGGGAATGTAGACCACTTTGCGTAGAACTGACGTCTTTAACAATATTTAGTCTTCTAATCCATGAACATGGGATGTCCTTCCATTTATTTAAGTCTTCTTAGACTTCTGTGCCAGTTTGAAATTGTTGTGCACCCCAGAGTGGGATATTTTCATTAAGGTGTTTCTATGGAGATGTGAGCCACCCAATTGTGGGTGCGACCTTTTGATTAGGTGGTTTCCATGGAGATATTTCTCTTTCCATTCCAAATGGGTCACTTAATGGAGTCCTTATTTTTTTCACAGCTGAATAATATCCCATCATAAGAATATACCGCATTTTGTTTATCAATACATTGGTTGATAGAAACTTGCTTCCATCTTTTGACAACTGTGAATAATGCCCCTATAACATCAGTGTGCAAATATCTGTTCAAGTGATACAGACAAGATTAGCAAGGGAAACATTTGAAAAAAGCTTCAGAACTGACATAGACAGAGACCTTTGAAGATGTGGAAAGAAAATGTTTCCAGGGAAGCCGTTTGAAAGGAGAAGCTGGGAGAGAAAGCTAGCAGACGTCCCCATGTGCCTTCTCAGCTGACAGAGAAACCCTGAACACCATTGGCCCTTTCTTGCATCAAGGTATCTTTCTCTGGATGCCTTAGTTTGGACATTTTTTAAGGCCTTAGAACTGTAAACTTGCAACTTAATAAATTCCCTTTATAAGAGCCAACCCATTTCTGGTATATTGTATTTCTGGCAGCATTAACAAACTACAACAACTTCTTCCAGCAAACTTTCAGTTTTGTAGTTTTCCATGTAGAAATCCTTTATATCCTTGGTTAAATTTATTCCTAGATATTTGATTCCTTTATTTGGTATAGTAAATGGAGGTTTTTCTTTATTTCCTCTTCAGATTATTCATTACTAGTGTATAGAAACACTACTGACATTTGGGTGTTGATGCTGTACCCTGCCACTCTGCTGAATCCATTTATTAGCTCTAGTAGCTGTCATGGGGTTGTCAGCATTCTAATTATAGGATCATGTCATCTGCAAATAGGGCAAGTTTTACTTCTTCTTTTGCAATTTAGATGTCTCTGCATTGCTTTTTTATAGCACAGAGATACTAAAGGTGTCGTTAATCTGATTTCCTTCAAAGCTTTACAATTAGGCTATATAAAAATATAGATGACCCAAAAGAAGATTTAAAATTGCTGCTCAGTAACATCTGAGATTTAGAATGGAGACAAGGAAGGAAAGATTCTACATTGTTGACGGCTGTACAAGGGAGCACAGAGTCGTGCAAGACCAAGGCTTCTCTCCCCCCATGGGACTGCAAACAGCTGCTACACCTGTGAGCGTACCCCAGAGGGTGTGACCCCAGCCCCAGAAATGGCACGGCCCCCATCTTCAGCCCACAGCTGACCACTCAGGGATGGTCCACCAAGGGCTCTTACTTCAAACCTGGACTGAGACAGACAAAACCCTTTGCACTCCTGCTGGTAAGGAACCCAGGCATAGCATCCTGTCCAGTTTCACTCCTGGGCGCGAGTGCTCAACGCAGTGTCTGTGGGATACCAAATGCCAGCCCGTGCCCAGCCCCCACCCCTGTCCAGCCTGGACCCTGGGCTTGTTTCCCGACTTCTACTTTCTGGGCCACGTAGTGGGACTCAGTGCCTTAGTCTAGTTCCCAGCCCTGACCCTTCCTGAGGATGCAAACTAACTGCACACAGTCTTTAATTTACCTTTGCCCTTGGTTCTGAGACAGACTTCATTTTCATTTGCAACGTTGTGGAAAAGGAACTGTTTCTTATAGTAGATGGGGCATTTCACCCAGTGGTGCTGTTACCATTTATTGGGAGGGAGTATTAATCTAAGGGTCAATCTCGTGGCTGAGGAACAACATTACACGAGGCTGTCCCTGGGACTCAATCCCCGGCTTCTATCCTGTGCTGGCCACTATCCCTGCTGGCCTGGCCTGGCCGCTCTAATTCCTCCCAGGGGGTGGGGACGATAACGTGGCAGAGAGGACTTTAGCAATGCAGTCAGGGCTGAAATACCAACCTTGGAAGCACTGAGTCTGTGTTAGTAAAACCCCCAGCCCACCTGTCCTCTCAGTAAAGGCAACAAATATTGGTATTTTGGATTCTGTGGCAGGCTGGTGTTTGCAAGTATCCTATACTTTTTGCTGATGTTAATAGTTAGGAAATCCTGGCCAGGTCACGGTGGCAAAGACCTTAACACAGAGGCTGTATTTGATGAATAATAGTGACAAAAATTCTTCCCATAATTATGTTTTACCCAATCCTAGAATATCAAAAAAGGAAAATCTATGCTGACACCTAAAATGAGGTAAGATGACAAGCAGTTTTTACACAGAGAGGGCACACAATAAATGCATCAGAAAACCCAGATCATCCAGAAATATAACATAGAGCCACAGAGGGTTCCAGCTCAACCTTAGCCTCTCACTGCTCTGCCACTACTCCCCGTGACATTCGGCAGTTTAGATTAAACAACAAAACAAAGCCCACTCACAATCCCCTGAGAACGTGGCAGGCTTCCCTAGCCTTGTGCACGGTCCAGTGCCCTCTGGAGATACCCTGTCCATGGCCTTGACCCACTGTCATCGCCCAGCCCTAACTCCTCAGGCCCCATGGAGCCGTCGTGGGCCCCGGGGTCAGGAGGAATCTTGTGCCCTTTCACCAACAGCTGACCCTCCCTCCGAAGGGGCACCCTGACATAGGACATCCATACCTGTGTGTCCCAGCACTCATTAATGCTGATTAAATGAATCACACAACAACATTCCTCACTAAAGAAGGAAAGAAAGTATTCCTGCATGTAATTCCTTAATGGGAAAAAATGACCTTGAGCATATTGTCTAACTTGTACAATGAGTCAGTAGCGGGTTGGTATGTGTGGGAAAAGCACCGACTGCAAGGGATGGACTATCGTTAATAGTAGCGTCTTAATATTTGTTCATCAATGGTGACAGACGCACCACTCCAGTACAAAGGGTCAGTAATGGGGGAAATGGGTCTGGGGTGTTTGGGTTTTCTTTTTTTATGTCTGTCATTTTTTTCTTTGGAGCAACGAAATGGTTTAAACCTGAATGTAGTATTTGCAAAGTCCCCTTGGGGGAACAGGGAGAAAGGGGGAAAATCCAAGTTCCCCATGTGGAGAATTCCTGATATTCTCTCAAGCAGTGGGGACAACCAAATGAATACACTAACCCACCAATCTTGGGGTTTGTTCATATGAAACTTATCCCCACAAAGGATATACTATACCTACTTAAAATTAGGCCTAAGAGTCACTCCCAGAGAACCTTTTTTGTTGCTCAGATGTGGCCTCTCTCGCCAGCCAACAAGCAAACTCACTGCCCTCCCCCACTCTGTGTGGGACGTGACTCCCAGGGGTGTGGACCTTCCTGGCAACGTAGGACAGAAATCCTAGAATGAGCTGAGACTCAGCATCAAGGGATTGAGAAAACCTTCTTGGCCAAAGGGGGAAGAGAGAAATGAGACAAAATAAAGTGTCAATGGCTGAGAGATTTCAAACAGAGTCGAGAGGTTACCCTGGAGGTTATTCTTATGCATTTTATAGGTATCCCCTTTTTAGTTTAAGGTGTGTTAGAGAGGCTAGAGGGAAGTACCTGAAACTGTAGAGCTGTGTTCCAGTAGCCATGTTTCTTGAAGATGAATGTATAATGATATAGCTTCTGCAATATGACTATATGATTATGAAAACCTTGTGTCTGTTGCTCCTTTTATCTATGATATTGACAGATGAGTAAAAAATATGGACTAAAAATAAATAGCAGGGGAAACAAAAGTTAAAATAAATTGAGTAAATTGAAATACTAGTGAACAATGAAAGGGAGTGGTAAGGGGTATAGAAAAAACATAGGGGGAACAAAGGTTAAAATACACTGAATAGATGGAAATACTAGTGGGCAATGAGAGGGAGGAGTTAGGGGTATGGTATGTGTAAGTTTTCCTTTTTTCTTTTTATTTCTTTTTCTGGAGTGATGCAAATGTTCTAAAAAATGATCATGGTGATGACTACACTACTGTGTGATGATATTGTGAGCCATTGATTGTCCACCATGCATGGAACATTTGTATGTTAGGAACGTCCATGTTTGTATGCTGTTTTTGTTTTATAATGCAAAATAAATTAAATTAACAAAAAACTGAATGTGATGATTGCACAATCAGGTGGGGACACTGTGAGGTACTGGCTGTATACTCTGGACGGATTATATGGTATGTGACTATATCCAATAGAATTTGCAGGAAGAAACACACTGTCTAAACAAGTCACACTGCTTCCATCTACCCCGTTATTCCCTGTACTGCTGAGAAAAGGCAGGGGGAGAAGAGAGCTGGGAGGGACGGAAGGAAAGGTGACGGGAACACAGTTCAGTCAACGCCCACCACGAGCCGAGGAGAAACGCGCGGCCCCCCATCGGCGCGCCCATGCCTGCAGGGGCGGCCCCCTCCCACCTCCGCACGGGCAGGTGACCCCAGCCGTGTCCCGCAGCCCGCGGGCCTTCCTCGTCCGAAGCGGGGCAGGGAGATGGCCGCCACAGAGAGCACCTCCACCGGCCTGGCCGCCTGGGTCGGCTTCTGCGGGGTGTCCCGTGCCCGGGAAGGCCCAGCAGGGCTGCCCGACGGGGCGCAGGAGCGGGCTGCGCTGCACGGGCGGAATGGCGTGAGCGCTGCCCACACGCTCCTCGCGGCTGCCTCGGCGCCAAGCAGGGACGAGAAGGGGGCAGCCCTGACGCGGCCGAGCCCTCCCCAAGCTGGGAAACCCGTACCCCATTTCACATAGAGGGGAGCCGGCACCCCGCCGCCCTTGCGAGGACGTCCTCCACCAGCAGCGCGCGCACGGTTAGACAGGAGGTGGCCGGCCTGGTACCCCGACTCCGCGTGCGCGCGTGGACAGGCCCGGTTCTCAGTCCGTCTATTTCTGCGATAACACATCCAAAAGCCTCGCACCCACACAAAGCCGGAGGGTCTGACGCTGACCCCAGCGTGGTGCACTAGACGGAGCTCCTCGTGTCAGCCCACCTGCTGTGGACGTGCCCTCGCGTGTCACAGCGCCTCCGGGCGAGTCGGCCCGGTGTGCACTCCTCTGCGACGGGCGGCTCCTGAGCCCCTCGTGGGTGGGCCCCGACTGGGCGAGGGTGGCCTTCCCGGCGTTCCCCGAGCTTTACTAAGAGGCGACATGCAGAGGTAGCCGGAGGAGCCAGAAGCTGGGGTCGGCGGACCCAGGGGTGCGGACCAGGAGCGAGCGACTGGCCACGTGCTGGAGCAGAGCCGCCACCAGGGCTCCCCAAGGCTCGCCGCGGCCGGCGCCACCCACCCCAGGGCAGGGAGAAGGCACGGCCCTGCCCCACGGCTCACTGCCTTCCTAACCCCAAGCCGATGCATTCCCATGGGCGGCCCCCCACTGGGGGCTGCCTGCACCAGCACCCGGCACACTCAGACACACCCTGCCTTTGCAGCAGAAAGGAGTTTAGCTGGCAGACCTGATGGTAAATGAGGAGAATTTTCAAATTTGTTCTGGAAAGTTTTTGCTGGATAGTTTGGTTTGTAAACAACCAAATGTTGTTTACATAAAGACGATAAACAATAAATGATACCAAAGCTCCCGTTTAAATGGTGTATGACAACTACTAATAAACTCCAAAATAACGCTGCATCAAATACTAAAGCTATTAGTACACTAATTATATTGAGCTTCCAAGCTCTGAAAAGATATGTCTGAAAAGATAGGTTTGATCATTAGGCCAAACCCTCCGGTCTTAACTTGAGCTATCATAATAGCTGAATCCGTGCAGAGTATAATCCTTGTAACCTTCCTATTTCATGCTTTCTTGTCTAACAGCTGTAAACCGACCCCCTACTTATTATTTTTTTTGGCATGCTTGTGAACTGAAGTTATGTGATGTACATACAGCAGCTATTGTAAAAAAGCAGTATTTGACTAACAAACGACTTCAGTTTAGTCACAAAGGATTTTACAACTTTAAAATATGTTACAGTTAATTTCTTAACCATACAAAGACCATTGTAACAGAACACATGCTCTCATATGGACTTGGCATGTTTTGCATATTGAACTAAAGTATTTTTTAAATCTGATTTTATTTCTTGGTATTCAACTAAACAAACAAGGATTTTAATATTTTTTCATAAGGGGTAGATAAACATTTCCTAGCTCAGAAGTTTGCACTCTAGAGATCAGAAATTTAAGCCCTTGTCAGACCTTTGGAAGATGTGCATTAATTTCTTCCACTTTTTCTTTTGTTAAAAAGTCTAATTTAAATGTAAAACCGTCATCTTTAATACGACAGAAAAACCTTTTATCTTAAAAAGGACAAATTGGAAATATAGCTTTCTCTAAAGAAGGCCCAATATAACACATAGTTTAGCAAATCAAATGAGGACATTTTAGCAAGGTATCTTAAACTAAAATGGTGTATTCATCATGCTAGGCTGAACTGACAGTACTGGGGGGTGGAGATACATAAGAAATTCTCTACTACCTTAAACTATGTTCTGATCATAATTGGGCCTTTGCTATACAAATGTCTTAAACTTGCATCTAACTCACTGATTTGGAGAATTGTAAAAAGGGCCTGAAATAATGTCCACAGGGAATAAGCATTTGATTTACAGTGAAATAAGTTCTGATCATTTTCTCTTTTACTCTCATACTCTCTTATAAAGGAAAAAAATCAGGGAATGTCTTTAAAAGAAACAAGAGCTTGTACTTGTAACTGCAATTTGATTTCCGATACGAGGTCTCCACGTAATCTGAACAGTTTCCGGACCTAAAGCAGACGCTGGACGCGCTGGTCAGAGCTGCTGGGGAAGCCAGAGTGAGGCAGTCAACCGAGTGGCCAGAGACCCGCCCCCAGCCACCGCGAGCCAGGCCCCGTTGCCAACTCGGGGCTCTTCAACGCCGTACTCCCTGTGTTCCAAGAACCAACCGCGAAATGCGCGCCACGAGGCATTCTCTAACACGCCGCCCGGCTGTACACTTCAGGCGGCCCCGATCACCCCCCGCTGACTCCACAGGAGGGATCTCCTGTTCCCGCCACCGAAAGACCGGTTGTGGGGAGCAGCCGGGCCCATTTCGGAGACCTTCCCCGAGCCGGGTCTGTGCCCAACCTCTCTCCGAAACGCACAGCTCCCTGTACTTTGAGAGGTGAGCGTCAGCGGCCGAAGAACCAAACAAACCTACGTCCACACTGACCCCGAAGCCGGGACAACTCATCAATTCCCAGCCACATCTAAATGTACAAACTTAAAAAATGTTTTGCATGAGGAAGAACAAAGGGATGTCATTATTGCAGGGTGTTGAAAATAGATGGTAATTCATATTTAAAATTTTCAACTTATGTGTGAGACAAGCAAAAAATGTTTATTTGGTACAAAATTTATATTTTGACTAGTGCATTTCCTAATACAATTAGGAAATTCAATAAGCTGTTTAACTGAACACCATAAGTACATGGAACCTTGAGTAAGGCATGAGATTTTGTGGTTTTATTCAGAGTGATGCCCCAATAAATCCCAGAGTAATTTGAATAGTGAATAAAAGGGTATTTGCAAAGTCCCCTTTGGGAAATGGTGAGAAAGGGGGAAAACCCAGCTTCCCCAACATGAATTCTTGATATTCTCACAAGCAGTGGGGACAACATAAGCTATAGGCTGAGCCCCCAATCTTGGGGTTTGTTCATATGAAACTTAACCCCACAAAGGATAGGCTAAGGCTACTTAAAACCTGGCCTAAGAGTCACCCCTAAGAGAGCCTCTTTTGTTGCTCAGATGTGGCCTCTCTCTCCAGCCAACACAACAAGCAAACTCTCCACCCTCCCCCTGTCTACGTGGGACAGGACTCCCAGGGGTGTGGATCTTCCTGGCAACGTGGGACAGAAATCCTGGAATGAGCTGAGACTCAGCATCAAGGGATTGAGAAAACCTTTTCCACCAAAAGGGGGAAGAGTGAAATGAGACAAAGTAGCAATGGCTGAGAGATTCCAAACAAGAGTCAAGAGCTTATCCTGGAGGTTATTCTTACGCATTAAGTAGATATCACCTTGTTATACAAGATGTAATGGAGAGGCTGGAGGGAACTGCCTGAAAATGTAGAGCTGTGTTCCAGTAGCCATGTTTCTTGAAGATGGTTGTGTAATGATATAGCTTTCACAATGTGACTGTGTGATCGTGAAAACCTTGTGTCTGATGCTTCTTTTATCTACCTCATCAACAGACGAGTAGAACATATGGAATAAAAATAAATAATAGGGGGAACAAATGTTAAAATAGATTTAGTTTGAAATGCTAGTGATCAATGAAAGGGAGGGGTAAGGGGTATGGTATGTATAATTTTTTTTCTGTTTTTGTTTTATTTCTTCTTCTGAATAGATGTAAATGTTCCAAGAAATGGGCATGATGATGAACATGCAACTATGTGATGATATTGTGAATTACTGATTATATATGTAGAACGGAATGATCAAAAATAAGAATGTCTGCATTTGTTTGGTGTTTTTTTTTTTTTGGTATTTAAAAAAAAATTTTGAAAAAAAATAAAATTCCCAGCCACAGGCACATGAAGGTCACCCCTGGGTAGGGAGGCAACCTCGAATAATTCTGGGTGAAAAGACTGGAAAGCCACAATTTTCTCAAAACCGCTAAGAGAAAACAGAGGGTGGGAGGGATACCAAATGAAATGCTACCAGAAAAATGCGTTTATGTACTGGAGATGGGTTCATGGGGGAAAAATTCCATAAGAAAATGAAATATGCATCCACACATGCCAAACAGAAAACTTTTAAAAACACCCTCACAATTTGTCGTAAGATATCACACCCAGCTCTTGTTCTAGGAGGTTCTGATTCAGTGGATTCCTGCCTGGCCCAGGCACGTACTTTAAAAAAATAATTCTAGCAACACTACGGAGGCCTGGGCTGACACTGCTGGCTGAGCACCACTACTCTGACGTTACCTCTTCATTCTACAGGGAAACTGAGGTCCAGAGAGAAAAAATGCCTTGCCACACTCGTTAATGGCAGAGCGGAGCTACACCCCCAAGCCACGTGAGTTCCGGTGTGCACAGGGTGGGACTATGTGTGTCTTTACGGCATCCATCACAATCACAAATTAAAACTATCGGGAAATAGTTATTTTTAGTGGTCTACAATTTTGTTATTTTTTACCAAGTGTTCCTCCTGCTGTAATTAACAGAGATGTCTCATTAGTATTTAAGAACATCTATGTTTGCACTAAACAATTAATATGCCGTAGTCATTAAAAACGTTTGTCTTTTTAAGTAGATGGAGAGCATCCCTTACAGCACGGTTCAAACTATTAATTTACCTAGTCAAGCATGTCTTAATGATAAGAACGTCCAATTATACCATTAGCATTACTAGCATACAAAGTGTTTCAAAAAATGTTACACTGATACATTTTCATGACCTCCACATTCTGTCACTTTTCAATGCTTGGTGATCCACATTTTTCCATCAAAAGTCACCAAAATCCTCTGCAGAAGGTCCTACCTGACCCCCATGCAAACGCAGCGGGCTCAGCATCAACCACACTCAACTCTCTGTGGCAACCGGCAGGGGTGACAAAGCTGGTTTTCACAGAAAACTTTTCTCCTTGGGTTTCCAAGAGGCTACACTCTCCACCATATTCTAGTTTCTATTACTTCTCGGCCTCTTTACCAGCCTTCTTCCACGGCCCACTGCTTCAGGGCCCCCAGACACCTGCCTTTGCCTTCTCTTTTCTTGCTGCATGTACCGCTGTGTGGATTATGAACTACTCCACGGCTCCAATGACAGAACCTACGCTGAGCCCAAGCGGACACCCTCCTCCCTGGGCTTGATGATCTGCCCAAAACGCAGCTCCTGACTCCCTCATCGTTTCTTTCACGTTGTGCATTTTCCTTGATGCAGCGTCTGATGATAAAGCACCAGCGGTAAAACCCTGGATTCCTCCATCTTCCTCATCCAATTGGACAGACATTCCATCTGCCTCCAAGCCCTGCGGGTCGCTCTGTCTCACATTCAGAACATCCTCTCCCTGCACTGCTGGGCTTGGCTGGGCCCAGGACAGTTTTAAAAGCTGTGCATTAAAGACATTATAACAGCCGCAACACACATCTACCGGTTACCACCCGCAAGCCCAGCCCAGTAGGTCAGCATGTGTCCTAAGAATTTTACTGTGACACGTGGCGAAACAGGATAATGCTGGGACCCGGATTTAAAGTCATCTAATTCGGTTTCCAGTTACAGCTCTACCACTTCCTATCCAGATAAGCCTAAGTAAGTTACTTAAGATTGCTCATCCTTACTTTCTTTATTTGTAAAAAATGAGACAACACACTCCGGTTACACTGCTATGAATATTGAATGGGGCAGTGTTGGCAAAATATTTAGCAACATGCCTGACCTCTGGCAAGTATTCTATAAACGACAGTTAATATAACCCCTTACAAATACAGGAGTATACTACCCACCTGCATTTGTATTTTTTCCCACATAGTAGAATATTATGAATATCTTTTCATGTCATTATATATAGGTATATGTTTTCATGTTACATGGTTCTATGGATATGCTGTCACATATTTAACTGACCTGCATCCTTTCAGATCATTTCTAATTTCAGCCAGCTTAAAAAAAAATGGCAATGAAATTAAGCATGCATACTGGCATGCTCAGTTTTTTCCCTTTGAAGAAATGTCTGAGTCCAATGAGAAGCACGATTTTCAAGTTTTTTCTCAAAGTGCCACTAGTAGCTACCCTCTCCCCTTTATTAAATTTTATACTTTCAAAAAAGTACTTAAAACTTAATCAAATAATGCCAAGAAAGTGTTTATAGGGGGAAAATCTGTCCATAAAAGTAGGAGAAAATTTTTTTATCATTGCTGCGTCTTTAAGGAGGTCAAAGCAGAATTTCAGACCAAAGCAGGTGAGTGCACTTCCACGTCACTCCACAAGATGTCAGCACTTCACTGGGAACCCCAGTGGGCTGGGGGCTGGGGGCTGGGGGTCAGACACGGGGAACAGCAGAGAGAAGCACTGTCGTTTGTTTCACCCTCAAAAGTTGCAATGCTGGCCAGGCTCGCTTCAGGACTGCGCCCTCGCACAAATACTCTAAGTCCAATGGCTCAATCTGCTTTTTGCAGCAGTTTGTAACCGCTGATTTTTTTTTGGAACATCTCAATTTTCTTCTTTTCAGAAGTAAACAACTCACCAAATGCTTCTCCAGGTCCACAGATGCTCACTGGAGCCCAGGTGCTCTGCTAGGCACAGACCTGGCATCGGGGTTCTGTCTCCCGGCTGTGGCCGACGGCCACCTGCGCGCTACCTGCCCCTGCGACCCTCACCAGGTGAAGGCGCTACTGGGTCACGCGTTCAGGTGTTCTCGGGCCCCTGCGTCCCAACAGCAACTCCCGGCCCAGTCACCCAGCCTAGGCCACGTGCCCGAGCCAAGGACGCACCCAGGGGGCTCCGGCCCAGGGGGCTCTGGGGCTACCGGTTGTTCGTTAAGCGCCTGGAAGCCCCAGGGCCTGGGAAGTGCGGAGCAAGCCACAGCAGGAAAACAGAATTCTTTTATGGGGTGGAAAATCAATCTGCGGAAAAACCCATCTTCAAGTTTTTCTTACATCGTTTGAATTCTTCTCTTGCTTTTCATATTTTTCTCGGTCATAAGCCATCTTCTTCAGCAGTTTCTTCATGGCTTTTTTATCTTTTTTTTGATTTTCGGTGTTTTGTTTCCTCACTTGGTTGACAATAAACTTGGGAATCTAAGAAGAAATGAAATTAAGTTTAGGGAGGGAAAAAAGACATGGCAGTACTGTCAACTGCAGAGACAACTGTCCTTCTGGCATTGCCAACTGTCCACTAAGCCACTTTAAACCCTCTATTCGATGGATCATATCATCCCTGCACCGTATGCACAGAGCGCCCGTGATAGCGTCTGCTGATCCTGCGAGGAACCAGGACAGCGTCCAGCTTCCAGGGCAGCCGGCCGAGGCAACCGGGCACCGAGCTCCTTTCCTTGAATAAGCAGCCTCTGTGACAGAGGGAGCCTGGCCTCACCGGGGAGCTGCAGGGAAGGCACCCCAGCACGAGCCAGGCAGGAGTCACCCTCAGAAAGCACGTCAGTCAAAACGAGATATTTCAAAAGCTACTGGAATTTAATCATGAAACAACACTGGCATTTTAAAATTCAGATCTAATAAACGCGCACTACATTTCTTTTTAATTCTGAGTCCCCCTGTATCAGTTGTTTTTTTTTTAGAGAATATAAAACTGAATTAAATAAAAGACTGCAATAAATTAATATTTGGAGGTTCCTAAATAAGAGATTAAGACATTAAATTTTATAATTTTACTTAGAGTTTCTTTAGTTCATTTTTCGAAATGCTAAGAAGATGTCTCTCTCAAAAATTATAAATTTCACTGGAAGATGAGACCTTAATCAACTAAGCCTCTCATCTACCACCATGAAGCAAATGCTGATTATCTGTCAAAACTAGAGCTCAAAATAAGGCTAAAATGGGAAAACCATTTTCAAGACATTCTCAGCAATCACAGTGCAAAATGCATATGCCCCTTCGAATAAAGAGTCTATGAAAAATAACTGTAAATGAGCTTATTCCGAGATATAATGAGCTTTTAAATAGATGACAGATCTAAATACTGAGAGAAAGGAAAATGGGCAGAAGTAAATAAAAAGCAATTCTTACAGGCTATGTTTGTTTGACATAATGTCACTATTTTAAAATAGCAATTCACAGAGCCTCCCCACACAGATGAACAAGTCATCTTTAATATTTTCTGCACTCACAATTTTAAGCATAATTCCATAAAGCCGGAAATCAAAATGTAATGTGCTTTTTTTTAAACCATTAAAGGAAAGAAAGATATTGCTTTGTCAATACCATACCACCATTTTATAAAATTACGTTTTAAAGTTGCTGTCAACAATTATGTTAAGAACTTATATGGTCACTCACAGAGTTCAGAATATACATACTCACAGTCCACAGAAGGTTTTGGTACTTAATCAGTAAGTGCATGCTACTGGCCGTCCCCGCTGCCATGGCAAATTCCTGCTGCTCGCTGGCCTTCAGACCCTCAGCCCGGCACATAAAGAGGCTGGGAGCCATCACCATCGCCACGTTCAGGGCCGTCATCTTATTTTTCTCTTTATTGTCAATTACTCTCTGGAGAAATTCGAGCAGAGCCTGGAACAATAGTGACTCTTTGAGATCTGCGTCGTATGTGAGGTAGGAGATAAGTGCACCGCAGCATACAGGATTTTCATTTAATTTCTTATTTTATTTTTTTGGATTTCTAGTTAATTTTAGGACCAAATTGCGCATCACCCCCGCCAGGCAGCCGCACAGCGGGCCTTGTCGTCACAGCCTCTCCACTCGGCTCATACACCTGCACAGGGCTCTGTTCTCCTGAGGACCGAGGCACCAGGCACGCGACATAGGGTGCAGGTGGAAGCAGGGTGGAGAGGGACAGACCTCGGGCTCGAGGGGACCAGAGCCACCGGGCTCGAGGGGACCGGAGCCACCGGGCTCCCCACAAACAGTTTCAGAAAGGGATGTACTCTCTTCCTTGTGGGTGGGGGAACAAAGATCCCACTAAAAAGTTTCATTTGCTTTTAAGCAGCCAACAGCTGCTGCCATGAAACCTAAAAGTTATGGATGTGGTGATGGGAGAAAGGGAGGAAGGAGGAGAACCGTAGGAGAAGAGAGTTGGGGAAAAGAATAAATGACTGGGTGGGAACTTCTCACCACAATAGCGAGATGACGGCCAGCTTGAGGCCACCAGCTCCCACCTTCTTCACAGCTCCCCAGAGTCCTCAAGTCACCCACCCCAGAGGCCACAGGTGAGCCAGTTCCACAGGGGTTAAACCCTTCACTTCTTAATTCTTCCAGTCCAGAAGAGTGAAAATGCCCAGGTAGGCAACGCTCCCTACTGGCCGGTCACTGCAGAAAGCACCTGGAAGGGCATCTCACTATATCCTCCCCCTCCCCATGGGGCAGGTGTGCTCATTCTCCCCACTTCACAGATGGGAAAACAGAGATGGGAGCATCCCGCTAACAAAGCCCAGAGAAGGAGAGTAATCACAGACCTATTCAGCTTTTGTTTCTGAACACTTGAGAATGAAAACAGGCCTGTTTTTCAATGTTAGCCCCAAATTCCTACCTTTAAAAGGCCAACTAAACTATAACAATATGGCAAAAGAAAAAAAAATGTACCTATCTCAGAGGATTGCAAGGGAAAAAGCCTTCTTTGTGCTAACAGGTAGACCTTTAATCAACTGCAGCTGCTGTACAGATCTCAAAAATTTTAAACAAGGTAAAAGTATAACCTTAGTATCTAACAAAGAGATTTATGTTTCTAATTCCTAGTAAAGTGCTTAGAAAATTAAATTGTAATCTAAATACATCATTATACTGAGACAACATGTTCTCAAATGAGGACAAAAGATTAATTGGTAAAGTTTGGAAAAATATTTAATTTTGTTCCTGAGAGGCTAGGATAATTGTTCAGGGAACAGCATCTCACTTTCTTTAACGGCATAAATTACAGCGACTGGGTAATAAGCCATTTCAATTGCGGTGTGCATCTGCAGTAAGGTGAGTCAAAATACTACTGTTAGGATGTATGTGCATGTGTGAGGACATGAGATAAATAAGATGCAAGTCTAGCCTTGAGCCTTTGCTGAATGAACTGCAGTGTTTCTTCTTCACCGGAATATAATGCCTCTTCCTTTTTCACCTTTGCTTCATCACAGTCTGATGTGAGATACGCTGCCCCACCCTTGCAAGCCTTGTGGAGTCACAGCACTGTCCGTGACCCCTGAGCTATGCCTGCTCTGGGAGTGAATCTTTCTCCATCTCTGCTCTTTAAAGTGTCCTCATTTGTGAAACGGGTATATTAACCACGTAGCCTGGGCGGACGTCACGAAGGCCTTCCTAAAACAAATAGAAGGGGAGACAGCTGTCAACAGCTCTATTACCAAGGATGCTGTGTGGGTGTCTTAAGACCAATCCTCAGTATTCCCGCAGGTCAAGGGGAGTTACTGCCCCAGTCCAAGGGCTCAGGGATCCGAGGTGAAAAGGTTCAGGGATCCAGCGGCGGCCCCAAGGCTCCTGCCACCGCATGCCCAGCCAGGACATGGGGCTCGGCGGGGAGCCTCGGCCCCCTGGGTGCACTGGAGAAGTCTCCTCCACAGGCCACTGGGAGACGACACGGAGCAGCGGGGCCGGCACGGGACGTGCGAAGAGCTCTGGTCAGGCTTCCTGACATTACCCTGCCACCGAGCGACCCTTCTCCTCTGCAGAACCCGCCTCTCTGGCGCAGAGAGCATACTTAGTTTGATGATTCCATTACCAGAATCCTTGTTTGAAACCTTCATCGGGACTGCTTAATTAAACCATTAAAGGCAAACTTCATAAGGAAAAATACTTTTCTGCATCTCCCAGAGCAGCAGTTAAGTGAGGCACCCCAGCGTAGCCAGAGTCTTCACCTGCCCACAGGTGTGACCCCATCGTAAACAAGACCACCTCCACAGGTTATTCTGTGGCCAAGTGAATGCGGGCGGCTCTTAATCCATATCACTGGTGATCCTATGGAAAGAAAAGACCAGAAGCTGGAGAAGCCCACACAGGAAGAAGTTAGAAGCCAGCAGAAACTGGAAAAGCAGAGAAGGAAAGGCCACTGCCAGGGGACGGGAGGCAGAGACAAGCCTGGGGACCCCAGGGGTTGCCGGGAGCCAGTGTCCCCACGCCACGGGCTCCAGGAAAGGAAGCCTTGCTGGTATCTTCAGTTTGGACCTGGTCTTCCAGCTTCCAAACCCAGAGCCAAAAGACATCCTTGTTTATGCCAACCCATTGCGTGGCATTTGTTGTAGCAGCCTGGCAGCCAAAGACACCCAGTTTTGACCACCAAAAAAACCTTCTATGAGAAAATGAGCGCTTCCCTAAGAACTGTAAAGTGTCATTATACAGGGTCTTTGAAGGCAGCATGCAAGGAAGCCCTCTGGGCCGGCTCGTCGCCCCAGGCGTCGTCAAATGGGTGCTTCCCTCACAGCTATCTGAGCTCTCCTGAGGGCATCTGTCAGCAAGCCATGTGATTCTCAATTCCCAGCGTCGGTGTGGTCATCCCGGAACGGCCACCAGCCCACGCCCCCCGAGACCCAGCCACGCCACGCCTGAACCTAAGCGGCCGGAGCTGGCCTCGGCCTCAGTTCAAATCCAATGAGACCTAAGGTCGCTGGTCAGTTACTCATTAGACAGTGGGCGCAGCAGCGGTCTCCCCGACTCGGTACCAAGGGCAGGACTTTGGAAGCTCCAGCAGTGGATGGAGTGCTTTTATCCCAGTAATCCTCGTAGGTGCTTCACCCGGAAAAGGTGAGTATTAAAATCCATTCCACAGGCATTAAAGGAACATCATTCACACAGTGGCAGATGAAGGTGTCTGATGAGTTACAGGAAAACTTTTCCAAGGTTTCCCAATCGCCGCGCCTGCTTTCGTTTGCCGACTCAGCATGCTAAATTGGGGGGAACCCTAAAGAGGAGAGAGCCCCTTACCTGATACATAAAATTTTTTTTTTTTAAAGACAGAGAGAAGGAAGGAAGGATAGAAGGAAGGAAGGAAGGAAGAAAGGGAAACATTTTTAAACATTTTCTTGTTTTATTGTATTCTGTTTCTCCGTTTTTGTTACATGGGCTGGGGCCGGGAATCGAACCGAGGTCCTCCGGCATAGCAGGCAAGCACTTTGCCCGCTGAGCCACCGCGGCCCACCCCAAAATTTTAAGGTACTGACAAAACTTAAGCTAGATACCTTTTCTGAATTAAAGGAGTTTGTTTTTTTTAATTATTTTATAAAAGTTTGACTCAGAGTTTTACAACTACTCCATAAACTTTTGCCCTTAAGGAAAATAAATCAACGTGGAACATTCCACCAGCTACCATAAGAGCGTCTGACAACACATCTAGAAAACGGTTTAAATTATATGACTATTAGACCAAATCACATTGAAATGATGACATAAATCAGAAACTCAGGGCGGACTTTTAGAGATATAACTAGAATTTGTTCCAGTTGGCCTGCCTTCTGGCTAGCAAACATTTCAAAATCATTATGGCTCATTTACAACTCTACCATTTGGAGCTGCAAACAATTTTAACACCTTCGTTGAAAAGCCAACAGTGAGTCCTAATTGAAAAGCCTTGGGATTTTCTTTTGAAACATTTATTCTTTTCACTCTAATAATACATGCTCATTAAACTAAAAATCTGGAAACTGCAGGGAAATGAAAAGAAGGCAAACTCAAAAGTACCCAAGTTTCTATTAATTGGTGAACTCTGATCATTTGTTTTCATTTAAGAAATGTTCTATCGTGAAAGCTCAAAAAAAAAAAGCACAACCCTAATAATGCTAATAATATAACCAATCCAATAAATTAATAAATAAAGAATTTAAAGATTTCTTTTCACCACTTGTTTTTGAAAATAGGCCTTTTCTTTACGGCCTGTTTTTAATATTTCCAAGATAAATAAAGTATTGTTTGGCCACAAATAATGCAAGATCACCCTGCTTAGCTGTAAGAGGAACCGAAGGCAATGGAAGCGGCTGACCTTCAGCATGTCCCTGTTTGTGTCAGGAAGCAGGAGGACAAGAAGATTCAATGCCTGGAGCTGCTGCCTCTTGGTTGGAAGATCTGTAGACAGATTAAATAAGACTGAACTCTTTTCTTTAAGGAACATTTTCCCTTCCTTTCTTTTTTCAATTTTTCAGCAAAAAAAAAACTGATTTGGCATAAACATGACTGTGAAATGCAAGACACGACGACTGAGCCATAAGCCTTGCTGAGCGTGGTTTGTGGGAGACGAGGAGACCTGGAAGCTGGGTAGGGTGGCTTCCTACCCAGGTGGGTACAAAATGCTCATTTGCTGCTGTGCTCATAGGTCTGCAGACATACCACGGGGCTTTGGACATGAACTAACTTCTGCATGAGAATCATTTCCCAATGAGAAAATATAGATGGTTGGGCCGGCCATAATACAGTGTCAGATACATCTACAATGGGCTGAAGTTTGCTTCTGTTAATGGGAAGTGAACAAACTGCATGGGAAGAGTCTGTTAATTCCAATGGGAACAGATGAAACTGGACCTCAGTAAATGCGTGTGGAATGAATCAAAAAACCGAGCAGCAATTCAAGAGTCTCAAAGGCACAGTATCATGGACACCATCATTTTCAGTCCTCCGTATTCATTTAAGCAATGCTCATGGATATTCAGAATTATTCCAGCAGGTGTTTATTAGGGATAAATTTGGTACTTTAATCCACATCCAAGGGTGTGTGCAATTAATCATTAAAATAAAAACTATTTATTTATTAAAAACACAGATTTTAGAAAGAGGATAATTTTAGTCTCTTCTCTCTTGGAACTTCTGAGGAAATGAAATGTTCTGATACAAAATGACCCATGAGGACATCGCGCCATTGTCCGCTTCAGGGAGAGCCTAGAACAGCTGTGGCTGAGGGCCAAGCTCCCGGGGACCACTAACAGCCCCTTCCATGCTCAAAAGCGCGCCTCCAATTTGGTAGTAAACATAGTGACTCAAGGGAGGCTGCTGAGTTTTTCCATGGCTTCTAAGAGAAAATGGGATAATTAGGCCAATACATAAGCCTTCTAATAGCTCTGTTTTCTCTGGAAAAGCAACCAAGAACTTTTGGAGACCTTACTTCGGACCCTGTCCGAGACCAGAGAAAGGCAGGACATGAGAAGTCTGCTGCCCGGCACCAGCGAGACAACAAAAGGCTTGGTTCCATGTTCCTGCATGATGATTTTAAATTTAATTTCTTGGGCAATGCTAACAGATTCTGCCCCATCTCTTTTGGCTTTTATGATAACTGTTAATCCACAGCTCCTCCAGTAAGTGTTGCTTTTAATACTTGGCAAGAAAAACAGACCAGCAATCTCATATGACTCATGCTATTACAAAAGGAATGTGAAGTTTCCAGGTTGTAACACTAAAATATATCATCTTGCTTAAATGTCATGCAATTATCGGTACCGGAAGAGAACGCTGTGTTATGCACTCAGTCAGACACACATATTTATAAAGTATAAGGAAAATGATGTGTGGCATTTAAGCACCAATTGACGTTAAGTGCCTGTGTCTACCCATATATTTCTGGCTATGCTCTTGGTCATACAAAGTGTCATCAGGACAACGACTGCGGATGCTTCCGGGTGGTGACACTTACTCTGGACAGCCTGGAAGGCTCTGAGATATTCTACACTGAGTAGGGGCTGAGGCAGCTCCCGAATAAGGAGCTTGAGAAGGCTGGCTGCGTCGTGCTGTTTGACACTTTCCCAATTAAAAGTTCCTTCATAGAACTTTGCTTCTAGTTCTTGGCAAAGATTCTGCAAAGAGAAGAAAAAAAAATTACCAGCAAGTGCATTTTTTCTTTCCTGCTGAGAGTGTGATACATTTGCCGAAAGAGAGTCTACTCTTTAGAAAATACATCTAAAACGATTATCAAAGGCCAGTATCTTTCTGTACTCAAGAAAATACCACTGTTACCACTTCAATTGTAGTCCATCAATGAAAAATTGTACCCAAGACCAAAAGTTCAAAAACTTTAAACTTCTGTCTGGACACTCAATAAACTTTAGGTAGTTAAAGTTTCACTGAAATATTAGTTTATCAGTGAGATCAGACAATATTTGTCCTTTTGTACCTGGTCCATTTCCCTCAACTTGATATCTTTAAGGTTCATTCTGTTGTCACACATATTAGAACTTTTTCCCCTTTTTATGGCTGAATAATACTCCTTTGCATGTATGTATTACCTTTTTCTCCCTATTCATCAGTGACACTTGGGTTGCTTCCAATTTGGGGCAATTGAGAGTCCCTATTTCTCCACATCCGCTCCAACACTTGTAAATTTCCACTTTTTTAACAGCACCCATTCTAACGGGCGTGAACAGTGTCTCACTGAGGGTTTGATTTGCATTTCTCTGCTGGCTAAGGATTAAACTTCTTTACATGTGCTCATCGGCCATGTGTCTAACTTCTTGGAAGAGATGTCTGCTTGAGTCTTTTGCCCATTTTTAAATGGGATTGTTTGTCTTTTTGTTGCTGCACTGAAGGATTTCCTTCTCTATTCTGGACACTAAACGTCTATCAGAATTGTATCATGATCTCGGTGATGTGAAGTCATTAGAATCAGTGAACCCACAGAGTGGAACCTAGAAAACAGGTCACCAGGGGATGGGTGGGGACAAGGCTGCTATTTGGAACAAGAGGAATGTTTTGGTAATGCTGGCACCCAACACTGCACATAATGACCAGCACTGAAACATATCTGAATGTGCTTAAAAGAGGGAGTGCTATGTTGTATATGGTAACAGTAAAGTCCATAGAACTGCGGTACCCAGGCAGCCGCCAGTTAAACCACAGGCAACAGTCAACAGTGCCATTATAAAAAAAAATAGGCTTTCATCAATTGTAACAAATGTTTCCCATCAATGCAAGGGGTTAATAATAAGCTGGTATATGGGAATCCCATATTTTATGCCTGATTGTTCTGTAAACCCATGTCTTCTCTAATAAAGAAAAAAAAGTTAAAATCATCTTCCCATTTGGGGACTCTATCTAAATACTACAGTTTATTATTAAATAAAAAAATCACTAAAAAACCAAATCTGGTGCGACGGTGGCTCAGTGGCAGAATTCTCGCCTGCCATGAGGGAGACCCAGGTTCGATTCCAGGTACCTGCCTATGTGAAAAACAAAAAACAGAAAAAACAAGTCTATGTTTTCAATTATATAGAAGTCTGTTACGTAACTCAAACACAATCCCTGGGGCTAAGGCAGAAGGCTACCTGTGATTAGTCACCTCTGGGAAATGGAGAACAAAATTCTATAGCAAACAAAACATTAAAATTCATCAATATACTGTAAGTGCACACACGGTAAGGAACAGCATAGCCAGCTGAGGAAAGGGGTTGAGTCCATGCAGAACTAGAAATACCTAGTCTGTGCACCCTAAAGACTCTACAAAAACTAGCCAGACAAATTATTACTAGTAAATCTGTTTTGTCCCACAATGACTGTTTCCTGTATGCTTTTTTATGGCGGCAAAAATCCTAGTAGGTTAGAAATTCTTCCAAGGTTATGCTACTTCCTTCTAATATTGGAAACAGTTTTCTCTCAGAATATTTTGGTTATTTAGTAAGATGAATTTGTCACATTTTATCTCCCCACACAATCCCATCCTCTACCAATGATTTTTGTCATCTGTGAAACACATGAAGGTGACACTAGAAATAGTAAAGAGAGAGAGATCTTTGGGGAAGGGGACATTTGGTAGGGCAAGGGGGAAGAGCCAACTGAAATTTTTGCATATTATCTTTAAATAATTTATAATGGACCAGCTGCTGCATAGTTTGGTATGTGACTATAGCTGGAAGAGTTGAGCCAGCTGAATCCACTTAATTGGCTTTTTTGGAAATTACACTCACTGAGTTGTAGCAGTGAACTTGTTCCCGGGACAGCCTTCGAGGCACAACACAAAACACCCTGCTTCCGTCAGTCTACACTGCAGTTTGCCAGGGCCTCGCCGCGCAGGAGAGAGCCTGCTGCGGGATGTCGGCAGGGAATCGAGACGCGGTGCTCCTGCTGATATGGGCAACAGCGATTCAGGGTACCTGTTTCTGTGGGATTATTCCTATTTAAGAAAGTGTACTTTTCCCAGAACTCAGAAGCACACACAACGGATTACTGGCTGCGGGTGAAACCACCTCAGGTAGTAGTCAACGAAGTGAGATGCTGGCAAGTCACCGAACATGCAGACCCACCCGAACATCTGGGGGGCCTCTATGCACCCGAAACCAAACCCTGGGGACACAAGCTGAAACCTGTGAGCGGGACACGTCAGGATACCCGGAGGGTCTTCGACTGAGCTCACTGTGTAGTAAGACCCAAGGAGGCCGAAGCCAGCGTTCCAAATGTAGGAAACTTATCCAAAAAAAAAAAAAAGCAGGTGCTGCAAGGCTGAAGCAGATGACGGACAATTCCATTGCTGGGAGAACACAGCCCAGGAGCACTGAAGACAGCTCCCACCAAAAATCAGTATGGCCTGCCCCAGCTCTACAGATTCCAGAGAACAGGTTTGAAGGAAAAGCACAGGTAATAGATCCGCTTTCATCACATTTTCGCTTGGATTTTCGAATTCAGGAAAACAATATATTGGCCATGGACAGTTGCTTGTGCCATCAAAGCTTAGTGATAACACTGGACTGGCAGGGTAGTTAGGGTAACAGAGAGAGCTAGTGATGGCTAGCCCAGAATTTTCCCTAGACAGATTTTCCAGATCGAGCCAAAATTCCAAGGAGGAGGCCCCTTTAAAATGCAAATATCCTGGAGGCACCTCAAGCCCCTCCTGGGCACCACCTCCTGGGTCACCCCACCTTTTTCTTGCAGCTTATTCCCCCAGGGCAGGAGCTGGGCCACAGAGATAAAAGCAGGAGGGAGAGCATCACCTGAGGGGAAGAAAATGCCACCCGGAGAGAAGAGACAAGGAAAGGGGAAGGCCCCTTCCACAGGCCAGACCACCTGGATTCAGGAAGACAGGGGACCCTGCGGGCGGGCGCAGAGAAGGAGCCCCAGGCCGCAAAGCGCTTATTCTACCAGCCCCATAAGACTGCTGTCAAGATCCCCTACCTGCTCACCTGCTGGAGCCCATGATTCTGCCTTTTTTTCCTTTAACTCCACTGGTATCACTCATTCTGACTACACCCACTGCCCGTGCCCTTGCAAACGCTGGGACTCTGTGCTGTCTGTTCATCAGAAGTGCAGCATTGCTCCTGTTTCTCGCTTGCTTATTATGATTCTTATTTTATTTGTAAAAAAGGAAGTGACTGGAAAAAAAAACCAAATTCTCACTGAATTGTAGACGTGCTACTGTTTTTTTATTTTATCCTCTTTACTAACCACGGGAGGGACAAGTTCACTTTGAAAATACAAAAGAATAATTAAACAATAAATTTGGACACTAGGAGAACCTAGAGGCTCACCTTGATTCTGCTGGCAGCTCCGGGAATTCGTAAGAGGCCTTCAGTTTCCAAACCTCCTTCTTCAATACGAGAAACCAGCTGTGTGTAAACAGAACATTCTGATTTTGGTATTCATAACAGGTACGATTCCAAATGCAACATCTGTTTCACATATAAGAAAGTGAAACTGATTACAATAAGACGTAAACTGAATTTTACAATGCTTTTGTAAATATGCTATTGCAATATCCCATCCTTTCAACCCATAAGTCCCAAGACTTGAGTTAAATTCAGAAAAAGTTGGGTCTTATTCTCCTTTGTGCAGAGTGTAGAATTTCACACAACAGCTGTAGTACTCCAAACAAATGGAGACCGAAGATGTTCATTTTCTAAAAGCAACTGAAAATATCCATTTCATCTGCTTTTCCAGAAACCTACATTCTGCAATCAAATAAATCTATGAAATTCTAGTATTTGCACATTTGCATCTTGTTTTTAGTTTGTTCAAAGAAATAATTATTTAAGTGAGGAGATGAGAAGAAAAAAACCTGTTTGCAAATATCCTTTTTTAAGCGTTTGGTCGTAGACGTAAACAATTTCTGTCTCTGGTGTCTCAGTCATACCCAATGCCCAATGGAAACATACCAATCTTCTCTACTTTCAGAACCCCATTAAAATCACAGCTGAAGATTTTTTTTTTAAGGCAGAAATCCACAAGGATAAGGCAAATGGGGAAAATGCAATGACAAGCTGTTGAAGGCTGGGGAAGCAGGTTAGAGTGGTTCCTTTCTTGGCAGAGTGGTCTCTGGGGGGGAGTCTGCATTCCTCAGGCAGTAGGTTACGCAAAGACTATCAAGGAAGAACTCTGCTGTCTTAGGGAAGTCCAAGTTCCTGTCCTCAATCTAAAGTTAAGGCATTTGCTAGCATCAGGTAGGCTTTCCTTCCTGCTCACCCACTCCCATTTCACAACAGCCTTCTCCTACTTCACTTTCCCTCATCCTCAATCTTACAACACTCTCTGTGCTAGGGGCAAAATCTGACAGAATGCTAAAGGAATGTAAATCTTTATTTTTATTTTTTTTCAGGGAAGCTTCTTTTAATGATTAGGCAAGGCATCTCTGCTGGTTTGAAATGAGTATGGACCCTAGAAAAGCCACGTTTTAATCCTAATCCCATTTTGTAAAGGAAGTGTTTCTTCTAATCCCTATTCAGTATTGAATGTTTGAAACTGTAATCAGATCATCTCCCTGGAGATGTGATTTAATCAAGAGTGGTTGTTAAACTGGATTAGCTGGAGGCATGTCTCCACCCATTTGGGTGGGTCTTGATTAGTTTCTGGAGTCCTATAAAATAGGAAACATTTTGGAGAAAGGAGATTCGGAGAGAGCAGAGAATGCTGCAGCACCACGAAGCAGAGAGTCCACGAGCTAGCGACCTTTGGAGATGAAGAAGGAAAATGCCTCCCAGGGAGCTTCATGAAACCGGAAGCCAGGAGAAGAAGCTAGCGGATGACGCCGTGTTCACCATGTGCACTTCCAGATGAGAGAGAAACCCTGACTGTGTTCGCCATGTGCTTTCTCACTTGAGAGAGAAACCCTGAACTTCATCGGCCTTCTTAAACCAAGGTATCTTTCTGGATGGATGCTTTTGATTGGACATTTCTATAGACTTGTTTTAATTGGGACATTTTCTTAGCCTTGGAACTGTAAACTAACAACTTATTAAATTTTCCTTTTTAAAAGCCATTCTGATTCTGGTATATTGCGTTCTGGCAGCTAGCAAACTAGAACAGCGCCCTATACTACATAGAGCCTGCTGTTTTCCCTTGCTTATACCAGTATCAGGAGCAAAACATGCATCACAAATGAAGTCTTTTGACCTTTGCCTAGATGCTCTGAAATCAGAGATACTGTAGTGTGTAGACACTGGAAGGGATGGCAGTTTTTCTTTAATGACCTCACCTCTTCTATCTCTGGATTATTGCCAAAGAACGCACTGCTCTTGAAGGAGTCTGGCAAGAACAAAGCAAAGAATAGCCTCAAAATTCTCCCAAGGACTTATTATTAGCTGAAAAGAGAAGCATCTTTGACCAGTCAAAGGCATACATGATTTTTAAAACTTCGACTGGAATATTTTTCAGGACCACATTTTTAAAGTTACACTGGGATAAAGTTGCCCAGAGCAAAAAAGTTTACATGAATCATTTTAGATTAGGCGGCCATTACTCAAGTATTTAAAGCCAAGCTCATCGAATCACACCATGCAAAATTTATTCAATGCACAGGGAGTTTTCATTTTATTTCATCTTATAAAATGTTTCTCTCTCCTATGGACAAAAAATAAAATTACGTTAGCTGCTGGAGCAAATTAGTTTTTAGCAATATGCGCCATTCACTTTCATTAAATACACAGGATAAAATGACTGTGATTTTTAAATTAATGAATGGAGTAATTTATGAATGTTTATATTCACGTCCATTTTAAAATTCTCTAAACCTGAATGCCAGCGCTCGACAGAGGTATGAACTGTACACTGGACAATAGAATGACATATATTTTCTCACACTTCTCTTTGAAAATAACATATTTTTAGCTACCACAATACACTGCATTATTCAAATTATTCAAATCCTTTCTACAAAACTGAAGGAGGACTTAATTGAGTTGTCAGCTGATAAATGAAAAAAATATGTATTTCATGATGGAGCATGGTGAAATTTTGTTAATAACAGAGAGGGGAGACAAAAAAGATGAGTGTTATCTGAGAGTAAAGTATTTCCAGTCTTCTTTAATTTTACTGTGAACAAAGCTTTTCAGTGCTTATATTGATAAAAACTAAAATGGAATTAGACATTGTTGAACCAATATGTGTCACTCTAGAAATAAGAGATGTTCACCCATAGAGTAAGCAATATTCTTAAAGATATATCTCATTAAGAGATACACACGTATTTAATAAAATTTTATTTTTCCTTATTAATTACTTGTTAAAATTTCTATCTATTGGCCCATGTTTCTGAATTCCAAATAAAGAGAACTCAATTCAAAATAAATATTTTTAATATTTAGAAACTTACATTTGAAAATGGTATTTTATATATTAAGATTTCATTTTATTAAACATTTATTGTGACATAAAAGCATACTAAATGACAAAAGCCTTTCCAACTTCTGTGTTGCTAGAATAAAATTCTATGTAGGAAATGAAATATAAATAAATAAAAAACTCAAGGAAGGAAAAGAAAATGGTGTAAAATTCGCCCATACGAAAGAGCTCACTTGCATATATATATCTTTTGAAAGATGATAGGGGATACTGAGTGGTACTCAGATTCTAGTGGATACATTAGAATGATGTGAGTTTCATTCCAAAATGTCAATATTTATATTATGCTGGAAATTATATCTTTTGCATCTATTTAAAATTACGATAATTTTAGATGTCAAATAAAAAATGCACAACAGGGTGCTTAGATTATAAACGTTTATTTCTGCAAAAAAGTTTGATTTAGCAGAGGAAAGAGAGATGCACCCTAACGGCAGCAGTAAGAAAGCCAGAGACAATCTGGTTTCTATCAGAAAATACCCGAAAGGCAAGCATTTCTATCTTCATTTTATAGTCAAGGAAGCTACAATTCAGAAACATTAAAAGTTACCCAACATTCAAAGCTAATAAGCCTTAGCAAGAAGTAATGAGGTTCTCCAACATGGCCATAGGAATCAAACGGCGAATTAAAGATGCTGGAGAGGTACAAACTTAGAAGCTGACGGAATATGGAAGGCAGAAGTGAGAGACAGTCAAGGATAACTACAAGATTATTGGCTTCAGCGAGGCAAATGATGGCAAAGCTGTTCCTGGAAATAGAACTGGCGCCTTCCGCGGGGACAGTTTCTTGGAGGTATTAAGTATGAGTTTAATGAGGAGAGGCCAGTGCTGTAACAGGATTTTCTCAGGCATTTAACAATGTTAAGTTGCCACTTGTGCTGCCCCAGAAATTTCAGAAACTGTGATATGCCTGGGCTATTGAAAAGAACCTAGAGCTTGGGCAGTGCATGACTGATTTCTCTCTGGAAGCTACCTGAAGGGAGCAGACCTGCTTTGCTGGGGTGGTGCACTGCCTGGCCATCACCAAATGCAAGCAGGATGGCTCAGAGGTTGAGCTGAAAGTTTTATATCGCCATGAATAAATCCCTTTCGAATAACTGAGTGCTGACTACAAGAATGACTTGATAGTTTAACCATCGTCTTCTAATTCTACTTGATGGTTTCTCTGCCTATTCTAGAAGTAGTCAATGGTAAATTAAATTGACATCCTGACTGTAAATAGCAAAACTGGGGAAATACATACAAGCATAAAATATTCATGAGGACTCAATTCCCTAGAAATTTCTAAGCAACTCCCACTCCTATGCAGTATAGAACTGAAATCTCAATTATACAACACCAGCCACAAAAGACAGGAAAGGGGTCTTGGGTAACCACAGTTACAGTGATAATAATACGCAAAGCACCATCATGAAATAAAAATTATGAGCCCTTGAAACAAATTTGCTTCCTGAATAGAAAATCAAAGTACAAAATAAAAAAGCATATCCACTGGAAAACTATATTGTAATAGTATGACTGCAAAAAGAAAATCACTATTAGTGCAAGCATGTTCTCTTTAAGCTGACCTGTTCAGCCTACTTACCTTTTGAAAGATCAAAGGAATTCGAGCTCCTGGTACCTTCCTCTGATCTTGCTCTAGCAACACTGTCAATGGAACACCAAAAAGACCAACGTCTGCAAAAAGAAAAGAAAATTCTTCACTTCTACAAATCTATAAAATATTAACACCAAAAATGTAAGGCATAGGATTTCTTGTACTGATGCTCCATCCCACAATTATTTACTGAGCCCTCCTAAGTGAAGGGTGCTGTCCTCACCATCAGAAAACAGAGGCCAATAAGGAGACACTGACTCTGTCTTACAGAGCAATCTAGCAGCAAAAGACAATGGAGGGCGGGTCACGGTGGCTCAGCAGGCAGGCCGGGAGACCCGGGTTTGATTCCCAGTACTAGCCCATGCAAAAAAAAACAGTCAATGGAAACTACTGCAAATAATTACCAAAATAATTCGAAAAGTACAAACTTCTAGATAAGACAAATAGAGTGCTGTGGGAGTCAGAAAACATGCAAATACTTCTCTGAACGTAAATAAGTTAAAAGTTCTGGCATTGGGCAAATATCACATATCTCCTCCACACTGAACTGAAATTCCACATTTTACAACACAGCAAAATACATGACTAAAGTACCTGTTTTCTGGGAAATCAACCAGCATTAGGGTCTTGTTTCACAAATTTTCTATTTAGAAAGTAGAGCATACACTAGATTTCAAATTTGTACTGTTAGGTTATTTGTCAATAACCCCAGAAGCAATGACAGGTAACAATTTATAATTTTTCTAAATTAAAATCATATGCCTTGAGTCAGCTGTAAGCATATGTTCTATCTCCCCAACATCTTTTTCTCATCGGATCTCTATCCCCGCCCTCACTGCTGGGTATATAGTTAATGTAGAAGTGATGATAAAATTTTCCTTTCTGACAAGCATCTGCAGGGGAGACACGCCTCATTTGTGAACATGGAAAAGGGGATTACCTAGTGACATGAGGACAGATATTGGAAACTGTGACATTTAAATCAAGATGCCATTCAAAGAATGCCAATAACCCATCAAATAATTTTTCAGTTGGGAAATTATGGAAAGATGTAATCCTCTAGAATATCAAGATCTAGTTTATACTATAAGAGAACATCTTGGACAAGATACACAGATATTAAAAAAATAGAAAGTCAATCTATTCTATTAACAGTGATAATCTTAACAAGAATGGCAACATTTGTATTTCTGCAAGGATGTAAGACCAAAAAAAATAAAAAATAAAAAAAAATAACCTCCCTAAGCCATTTCAAAAGCCTCCTGCACTGAGTCACAACTTTTTAAATTACATTTCTATTTTATATTTGGAGAAGGCTTTGTCATGAGCATGTTAAAAAGTATAAGAAGTCAGGGCTTGTGCAAAACCAGAAGCACTATTTAACGCAGAAATTCATCATCCAGGCCGCCAGCTAAAATACTCGAAGGAAATGAACACGGAACGAGCTCTTCAGGGGCCGGCTGTGGATGGGTGGACCTGAGGGGAAGACTCACCTGAGTCCTATGGAGAAAGCGCCTCTAAAACCTAAATCAGGTGAATGCTCGGCCTTGCTAATGTTACTATAGCAACGCAATCCTCCTCAGTGGTGGCTTCTGTTTAGGAGAAACCTTTAAGGTTGAACAAGAGGAGCGATTCCTAAACAGTAAACCTTCATGTACAGAGAATTTTGTGGATTTCAGAACACAAAATCTAGGAAAAATAAAAACTGAGGAAATATCCGTCCTCTACCATGTTATGAAAAATGAACTCTGCGTATGTAATGGGTAAAGCAAGCTTCTTTCAAAAGAAAAACTGCACGTATCCATGGTGAGTGTGATGGCACTATTTCTTGATGAAGAATATTTTTGCACACAGGTAAAAGTTGAACACAAAAGAAGAAAGGGATGGGCTCTGAACAGCCATATGCACTTCTCACCAGACGGAGAACAACAGAAATCAGTCAGGCTCAACCATCTTAACATCATTTCTCAAGATCTAATTTTGAAATAAATAGCTAGATGTGCCAAATGTGTCCTTTTAAACGTATAGTTTTCAAAAGGAGAGCACACAAAGTTCTGACTCCTTGATTAAGAATTTCCTTCCCTGGGAACTAAATTGTTTGCTCATTTCTTTATTACCTGAAGTCTAGGGGACAGGGTATTCCAATCAAGTCACAAAATTCTGGAAAGCAATCACTTAGAATCTGAACCACAGACGTATCCAAGGGTCAGTTTGCTTTGTATGTGTTTTTCCTCCCAAGAATCCTGATAAAAACCAAGTCCACCCTTGCTACTTTAGAAAGAAACCCGTTTTTCATCTTCAGATTACCTTTTGTTTTGATTTTCACAGCTTTTTGTTGTTTCAGTTCAACGCCCAGCACATCATAGAGGGCGGTGAGCTCGATCAGGGCTAAGCAGCAGACCTTCTTCATGTCCTGAGCTGCCAGGTCCCCCACCCTCGTGGTGCCCGTCTTGTCTTTTGGCAATCTGAAACTCTGAAATAGATACCATGAATGCAGGAGAGGCTCGCCGCGTGCAAACACTTTTCCTGATGAAAGAAGGAAATAACGGTAACACCTGACATGAGCACCACCCTGGTGGCTCCTCCTCACCCTGTCCCACGACGAGGGTCATCAGGGTCCGATGGACCATGGCTCCAGGCCAGCCCACAGGACCCCCAGCCCAGGAGGACCCTCAGCCCACAGGACCCTCAGCCCAGGAGGACCCTCAGCCCACGGGACCCCCAGCCCACAGGACCCTCAGCCCACAGGACCCCCAGCCCAGGAGGACCCTCAGCCCACAGGACCCTCAGCCCAGGAGGACCCGCAGCCCAGGAGGACCCTCAGCCCACAGGACCCTCAGCCCACAGGACACCCAGCCCAGGAGGACCCCCAGCCTACAGGACCCTCAGCCCAGGAGGACTCCCAGCCCAGGAGGACCCTCAGCCCACAGGCCCCTCAGCCCACAGGACCCCCAGCCCAGGAGGACCCCCAGCCCAGGAAGACCCTCAGCCCACAGGCCCCTCAGCCCAGGAGGACCCTCAGCCCACAGGACCCTCAGCCCAGGAGGACCCCCAGCCCAGGAGGACCCTCAGCCCACAGGACCCTCAGCCCAGGAGGACCCCCAGCCCACAGGACCTTCAGCCCACAGGACCCCCAGCCCAGGAGGACCCCCAGCCCAGGAGGACCCCCAGCCTACAGGACCCTCAGCCCAGGAGGACCCCCAACCCAGGAGGACCCTCAGCCCACAGGCCCCTCAGCCCACAGGACCCCCAGCCCAGGAGGACCCCCAGCCTACAGGACCCTCAGCCCAGGAGGACCCCCAGCCCAGGAGGACCCTCAGCCCACAGGCCCCTCAGCCCAGGAGGACCCTCAGCCCACAGGACCCTCAGCCCAGGAGGACCCCCAGCCCAGGAGGACCCTCAGCCCACAGGCCCCTCAGCCCAGGAGGACCCCCAGCCCACAGGACCTTCAGCCCACAGGACCCCCAGCCCAGGAGGACCCCCAGCCCAGGAGGACCCTCAGCCCACAGGCCCCTCAGCCCAGGAGGACCCTCAGCCCACGGGACCCCCAGCCCACAGGACCCTCAGCCCACAGGACCCCCAGCCCACAGGACCCTCAGCCCACAGGATCCCCAGCCCAGGAGGACCCCCAGCCCACAGGACCCCCAGCCCACAGGCCCCTCAGCCCAAAGGACCCCCAGCCCAGGAGGACCCCCAGCCTACAGGACCCTCAGCCCAGGAGGACCCCCAGCCCAGGAGGACCCTCAGCCCACAGGCCCCTCAGCCCACAGGACCCCCAGCCCAGGAGGACCCCCAGCCTACAAGACCCTCAGCCCAGGAGGACCCCCAGCCCAAGAGGACCCCCAGCCCAGGAGGACCCTCAGCCCACAGGCCCCTCAGCCCAGGAGGACCTCCAGCCCACAGGACCCTCAGCCCACAGGACCCCCAGCCCAGGAGGACCCTCAGCCCACAGGACCCCCAGCCCAGGAGGACCCTCAGCCCACAGGCCCCTCAGCCCAGGAGGACCCCCAGCCCACAGGACCCCCAGCCTACAGGACCCTCAGCCCAGGAGGACCCTCAGCCCACAGGACCCCCAGCCCAGGAGGACCCTCAGCCCACAGGCCCCTCAGCCCAGGAGGACCCCCAACCCACAGGACCCCCAGCCTACAGGACCCTCAGCCCAGGAGGACCCTCAGCCCACAGGACCCTCAGCCCAGGAGGACCCTCAGCCCACAGGACCCTCAGCCCAGGAGGACCCTCAGCCCACAGGACCCTCAGCCCACAGGACCCCCAGCCCAGGAGGACCCTCAGCCCACAGGACCCTCAGCCCAGGAGGACCCCCAGCCCAGGAGGACCCTCAGCCCACAGGCCCCTCAGCCCAGGAGGACCCCCAGCCCACAGGACCCTCAGCCCACAGGACCCCCAGCCCAGGAGGACCCCCAGCCCACAGGACCCTCAGCCCACAGGACCCCCAGCCCACAGGACCCTCAGCCCACAGGACCCCCAGCCCAGGAGGACCCCCAGCCCACAGGACCCTCAGCCCACAGGACCCTCAGCCCAGGAGGACCCTCAGCCCACGGGACCCCCAGCCCAGGAGAACCCCCAGCAGGCCGGGGGCCCAGCCCACCCGAAAGAGAAAAGACCCTTGTTAATGACCTTCAGGAGCCAAGGACGCTCACAAGTCCAGCAAACTAGAGCTGGAAGGAAAAGGCGGAGGGGACGTGGAAGACAGGAAGGGGGAGGCACAGCAGCCGCGGCGGGTGCTTCGGGAAGGCCAGGGGCCTTTCCACACACGACGGACCTTTAACTGTCATGAAAGCCCAGTGGGGTGGGCACAGAAAGGCTGTCTGGGGCAGGGGGACAAACAGAGACATGAGGGCCAGAACGCCTACGAGCCACCGTGCCAGCCGGGTGACGTGATGAGGGCGCACTGTTTCTGTGAGTGATGATGATAAGGCCACCTAACCAAAGGCTGGCCGTGAGGCGTCCACACCGAGCACGTGCTCAGCACTCTCACATGGCTGCTGTCACCGTTCTTACGACGGAACAGATGGAGAGATCAAGGCTTCAAGAGATGACCCAAACCAATGGCGGCACCGGGACAAACACGAACTGGACGGGCGCCTTCCGCCAGGCCTCGTCCCCTCTTGCTACCATGTCAGTTCATGCCTGACATGCGGTGGGTGGAAAAGGACAGAGAGCCCAGGAAGCAAATTCCAGACACATTCCCGTCTTCACTCCTGAGCCTGGAAAACCACCCCCAGGGGGGAAATACAGGCACCTCTGGTGATGACAAGGCAGAAGACAGAAACAGCCTCAACTGAAAAGAAACCTGGTGTTTTTTCTTAGTAACTCAGTTCTTGGTATCCTCCCTACTTCTATCTCCCCTCTCACCCAAACACAAAAAGAACTAGGGAGAAGGGGGAAAAAAAAAAAGAAAACCCGTATCTTCTATACCAAATCGATACCACTGAAAAAGCTAGGCTATAGCATTCGCACCCATACTAGTTTATTTCGGACTTCCCATGTTACCGTTATTTTCTACCCCAAACCAATGGGCTTGCTGGGCTTGGTTTCCCAGCTTGGAGAGAAGGGAAATCTTTTTGGGAAAAGAGCTGGGTGTTCAGTTACTGTTTTTGCTTTTCTCAAGTATCTATTAACTAACCACAATCTGAAAGGGCTGTAATGTAAAACTGTAAATTTCTCTAGCATGTTCAATACAAATTATAGTTACACTGAATTTACATTGCTAAAACAACGATCATTCTCTGGTAGCTTGATCAATATCTTATTATCAAGATTGTATCAGTTGGCTTCCTCGTTTAATTTAATTGCCAAGGACATTCCAATGATTCCTTTTTATTCCCTTTGCTTTATGATTTCTGCACTATGTCATCAACACTTCATGGCCTAAAAAGCTACTGTAAATCCTCACCCGCCATGAGGGGGACCCAGGTTCTATTCCCTGAGCCGGCACATGCCAAAAATAGAGGAAAAAACAAAACAAAACAAAAAAACTAGTGCATAAGACATATCCCGGAGCACTTGTTCTCAAACTGTGCTCCAGAGGTCCTTGGGGAGGGGAGTCCCAAGACCCGCCAAGGCTTCCCTGAATAAACAGCAAAACTTCATCGCCTTTTTCACTCTCCTGATCGCCTGAGGGCCCTGTGGAATTTTCCAGAGATACATGATGTAAACTATTGCAACAGACTGAAGGTAGGAGCAGACAGGAGAATCTACGGGATTAACGCAAAACCATGTGCCATGTCTTACTAATTTTCTTATTGGAAAAGTTATTTTTCATAAAAACATTATCTAGATCAGCCTTATTATTTTTAATTTAAATGGGTTTTTAATTTTTTTTCAATTTAATTTCCAATACCAAAAATACCAAAAGGTCACACAAACCAAAACTTCCTGAAGTTCTTGGCCATTCTGAAGAACACAGAGGGACTCAGAAACCAACATTTTGTCCCAATGTCCCATCACTGTCCCAGAGCAATCCCCTCTACCTAACACTTTTCTCAGGTGCTCGAGCAGCTAATGCAGGAAAACTCAACTCCAAGAAGGAACCTTCAAGTCCACTCTAGGAGAAGAGGGGTCTTTCCGAACACTTTTATAATACTTTTTTTTTAAGTGCTGGGGATAACTGAAGACGTAGCTGCAGTGAATCTGTGGCGCAGGTACCAATGGCCTCTGTGGCACGGCGCCCTGCAGGTGGCACATCCCATCACTTTCTGTGCCTCAGCCTTTTCCCTGCAAAACGGGAACAACAACAGAACCTTCCTTGTGGGGTTGTGGTCAGGAGCAGATGGTGCATAGTAATCGCTCAAAAAAATGATTACTGTATTTTTGAGCAGCACTAAATAATTTCAGTTTTGAACCCTGAATGATGAAAAAAATCACATTTTCCTTTTCTTCTTAATATCAGGGCAAGGTAAAACAAAATTGGTAAGGATAATACTCCCATCGGATATATCTTCCCCAAAAGTCCCAATAGGGTAAGAATTATCACGTCATATTCTAAGCAGGGAAATTGAGGCTCGGTGCAGGTAAGAATTTACGCATGGCCACAGGGTGCAGGGACGATGCAAATGCAGTTCTCCTGATTCTGAATTCGGTACCCACTCCGTTGTGCTGCAGTTTCCTAGTCCACCCAGCAGGCAGAAGGACCTCGGGGGCGAAGGTCACGGACGCAGGAGTGCGAGCCCCTACGGACAGAAGCCAAGTCCCCTGGCCTCGGTGACCTGCTGCCCCAAGGCCTGACCCTCCACAGGTGCCCTGTCCGCGGTCTGCTCAGGGAATACTGGGTATCAACTTGCTCTGCCTTTTAGACTCTTTTGGATACATTTAAAAGAATATGAGTCTCACTCCAAAATGTCTTAATAGTGTGTCAGAAACAACAACTTTAGCATCTGTCTAAACTTTCGATAATGTGGAATGCCAAATTTTAAAATGTGTGTCTGGGTACCGAGATTGTAAGGATGCGTTCCTGCAAAAGAGTCTGAAGACAACTGACCTACCAAAGGCAAGAGGGTGGAATCCCACAGCCTGCAGCAAGGATGCCAGAAGCAAACTGATTTATACCAGGAAGTTCCCCCAAAGCATTTCTATTTTTATTTCACAGTCAAGGAAGTCAAGATTCAGAAACATTAAAACTTGCTCAAGGGCGGCCACGGTGGCTCAGTGGCAGAGTTCTCACCTGCCACGCCGAAGACCCAGGCTTGATTCCTGTGCCTGCCCACGCAAAAAAAAAAAAAAAATTGCTCAAAATTCAGGACTTTAAAGCTTCAGCAGAAGTCATGAGGTCACTTCAGAAGGGCCACAGGTTATCAAGGGGAAAATTAAAGACACTGCAGAGGTCCAAACTGGCAGGCTAAGGTAAATGAAATGAGCAGCCTCTCCCAGGGAGAAGAGCCCAGAAACAAGCTCAGTGAGGTGAGATATCCTGGCTGGAAGCAGCCCTGATTTCCTATGATGGTCACTGAATTTGACTTTTCCAATCAAGCAAAAGGGCTTACATTTATCTCATGTCTACTCCCCTGCACCCCATACATGCAATAAGAGTTCTAAATATTGTATTAAAATCAATGGCTTTGGGCCAAACATGTAATAGAGTTATTTAAAGCATTACCAGAGGCAAATGTTTAAGAGACACCTGAAATTTTATTCGTTCAAACATTTGATTTGCCTGGCAATGCATATCATGAGCTTTATTTATTTATTTACTTTAACATGGTGCTTAATGAAAAGAGTTTAGTTCTTTATCCTGATGTTTAATTCATAGCAGCGGCTTCAAATATTTATAAAGTTTCCTGTCGTTTTGTTTAGTTAGTGGACTAGATGCTTCAGTTCCTTGGCTAGGAGAAGGCAGTGCAATATTGGCAAAAAAAAAAAAAAGCTTTTTACCGCTTGAATACATGTGTCTAGTTTTTAAAAAAAGAGGAAAATAAAATGCAAAAAAAAAATAATAATAATAAGGTCCTTGACCCCCAGAATTACTGGAAATGACTGAGGCAGCTCTGCCTCTCTCAGCCTCTTCAGTGGGCTGGGCAGCTGGGGACGGACGTCCCATGGGACGTTGCTCAGAAATGATAGGTAGAAATTTCTAGATTCATCTAGAAATGATAAACTTGACTTTCTCAGTGATCAAATCACTCTAGCTTCACCCTGGAAGGCAAGAAAATCCTTTCTTCAACAGCCAGCTTCCACAGATGGCTTCTTTCCATCATCTTCTAGGAAAGGCATTTGAGACCTAAGATTTTTCCATGTGTGAAATGTGAACTTATTATAGCATTTCATTCTTTGTCATTTCCAGAGGATAAATACTTTTTCAGATAATCAATGTGTTAGGATTCTTTCAAATTTGCATTTTTCCATATTTCCTTATTTTTATCATGGATAACAAGAGGCACAATTTAATTTTTGCATGACAATTCAGGACTGTGCCCTGAAACAGCGATTTTAATACTGTCTAACAATCAAGTTTGCGTCTGCCTTAGAGTGTCAGTCTTTTCACCCAATCCTGACCCGTCACTTCCTCCACTGTCCTTCTGCCCACCCCTGAGAAGCTCCATCCTCCACAGCCTCCCACTTGTACCTCCCTGTCCAGTTAGTGGCCCAAGCATGCCCTGGATGTCGCTCCCAGGCAGCAGAGGTTGTTAATAAATGTGATAAACTCAAATTAAACATGAGTCAATAAGAGTCCAAAAGACTCTGAATAATCACCTCAGAATGAAGATACAGGCATGCATCTAGCATATGGGATTTATCACAGCTATTATTTCAAAGCTATCATCTTAGAAACCTCTGCAAAGCCTCAATGTGGTCAGTCACTGGGGCAGAACAGAGGCTATTAGATCCAGTAAAGCAGAGTCTTCTTTGTATTCTCTTCTACACTCTCCTGAGCAAGCTGTCAGAAGCTCCAACACTGGGGCACTTAAACTCACACCTGCATCAGGTGGGCACTGACCCGTAAGGCACATTAAGTGGAGTCGATGCTTATCCAAAGAAAGCTCCAGCTTTGAAAGCTCAGTTGTTGAAGCCAGACTCAGCCTGCCACATAAAATCTCTCTCATCTGTTTTCTTGTATGAAAAGTGGAGAAAATAGTATTTATCTCAAGAGATCATGTATTAAATAAATAATTACAGGGCATAATCTCTGAGATACAGTAGGTACCCAATAGGTCATAGCTACATTTTTAAACTGAAACAATTAAAGGGTAACAAATCCAATCTCCAGATTTAAGAAGAGAAATTTGAATCCACTGCTGGAGATCCTAAAGAATTGACAGAAGACTGCTCAACGCTTTAAGAAAAGGAAGTGAATGTGAATTAGGGTCACCAGGGAACAGGGTCTTACATACCAGCCTTACTGCTCATTTCCAGAGGCAGGAGAGTATGGCGTAGGAATGGAATTTGAGGGTTTATCTGCTTAGACACCTGTCCCAGAGTGGTGACTATAAACCGTCCCTTTATCACCTTGCTGTGACCTTGGGAGACACACGATGTGCCTGATTCTGGGAGACGGACAAATGGCTGCACAGGCGAACAGGTGGAGACATGCATAACAGCATTCACGGATTGATCATTATCAGAAGCACGGCACCTGACAGCTGAAAAGGTAATCCCACACACTATAATCTCAAGTCTTCACAATCGGGACATGTAATAGTGGCGTCACTGAGCAGAGACCTCTGGCAAACAGCAGAGCGATGGAAATGGGTGGTCACTCTGGGCTCAGGCACAGCGCCCGCACAGCTGAGACACGAGCACAGATTTGTTAAGCAGAATAAAATGGCAGAAGAAGTTTTCGTTTTCAAGTGGAAGATTAACTTATACTTAATATATCGTTTTAATCAAGAACTTAAAAGTCAGCAATGTTTTAATTTTCTTTAGTCAAGCCTAATATTCTTCAGTTTAAAACACTTCCAAATGTTGAGGTAAAGACAGTATCACTTTTTAAAGGTCCTTTTGCTAAGGATAATCTGAATATAACTATCATCTCTTTAGGCCAAATGATTCTTTTCTTTTCCCACTACCTATAAAAACAGATTCTTAAAAATATATAATGATAATGGGTGTGGGCCACAGTGGCTCAGTGGTAGAGTTCTCACCTGCCATGCCCGAGACCAGGGTTCGATTCCTGGCGCCTGCCCCCACACGCACACACACAATATATATATATATATGATAAGGACATCCAGGGGTGAAATTCTCTCTGGTGGTGTGAGAGATGAGTCCCAGCCATGAGCCTGGCTCTGGCACAGTGGGATCGACAACACCATAACAAATAAGGGATCAATGGCTGAGACAGTTCAAATAGTCGAGAGGCTACTCCGGAGGCTAGTCTTCTGCAAGCTCCAATTAAACATTGCTACATATCACAGTTTGCCAACCCCCCAACCTAAACCATTTCTGCCAACCGTAAAGATCACCTAGGGACTTATATGAGATTCTACGAAGGTCCCATGCAATAGGGTAATTTTCCAGAAACCTATAACCTCCAGATGGGTCCCTGGGCCAGGCAAGTCCTGAAACCTAGAGGGCCCAGCCTCTCCAGAACATCAACTGGTTCCATCTCCCTACCTCACATTATGGACAGATCCTTCCAACATCAAAAAGTTAGAATGGGCACAGCCCAAATACCCTGAAAGAGTGGGAGAAAGACCAAAGATGGTGGTGGAGTTATACAGAGAAGGTCAGGTTTAACAAAAGAGTATGATTGCGGATTCATTATACTGATATTTCTTTTAGTCTCCAGTATCTGAGAGCAGTTAGAAATAAAAACCTAAAATTGTGGAACTGTATGTAACCCATACCAAACTCTAACACCTGTTCTACAACTAATCGATGTGATGTACTTTGAAATTTATTGCTTTTATGTATATACGTTATTCAAACAGAAGAAAGAGTATAATAGAGAAGACAGGATTCAATAAACGAGTATGAGAGCTGAATCATTATACTGATATTTCCTTAAGTCTCCAGAGTCTCAGAGCAGCTAGTAGTAAAAACCTAAAATCGTGGAATTGTAACCCATACCAAACTCTGAAATCTGTTCGACAACTAATCGTTGTTGTGTGCTTTGAAATTTGCTTTTTGTATATATGTTATTTTTCACAATAAAAAAAACACTTAAAAACCTTAAGGTGTAAAAAAACTGTAAGAACACAGAGCGTGCGAACGAGATGGCCGTGGGAGCAGAAGGACATCTGGCCTCTCAATGGCAATATTTTCTAAAAACTAGAAATAGCAAACCATGCTAAAAGTTGTATATTTCCCACCCAGAATTAATTCCCAGCCAAATTCCCTATCAAGCAAGAGTTGAAAAAAAAGACATTTTCTAAGATCTCAAAAATAATCCTTCCCTCACTGTGAATGAAATAACACCATTGAATTGTATATTTGAAATAGCATACAATTGGAAATTTTAGGTTGTTTGTTACCAGAATAAAAAAAAGAAAAAACACATAGACTAGCACAATGCAGGTGAACCCTAGTGTAATGACTCTAATTAATAGTACAAGTATAATAATACTGCTTTGTCAATTATAACAAAGGTGCCACACACTAACCCAACTGTCCAGGAGAGGGAAAACTGTGTGAGGGGATTGTATATGGGAAAATTCAGTATCCTCTGCTGATTTTACTGGAAACTTACAACTGCTTTAATAAAATAAATATAAAAGTCAAGGGGAAAAAGTATGTGATAAAGCCTGGAACACATTCAGCTGTTCATCTCTAGCTCTCTGGTTGAATAAAGCATGGTACATCCTCTTAATGGAATATAATATATCTACAAAGGAAAAAGAAATACTACTCTGTGCTACTCTAAAGTGATCCCCAGACTATACTGTTAAATTAAGAAAATATTAAGGTAGAGAAAAATGTATATATACATATATATACGTTTTTTTAAGTTTAACTCTAAAGGGGGGAGGGACTAGAGTGGTGACTCAAGGACAGAAGCTAGAATTTTAATACAACTTGATATGAGATTCGACTTTTGAGTCATAAAATGTATTATGTACTATTAAAAAAAGGGGAAAAAAGGGCATTTCATAAAAGCAATCCTTAATAGTTGTAAAGAACATGAAACAAATGAACCCAGTTTGGGTGTGCAGTCGATGGCTTCATCATACAGAAAACAATTGTGCCAGCATCCTAAAATACGGGAATTTTCTGTACATTCCTTCTGGGATATACCGTTAATGACACACAAAAAAGGAGAGGACGAAAAAAAACCTAAACCAAGTTGAAATTGTCCTTTGGTAACTGAACTGCGGATGGTAGCACTAGTTGCTATTCTGAAAATACCATGCATTAATGTAAACAATCAGTTGGGCGGAATTCCACTGTCCCCTGAGAACTGAGGCTGTTAACATGAGAGAAAGGAGTGACGGGTGAACTTCTATCCCGGGAGAGGCTGGAGAGCCCTAAGCAACCCAGAGCCATGTGCCTGTGGCAGCCAGGAATGCATATTCCTATCTCTCCTAGAGAACTTAAAATTTTTAGAAAGTGCTAAAAAGAATAAAAAGAATGAATGAAGTATTTATCTTTCTCTCCCTACATGAACTGTTCCTCTAGACAATAAATGAGGGAAGATTTTACTTAAAAGAAGTATTTTGTAATAAATGAAAAAGAGAAAGAAAATAACAGAATATTACCATTCTGCAGCTGTTAATTAAATTAATGGGTCCAGATGCTGGTCTCAACAGCTGGCAATATCACCATAGGAGAGAGACCATCCAGAATGCATGTCTCCAGATAGAATGCTCCATGTAGGAAACAGACTTGTCCTGAACCCAATAAAGCCTCCAGAGCCAACTAATTCATACAAGAAAGAGATAAATGGGTTCAAATGGGATGCAATCAGCCAAAGGGTAAACTTCTCTACAAGTTAACAATGAGGGACCTTAACAAATAAATTAACAAATTAATTGCAAGGGAAAGAGGGAGAAAGGGAGAAGGAAGGAAAGAATTACAATGCATGGACTTTTTTTGGATCCTAATTCAAACAAATTGTACCCAAAAAAAGTCATGAAATTTGTAATACAACTTGAAATTTGAACATTGACTGCACATAGCAAATAAAGAATTATTCGCATTTTTTAGATGTGATAATATGAATTTTTTTTTTAATCCTCCTAATCTTTCAGAAATGCATGCTGAAATATTTCTGGATGACAAGATATGATTCAGAGATGTGTTTTGAAACAACACAGAGTAGGAAAGCGGATGGGGATATGCAGAGGTCAAGACTGGCCATGGGTTAACGCCTGTGGGAGTTCCTTATACTATTCTTTTTAAATTTTGCATTTTTGAAATTCTGCATTTTTAAAAACACAAGGCATTCAGGGGCAGTGAGAACTTTCAGTGCCCAGTTTGTTTTCGAAATACAATTTGCCAGGACAAGGAAGGAGAGCTGAAGCCTTGGAGAAATGAAGAAATGACACTTTCCAGGTCTGAGTGGAGGAAACTGAACCTGGAACAATTGTGCTAGAAGGTTCAGAAGTAAAAGGAACCAGCTTTGTAGGGGTCTTGCTGGTGAAAGTCAGGTAAATTTTACATCATCATCAAAAACAGATGACAATAATGATCTATAAACACTGAATAAAAAAGAAGCCAGCAGTGTGTGGTAGTGGTATTCAAAAACAAAACGAGAGAAGGGAAGGAAAGCACATTTACAGAAGGATGTCAGCCAATAAGGAATATGAGGATTAGAAAATTGCTATTATTCAGACACCAGGTTCAATTATGGTTTCAGCCAAGGATTACAAGTGAATGGTAAGCACTTGGTCATTAGTGGCAAATAGGATATTCACCCAATGTCATGGATTTCCCAACAAATTCGTAATAACTGTAAATAGAAAAAAGGTCCGTTTACAATGGGGAGACTGGGTGGGCCCCTCCTGAACCAAATGATCAAACTTTCATCAATAATGGGAACAAATGACCCTATGGACCTCTCCCTATGATGCAACAGAAGCCAGAAATATATCTGTGCAGTAGGATTTGGCTAAATATATATGATCTGAATCCAATTATGAGGAACCCATCCAGCAAATTCCAAAAACTAGTTTGGACTCTTCAAAAATATTAAAGAAGAGAAAAGCAAGGGTAAGGGTGCTAATCCAGATTCAAGGAAACCAAAAAGATAGGTCAATTAAATTCCCTGAGTGAATTCCAGATGGAGGTGGGGAAAGAAACTATTCGGGATGACGCTGACAAACTCAGGACGTTTTAATATGGCTGTGTAAGTCACAGTTTTTGCATCAGTGTTCAGTTTCTTGAGCATTATAACTGTTGTGTTTCATATGCCCATGTTAAGCTCAAAATGAAGAATGAAAAAAAAGCAGATGTTTATCTACCTGACAGCACAGCATATAGTGACAGCTGGTACGGTCAGGATGGCTTTGAGCCACCTAAAGCCAGGCGGCTTTGATTGCAGTGAAGGTTGCATGGGTGTTTGCTACACTGTTATTTCAACTTCTCCACAGGTGTGGGAGTCTTCAGACTAAAACCTGATGAAAAATACATTACATCAAGTTTAGTGACATCTGCACAGGAAGCTACGTACAGGTAACGGGGCGTCATGGCCTCCGCTCCTCTGAGTCTTCCTCGCGCTCTCCTTCTGGCCGACCGCCTGCTCCGCGAAGGAAACCTCCAGGTTGATGTCTGCTTCAGACACAGGGGCCTCCTCAGGTGTGCAAGGGCCCAGCACCGTTTTGCCGTCCAAGGTAGATGCCTGATCTGAGGGAAAAAGGAAAGAAGAGAGACCCCAATCCACAAGCTTTGTTTCTTTTTTTCCTTCTGATACATGGGCTGTACAAAAATCTTTGGAAAAGTGCTATTTTCTCTAGGTATTAAACTGTTATTTTAATGGGAAAAAAGTATATGCATGGAACCCTACCAACAGTCAGGGGATGAAGAGGGAAGGAATGACTAGAGAGTCATAATTCAGTTGTGGAATCTTTCCTTGTGACCACAATCCTTAAACAAGATCCAATTCCAAGACATCGCTGGAGAAAATCCAAACCTTAACGAAAAACCTAGTAGAGATTAAGTAGATTGTTTGTTTTATATTATAGTGAGGAGTTAAAAGTAAAAAAAAGGAGAGCGATGACATGTACTCTCTCTTTGAACTAGCAACACACCATCTCATCTACTCCCAGTTGAGCAGATTCCTGGAATAAACCTCTTTCACACCCTACATTTCTCTTCTGGAATGTTACCCACCCATCGCAGAGAAAATTCCAAACAAGAATTCACGCCAAAACACATCACTGCAGGAGCGAGTTCTGCAGGTACCTGGTACAGGAACCAACAGGCTTTACACCTGATCTCCTATCAAAGGGCATACAAAGCTAAGACAAATACAAACACTAGTCAAGTAAGTTTCAGATATTTATGTCAACATTTCAAGGGTAAAATAAGTTTAATTCTTCTTTTTGTTTGTTTGTTGTTATTAAGCCTCAAGGAAAGGGTTAACGTTCAGAAACATCTTTGCTGAAACGTCAGCTTCAACCTTTGAAGAAAATAACCTCTAAACTCAATTACTTAGGAAGTTTTTGGTTTTTAACGCAACTCACATTAAAACAACAAAAACAAAAACAAAACCAAAAAATGACAGGGGTTACTAATATTTTCTCACTGCAGACCATTAATTCATGGTGAGATGCTCGTATAGGATGACCTGCATGATGCACTCATGTGCTCACACACTAACACGGAAAGGGGACTGAAGAGGAAGTGCTGGCGAGGTCGCGGCACATCATTAAACACTGCAGTCTTCAGAAAATCATCAGGTTTACAGTCATTTAAATTAAAAAACTTTCCTTCAATCAAGAGAAAATTAACAAGTAAATATAAATCCAACCTTACTCACTCCCATTCAGCAAGTAAGTGTGACTCATTGAATAAGGCAGCTTCATGGGCCTGAACCTACCTACGCAGGGACACAGCGCCCCCAATTCAGAAGGCCCCCAGCTCAGAAGGGCCCCCCAGCTCAGGAGCACCCCAGCCCAGCAGTACCCCCAGCTCAGATGGGCCTAGGCTCAGCAGCACTGCAGCTTAGTAGTACCCCCAGCTCAGCAGTACCCCAGCTCAGCAGTACCCCCAGCTCAGCAGTGCCCCCAGCTCAGCAGCGCCCCAGCTCAGCAGTACCCCCAGCTCAGCAGTGCCCCCAGCTCAGCAGTACCCCAGCCCAGCAGTACCCCCAGCTCAGATGGGCCTAGGCTCAGCAGCGCCCCAGCTCAGCAGTACCCCCAGCTCAGCAGTGCCCCCAGCTCAGCAGCGCCCCAGCTCAGCAGTACCCCCAGCTCAGCAGTGCCCCCAGCTCAGCAGTACCCCAGCTCAGCAGTACCCCCAGCTCAGCAGTGCCCCCAGCTCAGCAGTACCCCCAGCTCAGCAGCGCCCCAGCTCAGCAGTGCCCCCAGCTCAGCAGTGCCCCCAGCTCAGCAGTACCCCCAGCTCAGCAGTGCCCCCAGCTCAGCAGTACCCCCAGCTCAGCAGTACCCCAGCTCAGCTGTACCCCCAGCTCAGCAGTGCCCCCAGCTCAGCAGTACCCCCAGCTCAGCAGTACCCCAGCTCAGCAGTACCCCCAGCTCAGCAGTGCCCCCAGCTCAGCAGTACCCCAGCTCAGCAGTACCCCAGCTCAGCAGTGCCCCCAGCTCAGCAGTACCCCCAGCTCAGCAGTGCCCCCAGCTCAGCAGCGCCCCAGCTCAGCAGTGCCCCCAGCTCAGCAGTGCCCCCAGCTCAGCAGTACCCCCAGCTCAGCAGTGCCCCCAGCTCAGCAGTACCCCCAGCTCAGCAGTGCCACCAGCTCAGCAGTGCCCCCAGCTCAGCAGTACCTCCAGCTCAGCAGTGCCCCCAGCTCAGCAGTGTCCCCAGCTCAGCAGCGCCAGGCTGGTTTGATGCCCCCCTCCAGCCAACTGGATTGTCAGCAAGGTCTCTGTGCCCTGGGCTTCTTAAATTATGTAGCTGGTGCTGGAGGTGTTTCAGTTAACAAAGTAAATCAACATTTATTTACCTGTGTAACTAAGAATAAATTTGAATCTCCTTGAAGCTGTTAATAAATTGTTATCTGCTGCCATTGATATATTGTTTTTTTAACAGCCTATGGTAACATATTTTTAAAATTAGAATACCTGTACTGTTTTCTGATTAATTTTTACAGTATTAACATAAAAGTCAACACAAACTTTTCTTTTATTTTCCCACTGGTTCGTACCGTTTTATGCTTTACTGTGTATATGTATGTTGGTTTCCTAGGAAACTATTCTAAGAAGGGAAAAATGATTAGCCATTTTCTTAAATTAGAAGCTATCTATCCAGCAACCAAGTGTCTATGGACAAGAATTTTAAAATGACTCCCTCTTCTCCCAAACTCTGATTCCAGAGTTAAGGTAAACTCCCCCTCTGCCCACAGCTGGGTTTTGCAGGATTCAAAATGAGCAGAGGAATTAGAATTGTTAGGGCACAGTTAAACGATGAAATTTCCTCTGAAACCACAGCAAATAAAAATATGGTAGCTAAAAGCCTAAAGGTCCCAATGGGGAACCAAGTTAGGGCAGCTGGTGGTAGGAGAAACAGTTTGGGGGCGAAGGGAGCCCTACTATAAGAAATACAGGAACTGGAAGGTTAATTGGCTGATTAAGCCAAGTATCTAATGAATCAATTATCTACTCTCAAACAGAAGAGTTGACAAAAAATGCTGAAATAAGATTTTGGTTCTTAAAGTCCTAAAGCATAAACACTATTATTTCTTTACTCTGTTCTCCTCTGGCTTTCAAATAAACAGTAGTACTATTTTAGAAAATTTTACAAAGTCCCTCAAAGGTTTGCAGTTGTCCAAAACATTCTGAAGTGCTTTATTTTAAATAATAATTTTCCTTTCTCCACAACAATCCAAAATAAAATAATAAAATAAATATATCATTATGGGGCGGTTAAAAATAATTATTAAAAAAAGGAATTATTTTGGTATTATTAATATCTCTAAATGTATATATTCAGTGCGAAGGCTTTCATATGTACCGAGTAGTGAAATTTGATGGAAAAAAACCTGATGCTTAACAGTGGATTAATTAATTTGAAATGCGACAACCCATGTAGCCTTAAAATGTTATACCATTTTCATTTAAATAAGTATCTTTGATTAAACATGATTAAAAACCCAAGGGTGGGTGCCACGTTCGAAATGGACAATGCCGCCCATTCCCGGGGGCTGCAGCAGCAGCAGCTTCCCTCTGGACTGCAGACAGCACTTCCCGGGTACTTCCTGAGGAGCCCTCCGACGTCTGCAGGACACCGGCCGACTCCCGGGCTGACTGCCCGGCCGGCGGAGGGGCCGCCCAGAACAGGTGCAGCGGCCACACTCTCTGACCGGGATGCCAGGACACAGCCTCACGGCATGACTCGAGGCTCTACGCCCACTTTCCAGCAAAAGTAGAGGTAAATCAGGCAGCAAGTCTGTCACATTTCCCATGCTTGCCACAAGCTGTGCCAAAAAGTGCTCACAGAACAAACTCATCTTCCAGAACTGCTGTCTGCACAGCCTGCGTCATGACCTCTGGCAAGGATGGACGCCACCAGGAGAGGACAGCGTCTTCCTCACTAACTGTTCCGCAGCTGTGGTCCCCCTCCCCGCAGACCCACAGCACACTGACACTGGACGGAAGGCTCGTCTGCCGTGATGACCGGCTCTCCAGCAGGCCAGAGCTTGCTAGGCCGGCAAGCTGGCCGCTTCGGTGTTTGCAGATCTAGGGAAAAGCCTTGCAATTTCATCCTGATATAAAACAGGTAATCAAACAAATCTTCGCAGAATAGTTAAAATCAAGTTTTTATAGATATAAATATTATATGGATATGTATCTGTCTCACACACATTAAAAAAAAAAAATCTGAGACAGGTACCGGAGAGATGTTCTGAGGAAACTACAGAAGGAACAATAGAGATGCTGGGATTTCAGAATGTCCCATAAAATCTGGACGAACACACGATTTTTACGGGAAGGTGGGAGCCATCTCCCCCTCTTCTGCGGTTTACCACATTCCCTTCCCCCCCAAATCCCAACCCAGGGGCACCCCCACTGGTGTCAGGCAGGCAGGGGTTAAGAATCTGGACAGGCAAGAAGGACAGTCCCCGAGTCTGTCCACGCAGTCAGAGTTTGTTACATAACACGTTATGGACCAAAGTTATAAGCTTAACCCAGACCAGTAATGAACAATTCTTTCTCTTTTTGTAAACGAATAAAAGAGCTATAATTTATTTCTTGGTAAGTACTAAAAAAGTCCTAATATGTATTTTCATCCAGGCTTTGAGTTTTTATTTCTTACATAACAAAAACAGAAGAAGAATTTATGAAAAGGGAAATTGTAATCAATTGTGCAAGAAACCTTGAACCATCCTTTTAAAACGTTTCTAAACCTCCTGAAGAGCAAGTCATTTACGAACTGACGAGCCTGTGATTTGAGAACAAGGTTCCCACTTCGCTGTTCCACTCTCTAGCTGTGGGGCTTTGGGAAAGTGACTTTGCATCTCTAAACCTCAGTTCCCTCATCTGTAAAATGGGACACAGCCTTGACCTCCTCCATAGGGCCCTTGAGTATGTTAAGGGAGGCAAACCTCTCCCCTAGTTCCCGGTGCCTGGTGAGCATCTGGAAAGATGAGGTTGAGACGGGACAGCAAGGGGTACACAAACCTAAAAACCAACGCCCACTACACGCCATCCTTCTGTAATTATCCACAGGACATCTCACCTTCGCCCTTTAATACGATTTGCACACTAAAATTGAGGATGAGTGTTTATTGATGGACTTGTCTGTCGTACTAATAAATGGGAAAATGTGAGTGAACAGGTCCAACATACCATCTTTTTCTGGATATTTGTTTTCGTTTGTTCCGACTGACTGTGCTTCAGTGCCATCTGGAGCCTAAAGAGAGAAAATGGGCCATTTAGTCGTCTCCAACTCACACGCAGAGAAAACGGTATTGCAAATAATTCCATTACCAACCTTCAGAGTACATAATTAAAAGAAGCACAGTTAAAAAAAAAAATTTTAAAGCCTTGATTTTAACCTACAAGCCATCACCCGACAAATATTTGATGACCTACAAGCTGCGAAACGACTCTGAGTCCTGTGGGGAATATGAAAAACACCGACCGTCCCTGACATCAGAGAGCCGCTCTTTAGTTGGTGATGAAAGAAGAGCATGTTACTAAGTTAGTCCCATTCATCCAATGATGAGCAAATAAACAAGACGAGGTATACTCACAGAAGGGGATACTATTTGACAAGAAAAAGAGACGTACTGCCACACGCTACAACACACGTGATCCTTGAAAACAGTACCTAAGTGAAACACAGCAGTCACAAAGAGCCATACACTGTGCAGTTCCACTTAGACGAAATGTCCAAACAGACACATTTGTAAAGACAGAAAGTAAATTAGAGGTTGCGGAGGGCGAAGGTGGGTAGAGAGGGAGTGCCGACACACGGGCACAGAGGTTCTTTTTGGGGGGATGGAAATGTGCTGAGGTTGGGTGTGGTGATGGTTGGATGACCGTGAATACACTAAAAACCTGTGAACTGTACACTTTAGATTGGTGAACTATATGGGACATTAATTGTATCTCAATGACACTGTTATAAAACAAAATTACAAGCTGACATGTAGGTAATAAAAATATAAATTCTTTAAAATTAAAAAAAAAAGCTTGTCATCCATGAGATAACATGGAGCCAATGATGAAGCAGGCGCTAAGGGAGACGTTTTCGAAGGACTCCTTGTTCAAGGGCTGGGCGGTGACACCTGAAGAACCAAGAGCTCTGACGTGCTTCTGCAGCGACCAGACAGCACTTCCTCTGTGCTCAGGAAGGCTTCGGAGGGAATCTGGAGAGGAGGAACGGGTGCTGGAGCAACACCTAGAGTCCCACTTGAATGCACTACTCTTTAAATGATCATTCTACTGGACGCTCATCTCCACACAAGAGACAGAAGGTCCCTGCCGCTTCCCCGCCCCCACAACCCTCAGCTGGCTGGTGGCCCAGGGCTGCCCCCTCCACTTCCAGCCCAACAGAGGATGGAGAAGCCGTGGGCAGGTGTGGACAGGCCCCTGCTGTCCTGCCTACAGCCTGCCAGTGCCCAGACCGGTGCCCAGCCACCAGCACAGCAGCAGCAGTTGGAGGGTGCATGGACCCATCTTAGCTGCACTCCCCCGCCCCCGGGGACAGAGCAACCCCCCCTCTGCCCGCGGCCACAGAGGGCACGCCCTCAGGCCCAATGAGCACGGTGAGTCATCCTCCTGTGCATGCAGATGAGTGTGGCTGGGAACTGTTTTCCTTAGCAACAGATGACGACAGTGCAGCTGGGATTCGTTCCTGTGTTAGGTTTCCCGGTGTCAGCAAGCACTTCATGAAGATGCAATTAAAATGAACGAGCCGAGTGCGTTTCCACTTGGAGAACAGAAGAACTGACCATGAGGGGGGCTGGCCTGTATTTGCTCGACGGCTGGGGGGTGCCAAGCAAATTTCTAACAGGAGGCGGGGCTGTGTTTCGATTGAAGGCATGCAGTTTAAGCCAGTTCACATCCTTTCATTCAGTTGTGCTACTTCTCTCGTAATGCCGTCATCAGATGGATACCATCCACCAATTACTTTGGACTCAAACCAAGCGGTTTTAGACATTACCAAGAACTTGCTGGAAGTTGCTGCTGCTAGCGTGGAGCAGTGACATCCATTTGGAGGCTGGCAGGAATCCTACAGTATATGTTGTCCTTTTGCTAAGGCTCAGCTCCCTGCCCCTCCCCCTTTCACTTCCTCGTAATTCTCTTAGGGAGGGTTCATTGATTTGAGAAGGAAATGTCATAATACTGTATTTCCTGACCATTCATTTTTCTACAGCTGGAAACTCAATCTACTCCTTCAACTTCGGTGGCTTCCCCAAACAGCCACAGGGTGGTAAGCAAGTCCTGACTGCCTCACCGCAGCCGGACGCCTGCCTGTGGGCCTGGCTCGTGACCCCTGCGCCCACAGAGCCTGGGTCTGAGTCACAATCAACTGTGCGCACGGGCTTCCAATGATTTCTTGGAAGAATGAAATACCTAGGAAAAGCAAAAGATCTCTACATAACAGAAAAATAGCTTACATACAAGCCCTTGCGTTACCCGCCTCCCTTACTTTTGAAGAATCAACCCTCGACTTACAGTAAATATAGAATCTGACAATCAGATTGCTTAGCAGCAAACTCCTGCGTGGAACAGAGCAGAAGGAGGGTTTAAGGCACGTATTTACAGTCAGATGGGTTCTGGGTTTGCCGTCCAGAGGACAGTGAGCTACTTCACAGGCCTCGGTGGGGAGAAGGGAGGCTAAAGCGCTGCAATGCCAGCGCAGTCAAGGGAATCCCTGAAAATCAAGAGACATGGTCAGTGACATGCTGGTGAATTCATCCGAGCAAATGCCACCAACGAGCTGGTGGTCACAGCTGAGCCAGTCCAGCACTTGTAAGAATAATAAGCCAGGAAGGAACTGGAAGGTGCTCGGAGAGATGCCGACTCACACCATGTAGCTGGTAATATGGGGAAAAGACCTGGCAACATCTATTACCTTTATAAACGGGAGAGTGTCAGCAACATTTTTCCATTATTTCTCCAAAGGAATGGGGAACGCTGTCCACATGATTTCCCTGGTGCCAATGACTCGAGCATGACTCGTCCTGGATGCTTTGTGAGGACGTTGAAAAGCATGATGCTAGCGTCAGCCTGGTGGACACGTCGCTAAGCCAGCCAGCGGCCCTGCCTCCGGCACTGAACCCAACTTCCAAGGACTGACTCACGGAGAGTGGGCTCTGACAAACAACTCTCATGACAAAGAGCCGCCTGTGACTCCTCGTTGTCCCCATTCTCCATCATGATGTCATGAGAATTGAGGGCGTGCAGGTGAATCATGAACTTCTTAGGTGGAGACCCTGAGCGAATGTAAATGCTGCCACTGTTATTCCTTTATTTAGGATGGTAATGGGTCACAGTGCCCTGTTTTGGGGTCCTCTCTGAGCCACAGATACCCAAAACCAGGCAGATCCAGAGTGCTGGCCTCTACACGTTCCTTCTCCTTCGGTTTCATCTGTTCTCCCCATAAGTTAAAACACTAGATGAAGAAAAGTTTCTCCTCCCCGCCCCCCCCCCCAACACACACAAAGTTGTCATTGTCCAGAGAAAACCGTTTTCATTTGGCTGAGGCCGTCTGATGTTTGCCTTTAAAGGGACACAGCTCTAGCCTCAAACTCATCTGGGAACAGGGGTGTCGGGTTCCAGAGGATGCCAACCGCTCGGCCTGGCCTGGGAAGATTCTCCTGGTGCCTCTGCACTGCCCGTGAGGTTTGGCTAATCCCTTCTGCTCCCTCTGCTGAGCTAGAGAGACGGGAGAATCTGGGGCAGCAGCAAAGGCCAGGAGTCGGGGGTCAGCCTCTAAACTCACAGGATTTTAGAACTGGAAGAGATGCTGGGGGCTGCCACGCACTATTCTATGGAGGCATCTGCTGCAGGAGAGATTCATTCAAGGTGGTGACTCTACGACTGCAGAAGAGTGGGTGGTGCTCAGTGAGGAACAAGAAAAACAGGGACCTGCTAATGATGAGTTAACTAATTAAAACTCATTTTCATCTAAGAAAAAAGAGCCTGTGAGCCTCAGCAACAGGATGGAAACACTGTGTCTCATAGGACGGCAGTAAAGATGGCGTAAGATAAAACCACAGTGTCTGCAGTGGCGGTAGCAATTATTGTTGTCAACAAATTGTCCAAGATTCCCTTTGTTTGTTCCCATTTCACCCCCCCACTGGGTCTTCCAGGCCAGAGATCCTCAAAATGTGGTCTGTGGACAGGCCAGGACGGAAACCACTAACCCTAGGCACACTATCAGCTCAAGCACACTCTTAATTCAGCTTCCCTTTTAATTTTTGATTTTTGGTAGCAAGACTTCCTTGATGAGGAAGGAGCAATATTCATTTATATTCTGGGCAAGCGCCTCTTCCCCCACAGATGGGTATCAAACAGTCTACCCGCTCTCTGGGCCACACAGCTTGTGAACTTCTTCTGTGATATCTCAGTACCCTAGCAGATGCCAATCACTTCCATTAATAAATTAATCACTTTGACAAATTTTCACTGATGTTATCCAGGCACTAGGCTCTATGCTAAGCCCAAGACAAACAGGGGAAGTTATTTCATGTCTCAGAGCACCTACCTTATAATTCTGCAGCAATGAGCTCCCTCACAATCTATTTCCAGCCATCCCCAAATGGGCCTGTGAATAGCCAACTGTCCCTACACAAGCTGGAATGAAGCAGCGCTTACTTCCCACTTGCCTAGAGGTAATAACTGGCAAACATGCTACCTGGGAAGACTTCTCTGCCAACGCCACTGGGGTCAGGCCCACTTCTAATGCTCCAAGGACACCACTGTCCCCTAACGCAAGGATTTCTACACTGAATTTTAGCTTGCCTGGTTTTCTGCCCCATCAGTAGGGGTCCTGGGAGGGCAAGTATTCAGTCCCTCTTGGTGGCAGCCAGCCAGGAGCGTCAGTGCCGGCATGGGACAGGTGTGCCCCGTGGCGTGCATTAAGTTCCTAATGATGGGGATTAAACCACTCTGGCCAAGGGGACTGGAAGCAGCCTTTCCTTTGCGTCACCATCAAAACAGAACCTACTTTTTCCTTTGGCTCTCTCTGCTGAGCAAAGATGTCTCTGACGTCAGGAATCTGGTACGGTCTATTCCTCTTCCTCAGGGTCTGAGAGACCGTCTCCACCCGCTTCTGCACGGCGGCCGCCTGCGTGCGCGTGAGCGTGGACAGCAGCACCACGCTCTCCTGGGGGTCGCCGGCAGACTCCCCGAACAGATTGGACAGGCCGGCCTCTTTGAGCCACTCTTCCTCCAGTTCTCCCTCTGAAACAGCACAGAAAATGGTACTTCAATCACGAAGCCTGAGAACTTTCACTTTCTTCTAAAGTGCTAAAACTCTTCCTGAACTCTCCCATCACAACCGACCCGCAGCGCTACGGACCATTATCGTGGACTTGAAGAACGGCCACGGACTCCAGCCCCACAGAGACACCAAACTTCAGATCAATCTCATCTAGACTCCGTTTGAGAACTTAAATAACTCCGTATGTGATTAACCTCCAACATTTCCCTGCAGGTTAATGAGGGAAGATGAGACACTGCCTCTTCCAGAGATGAGCAAGCGATGAAGAGAGAACTTGCTTCCGTGAGGTCCCAAAGGAAGCCAACACTGGGGATACATACTGGACCCTGGTTTCTCAGAGTAAATCCGACACTAACGGATGGATACACTTGTTTTTCTCTGCTCTCTGCAGTGGGCAGGGAAAGTGGCAAAGAAGAATAGATCATTTTGACATCAGGAACGACTCATTCCTCACTTATTTTTTTAATCCACCTGGTCAGCATATCAGGTTCATTTTATTTTTATAAAAAAAGCAACACACTATCTTTCAGCAAAGAAGAGCTTATTATGGGAACTAACCGAACAACTGAATCAATACTAGATACTAAAAGCAGGTAGTAAATAGTGGAGTATTGTATGAGAGCTAATGAAAATTGGTAAAGGACAGAAAGATAACCAGAATGGGCTCACTCCAGGTGCCATGTCGGTAAGAGAGAAAGTGAGAAAAGCAACGCCCCGGGACACAAAAGGCCTGGGCTTGGAATCCATGTCTACACCTGGAGAGCCATGTTGCTTTGGACACCCCATTTTCTTATGTGGAAACCAAGACTGAGCCCCAGCAGCCTGCTGCTCACAGCCGCAGGGGGGAATGCTCTGCAGGAGGAGCATAAACTCCTTACGGGCAGAAAGCAAGCATCAGCGACCTGGGCTTCGAGCATCACTGCCCAGGACCAGGCATTCCGCGTGCCGGCAGCAGTAACTGTTTCCAAGAGGTGAAAAGTCAATCACCATTATTAATGCTGTCGAGAGAACTCTGTATGGGTGGTTCTGGCAGTAAAACCAGACTGCCAGAAAAAAGCTGGCACTGCCAAGGCAAAGAAAACAAACAAGCGACATATATGTAGAGAGAGAGAAGAGGAGTGATCAAGCACATATATTGTTGCCTGTTCCATGAGCAAGTGGAAATAAAGTCAAACAGTGTGAAGTCCACGAAAAAGTGTGGGCTTGTAGAAACACAATCACACTGTGAACAGTAATATATGGGTTGATTTTATCCTTGGAGAAAAAGAAACATAATCTAAAGCAGGTTTGAATGCTGGTTTTGCTCGAGCATGCTCTCTCCCCGTTCAGCAGAGCTGCTTCCATTCTGAAACACTGAGAGTTGAGTGGTGCTACCCATTACCCCAAATACGCTCAACTTTACTGGAATGTATTGGTGAATGAATAAGAGTAAAAGGGAAGAGACCCAACACCAAGACTATGATGACACGATTTCCTTTGAAAAGCTAAGGAATGTTGACAATAATCCTAAATTTTTCTTTTTAAAGTATCACTGGTAGATTTTTCAAGCAATGTTGCAGTAAGGGGGGAAAACCCATCACATAGATTTAGCCACATAAACAACTCGGGCCTGGGACACTTAATGTGGCATCCAGTTGAGAAGCAGCTTCTATTAGTGGGTCACATGAGGCACTGATCACAGCTCTTTCACCTGCTCGGCATTTATATCAGCTTACACACAAAACACACACACAGATACGTGTATGGGAAAAAGCAGAGAAAGTGAGCTTCCATAACAGACGACAGGATAGGGCAGCAAAAAACTTATGACTTTTTGAATACAAGAGGTTGACACCAACGATATGAAATTTAAGGGGAAAAATGTCAAGTTTTGCAATTTTTCTTGCAGAAAATAAAGTACAATAATGGAGACTGTGGGACATACAACTGGAAAGAGGCCAGAGAAACTATGGGCCAAATACAGGAAAGGAGCAAATACGGAGGGAAAAATGCAAATACCGACTTCCCCTGCCCACTCTAGGCCTGAGGTTGTCTGGCTAACCCTGTGGCACTGAGCCTACGCGGGGTGTCCTACCTAGGAAGGCAGGATGATGGGATGGCCTAGCCCGAAACCACCCACAAAGATTGGTTTATATGAATTTTCCTTCTAGAAGAAACTTGGCTAGGAACAAGATAACTGTCCTCAAATATTTAAAAGGCTATCAAAAACAGAATAGACTGTTTCAGCTCTACCAGAAGGCAGAACCATGACTAAGGCAGTCTAAGTCAGAGGAAAACAGTTTGTAAGTCAAAAAAATGAGGAATATTAAAACAATCCAGGCTGCCAGGCCACTGGAAAAGCAGTGCCTCTGCAAAGCAATAAATGCTCCATCACCATCAAACCCTCCCCAGAAGCTGAGCGGCCAGGGGCCTAAGGTCTCACAGAAGCAAAGTCCAAAGCCCTCCAAGACCAACGCTCACCTGAAGAGTCCATGCTTCGCAAAGCTTAGCCAACAGAATTCTAGCCACAACTAGGGTCAACTGAATTTACTCACGCCACAAACGCATAAACCTGCCACAAACCAGCAATGTTCAAGTTGAAAAGTAATGTTGCCTCTTATGCACAACTGTTTTTTTTCCTTCTATACTTTTTTCCCATGCATTCAAATCCCATAAATACATTTAACAACAAAAGTTTTATTTATTTGGTTATTACCATCAGGTTCTTTGACGACCACCACCTCTTGGTTTTCCTGTCTATTCTCATTGGATTTCTTGATATTTTCAAGTTCTGTCCAATAGTCCTCCATAGACAGTTCGTCCAAAGAATCCTGCGAACTGGAGCGGTCGAACGGCGGCTTCTCCGTAGCTCCGGTGGCATTTTCCGGGCTCATGGTATACTGGCCATGTCTGCGACTGAAAAGTCAAAGGGAAACATGAGGAAGCAGCACAATTTCTCAAACATCATATAGCATGGAGGTGGAAAATACAGAAACGCTTTAAGTTCTCCTTAATAAAACCAAAGAGACATGTATTTTGAAACAGTTTACACTGAAGTGCAACTGATTGCAATATGCTTCTACCGAGAAGTATGGGGTAGAGCCATTAGCAGTGTGCTAACTTATTTTTCCATTTACATCTCACTCAAATTATTTTAAGACTCCTTGACACCTGAAACAAATGCCCTTGGGAAGCGGCAGGCTGGATCCTGGTAAGAGGTTATTAATTAATTACATTTGGGACTGAAGACCCTACAATATTTGATATTTAAACTTTATATTTGTAAACCAAACTTTATTTGCAAGCCTAAGCTTACATAGCAAAGATCCGTGATGAGGGGTAAGTTATTATGTGAATTTCCATTTTATTTTTTGAATCAAGATAAAAATAGGAGGGTAATTTAAACAAAGTTTGTTGTTACACTCCACTGTAGAGAACAAGTTTTACTCTTTACTACAAATGTAGTCATTACTCATGTGTACCAATAATTTAAAAATACAATAAAAGCTCACCAATTTGGCGATTCTGCCAAAATAGCTGGGAATTACCTCCTAAAGACTTACCTTACTATATTAGGTATGAAGAGAAAGGTACGTTGAGTAAATGAAGCCATTTAAAACTTCAAGGAAAAAAAATTTTCTTTATAATTCATATCCCACCCACTTTGAAAAGTAAATTAGAGAGACTTACAGTAAAAACACAACTATAATAGAAATATTAAATTTTTATTGTGGCACAGAAAAAAGCTCATTACTGAAAGAGGAAAGTTTTCCGCTATGGTGCCTTCCCGAAAATTTTTTTGAAAATTACAATTCAAGTTAGGGACAATAACTGGCGAACTAGCATTTTGATCTTCTAATTTCAAACTGCTCTTATACATCCCAAAAATGACTTCAAGGAAGTAATATTATGCCAGACAGTACTGCACATATTGAAAATAAAATGAAAAGCAATTTTAAAAATTCTTTAATAGCATGAGCACACTGCCACATTTAAACTGGTCTTTCTTGTGAGTACTTTAAGACAGTAGAATGTTCATACTATGTGAGAAAGAGGATCACTAAACTCTATGTAAATCTATCCAGCAGTTTATATCCAACTGGTTTATTAGAAAAAGTCAGAGCTTAGTTGCTCATTATTGCAAATAACAATATAATTGAGTAATTAGCCGTGATAGGCTAATAAGCTAGTTTTATTCCATTAACGATGGGCCCCTCGGCCTTGACTACCCAACTAGATTAACGTGGCTGCAGGAATTAATGAACAATTGCTACCACCTCTCCCCTCTAGCCTTGGGTGCCCTGGGTGGTGTTGGAGTCAGGACCAAGAGAAGGAAGTGCGAGGTGCCCGTGTAATTCTACTTCCTTAAACCTCCATTGTGCATTGTTTGCCTCCTCCATTCCCCCCTCCCTGGCCCCAGGCACCCTGTTAACATCTGTTTCCGAGCCCAAGCCCTTCTCTCCTCAGTCACTATCATGCAATTAGCATTTCATTTCAGAGCATTTCTAAGGGCAGCTCTTAAAAACAAAAAAAACAGATTGTATTTTTTTTTTATTTCAGTGGTTATGAATGGGTCATATTCCTTAATCTTGCTTTAACGGGCTAATTGAAGCTAATTTAGAGAACCTCTACCAGATTCACTTTTATTTCGCGGCAACTATGTAGCTGTCCTATCCTTGCTTTTGCTTAACCTCTCATGATAGAACAAAACTGCCTATCTTATTCTTGTCTCCTCCAACTCTTAGCCCCCACCGGAGACCACAATCATTACTCTGGACTGAGTGAAGTACAACGACAAATGCCAAATAATTTGGTTTATCTGTTCACAAGAAAGAGGTGCCACTGAACTAGAAGCACATCAAGCCTTTCACTCCTGAAGGAATGTATTATTTTGGCAAGGACTCGCCAGTAAATTTCCATTAAGATAGCATGTGTGGAAAAATGCAATGGCATTGAGTAACAGCTCTGTGAGCTCAATACACCATCCACAGCACACCCTGCTTCAAAACACGCAGAGACCGAGAGTCCAACAGCTTAGTCTTGAACTGACCAGTATTTGAGTTTATAAGATTCCGAAGCTGAATGAGTTCCGACAACCTGAAGACACCGACTCATGGAAAGCAGGGTTTTGTTTGGCTAGTGCGTTGCTTTCTATGGTTTCAGACCGCTGGTAAAGGTGAAAAGAAGCCTTTTCTTTCTGAAGCATTGGTGGTGGGGGGCAGGGGCTCCGCCACTAATAAAATGCTCTCCTTAGCCTGTCATGTATTTTATATTTTTTGCAAAAATGCAACTGGATATTCTTTCATTGTACTTTACACTGATAAACTTGCCATGTCAAGTCTTTCCTTCTTGGAATATTGCACTTTTGGACTCCCATAGACTCCAGCTATGAGCCTGGCCCTTCTTGAAACTGTTTTATGTCTTCTGCTGGTCAACTGATTTTCCCTTTCCTGTGTTTAAAAGCATGTTCTGGGCGGGCCATGGTGGCTCAGCAAGCAAGAATGCTCGCCTGCTATGCCAGAGGACTGGGTTCCATTCCCAGTGCCTGCCCATTTAAAAAAAAAAAAAAAAAAAAAGCATGTTCTACAACACCACGTGCATTCTGCAAATCAGGTTCTAAAACACAAAGCCACATCAGCAAGACATAATTAATTGCAGAGCTGGAAAACTTGATGTTTCCAAAAGAAAGAACCAAGCAGACATAACAGTGCTGAACTCACTCAGAGAAACATGGTTTACACCACAGGCAGCTGCAAATGACCCCCACCCGAATTACTGCTCTGTCCTGGCTCCAGAATCCCCTGTGCTCATCGGCCATGGACGGCCACTTTCAGAAACTCCCCATGTCTCATCTTGGGCGACTATAACCACAGGAGACCTCGTGCTCTAAAAGAAGCTGCCTGCGCTGCTCTACAGAGAGGCTTCCTGGCAGGCTGCACACGCCTCGCTCTTCCCAACGCATCACAGAGTTACCACTGTGTCTTTTCTCACAGGACACGGATGGCACTGGCACACGCTCACTTTCTGAGCCTCAGGACCTGGAGGGAATGGGCCTTTTTTTTTTAAAAAATGTTGCTAGTACTCCGCCACGCTGTATTTAGTAAATGGAAGGGCTTGTTTCCTGGAATGTTCCCCAGACATATTTTATCCCACACGTCCATGACATGTAGTCAGTGAATCTCAAGGTCACTACTGTCGTCCAAGGTACTAGTAATGCCTGGCATTCACACTGCCACAGCAGGTATTACTGGTCCGACACAATCTGCTCTTCGCAGAAAGGGCTGGTGGCCCTGGGCTCTGCTAGAGGACTGAGATGGTCCTCCCACGTTTCATCCTCATTTGTGGAGTCAGCGCCTGAAATGAAGCATACAGGACTAGGCGCCTGCTCTTGCCGGAAAGCGGTACACCAGAAACGGAACGGCTTTTAAAAAGGGAATTTATTAAGTTGCACTTTTACAGTTCTAAGGCTGTGAAAATATCCAAAGTAAGGCACCAACAAGAGGTTGCCTTCACTCAAGAAAGCTCGATGAAGTCCACCGTTTCTCTCAACTGGAAAGGGCATACGGCGAACGTGGCGACGTCTGCTGGCTTTCTCTCCAGCCTCCTGGAATCATGAAGTTTCCTTGGGTTGTTTACCTTTTTCATCTCCAGAGGTCTCTGGCTGTGTGGACTCCGTCCATTCTGGTAGCTCAGTTGGTTCTGGTATTTCTAAAGCTTTTTCCAAATTGTTTCTTTCTTAAAGGGCTCCAGTAAACAATCCCACCCTGAAAGGGTGGAGACACATCTCCATGGAAACCATCTAATCCAAAGTTACCATCCATGGAAACAATTTAAAAAGATTCCATCTACCAATATCGAACGAGGTTTAAAGGACATGGCTTTTCTGGGGTACATAATAGCTTCAAACTAGCACAGGGTCGTTAAGAATCAAATGACAGTTCCAGCTCTCCTTCCTATCTCTATCATGTTTGGAAAATCATGTCCTCGAGTGTCTGAGCTTCACTCTCCATCTCTATAAACTGGGAAGAATGCCAATCCCTTGACCGATCCTACAGGTTTGCTGTGAAGCAAATGAAAATTTCTGTTGAGGCGCCTTTACCCCCATGGAGAAGGTCCACAGGCTAGTGGCACCCTAACACCCGAACTCCTGGCCCTCACTGCCCCTCCTTGGGTCTGGTAAGGTCATACTGCCCTCTCTAAGCTTCAGAGGAATCAGCCTCTAAAGTAGCGGTTCTCAAACTTTTCATCCTCAGGATGCCTTTACACGAGCTTCTGCTTATGTACAGAACTAAAATTAAAACTAAAATTTTTGAAAATATTGATTCATATAAAAATAAGAATAATAAACATGTCAACAGAAATAAAATATTTTTTGGAAAAAATAACTACTTTTCAATCGAAAAATATATTGAGATGAGGGCACTGTTTTACATATTTGAAAATATCTTTAATGCCAGGTTTAACAGAAGACAGACAGATTTAGCAGGTCCTCACGTATGCGTCTGCATTCAATCTTTTGCAATGCTGCACTCATGCAGTCTCTGGGAAACTCCACCATATTCTCACGAGAGAATGAGACTGCAGAAGGCAGATATCTTCTTAGCGCTATTATGAAAATAGTTTTGATTTCCTGAAGCCCTGAAGCAGCCGGAGGATCGCCCAAGTGTTCAGGACACACTTAGGGAGCTGCCGTTCGAGAATTTCTCAAACACAAGGGCTCGTGAAGCTGGACAAGCCCTTCTCAAGCCTGAAGGTAGCGACACTCTGGAAAGCTCTACGGAAAGAAACACGTGCTTTCCTAGAGACTCCGGACGTACTTTTCTGCTCATTTTATTTAGTTTTGTGGCTTTCCATCAAAACTAGGATTTACTCCAGTGATACGACTGTCTTTAATCTCTACTATGACGGCAGAGCGAGTAAAGGAGTCATTTAAAGCCTCCACCTCGCAAAGCCTCTACCTCGTGCTTGAACCCGCCACATGTGAGGCCAGCAGTTCTCTCCAGGTCCCTCCTTCGGCCAGTGACTTGACAATGGGTATTTTCCTTAATGGTCCTTTGTTATCTGTGTCCTCTTCTTACAGTCATCTCAAGACAGATTAAAAAAAAATAGGAGGTTTCTTTGAACTTTGATTTCACCTTCTGGTGCAGTTTCTACTTCGTGTCTCCTACCCCTGACTGAGGGTTCCGTTTCTGCATCCCATGTCCCGTCTCCATCCTGACTCCACCCATCCAGACCCTTTTAAAATCTCAAAGCAGCTTTCCTGAAGTCCTCAGACACTGGGCCTCGTTTTCGCGTGTTTCGTTTTGTTTTCTTACAAGATCCTTTCTAGAAAAGCTGTACTTCATGCTCCTTATCCTACGTTTATTTCCGACGTCGTAGAAGGGACTGCGTTGGACATCAGACCCAAAAATAAGGTTTATTTTGGTTTTGTTCTATTTTTAACCTGAAAAAAAAACAGAGTTTTTACCTGATTCTGACTTGTCATCAAACATAATGACTGAGTTATTTTAGATAAAATCACAGTTATTGAACCACAGATCAGAGAGCTGGACTGCACCGGAGAGACTCACAGCTATCCCTTCGCTTTTGTAATCAGACAATGAGGTTCCCACGTTAGTTTTTCTCCCAAAGTCACCCCAGAAGCAGTCGGAGAACCAAGATTAGTCTCTGCATTTCTCCCTTCAGTCTTTTTCTTATACCAAATAGACTAGAAAGGGTGGCATTCACTTTTCTTATCTCAGATCCTCCACTCATTCCGAGTTTTTATGTACACAGCAAAACCAAAAGTGATCTCAGTGACAGTCTACAATCAGCACTTTTAAATGACTGTGACACTTACCTAGAAAAAAATACACTTAAAAATCAAACCATACCTCTTAAAAATACATGAGAAACCTGATTATCTGATGAACTCTCTGAAATACGATTTGTGTCATGCTGGGCCATGGCTGCCAATAGAAGTCTTTTGTTTTGAAAAAGTTTAAACATTTTAAAGTATTTTTAAAATTCACTCTGCTTCTCCACTGACATTATCTCTCTGTTGCTATTAAAAAATAAAAAGCTAGTTTCTGCTGTGAAAAACATTCTCTTTCATTTCACAGTGACGGTAAAGAAGTAATTCCTGCCACTGTGCAATGGCGACGTGATGGGTGCCGGGCAACGGCCCTGTCCATCAGACACGCCAAATGTGACAGGCGATGGGGAACTGCAGCCTCTGTGCGGCCCAAGCCACTGTCCCTCCTTGGGAGTGAGCGTCTCTGCCGCTGCACTGAAAGCGGTTATTACTAGATGGAGCTCTGCCGTCCAAGAAGAAAGAAAATGCCAGCGAGGCCTGAGAGCAGGAAGGAGGCGACGTGCAGCGAAGACCACAGTGTCCCTGTCCAAGCCCAGACCAGGCAGAGTCCAGGGAAGGCCCCCTTGTCCCTCCCCCCACCCAATGGCTATGGGGATTTCAGGAAAGAAGTAGCTAATTTTCATACTTCATGTAAATTAACTTTTTCTCCTTGCATATCTTACCCTATTCTCTTTCTTTAAAAATAAATGTCACCTACTGTTACAGGCAGCCCTGGTTTGTTAAAGCCACTTCCTGTGGCAGCAGGCAGGCCCCTGTTTGTCAGGCCACTCCCTGTTGAACAATCTCCCAGGCCCCAAGGCTACTCAATGGGCAGGACAAGAGAAGTCCCAGGAAGCCCCTGCGAAGCCCCCCTAACCGCTCATCTGCTCCTCCAAACCCAGCTTCACGCCCTTCCCGATTCAAACCAGCCAACCATTACCTTGTCTTTAACCTGTCATACTGTCTATAAAACTGGCGTTAACTGAGTCCGGGGCTCAGACATTCAGAGGCGACTCGGCTGAGCCCTACGGCCGCAGATGAATGAAACCTACTTCCTGAAACTGCAGAGCCTTGGCCCCAGTTTGTCTGTTTCCACATGATGTTCCAGGGTGCTTGCAGCCTTGTCCCTGCTTCATGCAACACTAACACTTATAGTCCTCCGAAGATCTTCCAAGAGTCTCCATCTGCTTCTGACATGCAGCAAAACAGTGGGCAGGTGACCCAGCGACCCACTGTCCACGCGCCCTTACCTAAGCAAAACTTAGGGGTCCGACGGTGACACTCTTGAGAGCTAGCTAACAAAGCTGGCCTTTATCTTGTTTAAAGAAAATATGGCAAAACCAATTCATATATGTCATTTTGTTTGCTTGTTTGTTTTTTACTGGATAGGGACATAGGCAGCAACCGCCACCAGGTTCAGGGGCAAGGAAGGAGGGAAGGAAAGAGGGAAGTCAGGAGGCGGATGAGGCAAGCTCCAAAACTCACTTCCTTTAAGAAGAAATATGCGGCATGGAAAGGGACAAGGCTGCAAGCTCGTGTTCTGGAGAGGAGTGAGACCTTTGGTCTTAAGCTCCCCAAATCTCCCAGGACACAGTTTTTCTTCCTCATGCGGTACGACACCTCAATAAACTCCCAACGGGAGCCAGGGGGTCTTCATGGCAAAACAGGTCTCAGGACAATGGCTCAGAGCAGGTCAAACTTCACCCATCCACTTCATGCATGTATGTGTCACCCTGGCTCGCATCCAGCTGGCAGCCTGACCTGCAGCTCTCCTCCAGGACTCCCGCAGAGAAACCTGTCGCCTGGGGATCAGCATCAGCACTGAGCTCGCGTCTGGCCTAAGGCGCCCCAGTCTGGTCTGGTTTCCAGCCTGTCTTTCCCAGGCAGGTACCTCTGCCCACGGGGCTGGAATAAAGAACGTTTCCTCATGTCTCGGGGCTGGAATAAAGAACGTTTCCTCACGACTCGGGGCTGGAATAAAGAACGTTTCCTCACGTCTCTAGGCTCCCCACAGCCCTGACCACATCCTGACCCGAGATGAGCTGCCCACGTCTGTGTCTCCACCACTAAACTGTGTGTGCCTTGGAGCAAAGACGCGTGTGTGTTTGTCTTCAGTGTGGGATCCCCGGTTGAGAAAGCCACTCGCCCTAGCGGACACTGGTGAACTGCTGAATTATTAATTACTGAGCTATTGTTGTCTCTGAAACAATAACTGCTTCTTCATTTCTAAAGCATTTCTCATTTATCTGCACAAACTACAAAAACCCAGGCAGGACTGTTATAAAGTACACAATAAAGTACTATCAATCATCAGGAAATCTGAAAATTATTGAGGCAGTGGACACTTACTGAGTGCCTGCTATGTGCTGGGCACCTTATCAGAATTGATCAGAGCTGCCTGTTCGGCCTGTACAGGGACGCAGATTTTAAATGGCACCTGCACCAGGGACAGGTGGAATTTTCCAGATCCTCACAGTGACCCACACAGCATTCCAGGATGGGCCTTGGGTCGTGACCTCTGCTGCAGCACTGTCCCTACCTCCCCTCGGGCCGCACTGTGGCTGGCTCTCCAGTTCCCTCCCCAGCACGGGCTGCACTTCCCTGGCTGACCACGGCTACAGCGGCCACTGCCACCACACGTCCGTGTCTCGTTTCCGCAATCACTTCCCTACGTTCAGGCCAGCGGTTTGAGGTCCTCGAAGCCCCTCTCCCCAGGCCGGTGTCTCACAGGCTCCAGGGCTGCCCCATGACCGAGGTCGACCTGAGAGAAGGAGCCCAGCCTCCTTCCCACGCCTGTCCAGTGCCTGGTTCCTGTTTCTCGGCCGTGGGGTTTCACAGGTGGGGGTCAGCATCCAAAATGTTTGCCTTCTCTCCAGCTACTTCTATTGCCCTTGGCAAACTCAATTTTCGCCTTTTCCATTTCAAAGCTGTGCTCCCGTCTTCTTTCTGAAGAATCCACTGAGTTCTCAACGTATTTTCAGAGGTGAGATGAAGACAGGAATTCCCCAGTCAAGACCTAAGCCTCCTGTCCCCCTGAGTGTTGTGAGCTCGGAAGCCGCATCACGCCCTCCCTTAGGTCAGAATCTCATGGCCATGGCCTCAAACACAGAGATACCAATCAATTCCACCAGTGCTCCACCTTCCCTCAGGTCCGAGACTGCACAATCTTCTCTCAGCTCTGGGGTCCAGGAAGGTATTTAAATGTGGGCCAGAATTCCTTTCTTTGGAATGGACTTTTGGAATTGACTGCAAATTCACAAATTACAATTTTCTGATCTCTCTCCAGTTTGTAAGGAAGACTGATATTGACTCTTAATATCTGCCAGGGCATAGGCACTAACAAAATGTTTGCTGACAATGCAAAAATATAAACACTAATATTTCTAATTTAATTTAAATGTTAATCTTAAACATTAACTTAATGTTGGAATACTGGCTTTACTTATTTCCTACAGGCAAACCTCCTGCCCCTCAATACGACTCTCATATACATAGTCATATCAACTTTCCTATTCTGAAAAACTAGGACACAAGGCAGAGTTGAATTTTAAAAATCCCTTTGGACAATAACCAAAGTTAAGTGCAAAGGCATATTATGGAAGAGATATATAACTTATTATCAAACTTGTCTTAGTTCTTTGCGATTATCTATTGCAACAAAGTAGAGAAATGATCTCGTGTGTCAAGTCGAGCTAGAGAGACAAAAAACCAACCTTCCACCAGCAGGCAAAGGCAAGCCACTGACAAAAACTGAGCTAAAATGGTAAAAGTGAAAGATTTTTTTCTGTGTGCACTGGAAAATAAAGAGAGGACTTTTTTTTTACAGTAACACCTGTAAAAATAGTGAAATTTTGTCCCTTTACTTAACTCTTCTACTGAACAATGAAAATGGCATCAACACAGTGGCCAATACCTGGAGGGTGGGGAGGGGAGCTGCTTCCCTTAGGCTGCAGAGTGTGACTTCAATGGGGGGCTCCCTAAGACCTGCGAGCACTGCAATGCTCCTGGCAGGAGGTACTGCAGCTTCTACAGGGGGCACTTCCACAGCCAGGAAACACCTCCATGAGGCAGGAGTGAAGTGTCGGCTCCACGGAGGACAGGGAGAGAGGCGATGGAGGAGAGGAGAGAGCTGAAGCTCATCAAAGCCACGTAAGCCCACACACTCCATCCATGACGCCTTCCTCTGCAGAAGTGTGGCTGCCATCTCCGAGCAGAGTGTGAATAATCATCGGACAATTTTCCCTTTCTATGTGAGATCATCCGTGATGACGCTTTTCTTACTAAAAGCTGCATGAAATATAAAATCCCCTGGAGTAGCAGCTACAACAGTGTGGCTGTTCCATGAAAACCGAGTTGTAAAACACTGCTGGGGGTGGGGTTGGGGAGCTTTATTCTTATTTGAAGGAATAAACAAACCAAGAAAAAAAAAAAAAAAAAAACCAAAGCTAAATGTTTTCAGTAAAAGCTGCTGGGCTCTGTTTAGAGGAAGGATCAGGGCTCACAGCGCAGTAAGACCCAAGGTGACCACGAGAATGGACAAGGGCTTGTGGGAACATGCAAGGAAGAGGGGAGGACATGCAGAAAGTAAAGTGTTTCCGTTGGCTAAAGCTGCCAGAATGCAATATACCATGAATGGAATGGCTTTAAAAAGGAAATTTATTTAGTTGCAACTTTATTGTCCTAAAGCTACAAAAATGCCCAAACTAAGGCAGCAACAAGAGGTCACCTTCACTCAAGAAAGGCTGAAGCCATCTGGAACTCCTCTCTCAGCGGGCAAGGCACCAGGCAACACCTGCTAGCTTTCTCTCCCGGCTCCCCCAGGGGTGTTTTCCTTCTTCATCTCCAAAGGTCTCTGGCTGCGTGGGCTCTAAAGCTTTTTCCCAAATGGTTCCCTCCTAAAGGGCTCTAGTAAGCAACCCCACCTTGAGTGGGTGGAGAAGCATCTCCATGGAAACCACCTAATCACAGATACCACACCCCAATCGGGTGGGTCACAACTCCATGGAAACAATCAAAAAAGCTCTTACCCAGCAATACTGAATGAGGATCCAAGGACATGGCTTTTCTGGGGTCAAACCAACACATAAAGGGACAAAATTTCCTAAGGAGAAAACAATATTCTTCCTCAGTATTATGAGTTCAGCTGGCATACTTACTGGCATACTAAACTCTGATAACTACAACTCACAGACACATCAAACCCTGCAAGAAATAAACCGCCTAAAATGGAAGTTTCTGAATTTGCCCACGTTTATTTCCATCCTGGGTTGCTCACATGGGGCCCAGGATTCCCACATCCAAAAGCAACACAGCATCAACGTGGCATCCAGTTCTAAAATGTCATTATACGTGGGACTTTCAAACCAGTTAAGAAAGTCAAAGAAACCAATGCCCTCCCCAGCCCCTGCCAAGTCTGCTGGCACCTCTACAAAGCTCATACTAAAGTGATGGCTAACTCAAGATTTCTCTTTCAGCCTTGTGTCTCAAACCCACTTTCTCTCCTCCGCTTTCTCCATTGCCCCACGTCTGGATCCTGTCTGCCCCGTCCCTGAAAGAAATAACCTAGGCTGGCTGACCTCTATTTCTCCCCAAGCTGCTGCTGGCAGGATGGCCCTCCTGAGCCTTAAACGCTACCCTGGCCATAGCTCCAGGACTGGTGGCCGTGCCGCGCCCTCAGCTGTCAGCAAAGAGGCGGAAGAGGATGGTAAAGAGGATGTCTCCCAGGAAGGACCACACCAGGCAGTGATGCTCCAGAAGGGCTTTGCCAAGAGACAAGGGAAAGAACAGAGCTTCTAAAGACCGGAAGAGTCTAAATTCTAAAGGGAGAAGAGGAGAGGAGAGGATTGATATCAAGAAACAAACACCCAGGAAAGTGGAGGAAGGCATCAAAAATGCATCTCCTTTACTCTCCTGCCTTTCCCTCAACGACCTGGGGCTGTCAGCTACTCTAAGGGAATGATTCAAGGCTCAGAAATACTTCCTCTTCTTTGTTTTGTTTTAAAACTTTTTTGTTGTAACAGCATATGTTTATACAGCTCAAAATTTTCCATTTTTAACCACTTTCAAGTGTCCAATCCTTAGTATGAATCACACTCGCACATCTGTGCTACCTTCACCAATATCCAATTTGGTGACTATTAATTAATTTTTCCATCGCCTCAAGCAGAAATTCTGTACCCATTAAGCAATAATCCCTTCTTGCCCTCCTGTGAGCTATAAAATCTACAATCTATCTCTATTTTCTTTTCAGGTGAGGTGTTCAAGGGCCGACAGTTAACAATTCCCACCTCATAAAGGACTTTGGTTGTTTGCTGAACTCAGTACCATAAAGTACAATGCACAGCTACTATAAGTCAAATATCTGTGTACCTCTAAGCATCCTTTCACATAGTAAAGCAACGCCAATCTTTTAATCTAATCCAATAGTCTTGTGAATAGATGGCGATGCTAAATGGCCATCTTCACTGGTTCTCCTGCATTATGGATACTGTATCCATACTGTATGTAAGGTTCATTTTTCTAAAATTAACGTATTTACAGTTTTAAAGTGAGATTAACCCACACAATGAAGTATGCTTTTAGTTTCAAGCAAATAAACTGGGCACTAAGAAGAACACTGCACTGGAAGCCTATGTCTCGGTTTTTTGGTGGCGCAACCTACAGAACTTGGGCTCTTGCTCGTTAATAACAAGCGGATCATTAATTCATGATGCAAATGCATATTCAATGAACTCTGAGGCTTCGCTGGATGCAAGGCACAGCGCGTGTCCACATCCCCAGAGGACAGGGCTTCACCTCTGATGGTCCCAAGTCGACACACTAACAGAGGAGATGAAGAATGTAGAAAAACAACAATGCAAGGCAACGTTTGCTTCAGACCACATGTGAGGTGCAGACAACAGGTGCTGCAGTGTTTATTCCCAAACAGAGCAAAGATTCTACAGGATGATAAAAGGGAGATTCCAGACCTTGCTGTAGCCCATTCCAGTTTTATAAAGCTTCCTCTATCACCAACAACATCTTCCTGTTGTTTGATTCAACTGTACTTCCCTCTAATTCAAGCCCATTTCCTCTGAGCAAATAAAGAATTAATCAGTGTCCTCTTTATATTAACCCCTTTTCTGGGAAACAGCTTGAAAAGTCATCTTTTATCAGATCAGACCTTGAGTTGAGGAATATCAACTGCTAACTAATATCAACCCCTTAACCTCTTCCTCCTACATTTTAAAAAGTAATTCCTTAGGAATGCACACTACAGCACATATTCTTAAAGGCCCCTGAATTATGAAGAATTGCATGCAGGTAACAGGTAGTTCTGCAGGTATCATCTTCTGGCACCCTTCCTGTGGACCTTCTGTAGATTGGTTCTTGTCCTGCAAGTGAGACCTCCGCGGGCGCCCACTTCAGAAGCAGGCACCCTGGCAGTGCAGGTGGAGGCCCTTGGCACAGACACAAACTCAGAAATGTGAACAAATGCTCATCCTTCCTTACTGTGGGAACGAGCGTGGCCATTAATTGCTTTCCATGGTCTTGCTTTCTTTTTAAAAAAGCCTTTGCTGATGGTCTGCATTGATATTATGCTAATAAAAGTAAGGGGATGCTAACTAATTCAGTCTCTGCGGCAGTAACCAAGGATCTGAGAGGTAATTTGCATGTTTTCTTGATTGAAATGAATTGGCATCTAAAAATTGTCATCATTTAAAATATATATATATATATGTACATATGGGGGATCAGCCTGGGCAGAAGTAATTTCTCCAGAGCAACCATGTAAAACCCAGTATTCCAGGAGACATTTTGCTTCTAAGCAGGACCTCCGCCAAGGATGAGTATTCAAGACCCCGGGTAAGCGTCTGCATCACAAGTACATTTCAGTTCCTCTCTGCAGACGGAATCCATTTACTGGGGAAAGCCATTCACTTCCACTTCTGAGTGCTTATTCCTCAAAAAGCTTCCGAGTATTGTGAGAACAATGATTAAAAGAGGATCTTTCCATCTGTGTTGCATTAGCTGCAAGACAGTCTCTCCTGCAGAAACAGCTTTTGCATAATTCATTGGGCCATGTTAATGTCTCTTCAGTGAACTGCAGTGAGACGTGGAGAACATGGGGAGGGCAGAGGGGCTGCGGGGCGCGTGGGGAGGGCAGGGGGGCTGCGGGGCGGGGCGCGTGGGGAGGGCAGAGGGGCGGCGAGGTGCGTGGGGAGGGCAGAGGGGCTGCGGGGCGGGGCGTGTGGGGAGGACACGCACTGTGGGGCGGGGCGCATGGGGAGGGCAGGGGGGCTGCGGGGCGGGGCGCGTGGGGAGGGCAGGGGGGCTGCGGGGCGGGGCGCGTGGGGAGGGCAGGGGGGCTGCGGGGCGGGGCGCGTGGGGAGGGCAGGGGGGCTGCGGGGCGGGGCGCGTGGGGAGGGCAGGGGGGCTGCGGGGCGGGGCGCGTGGGGAGGACACGGGGGCTGCGGGGCGGGGCGCGTGGGGAGGACACGGGGGCTGCGGGGCGGGGCGCGTGGGGAGGGCAGGGGGGCTGCGGGGCGGGGCACGTGGGGAGGGCAGGGGGGCTGCGGGGCGGGGCACGTGGGGAGGGCAGGGGGGCTGCGGGACGGGGCGCATGGGGAGGGCAGAGACCGGCATTCACTGGCTCCTCTGGGTGGCCACCCAACCCTCTGTGGGCTCGGGCTGCATCAGTCCTGCCCCTGGCCTTATCTCCACTAGCTGCTGACTCACCCTGAAGCACAGCCATTATTCTTAGGTCAGCCTGACGTCCCAGGAAGCCTCTCTGAGCACTACCGTCAGTTATTACAGGAGAAGCTGGCTGGACTCCAGCTCTGCCCTTCACTGGGTGGCGGGCCATGCACACTGACCCTATAAGAGGTGGGGGAATGCTGCAAGTCTCCTCCAGTTTGAAAAGTTATAGAACTCCACTCTTTTCACATGGACTTTTTTCACCTATAAAGCCTTAATTTAGGCTGTCATTTTGCGTAGTGCTGTATTTTTCAAAGAATGCCTCAAGGAGCCTTAGTGGCTGCGGTGAAAAGAAAGCGAGGCCAGCGCGGCAGGGAGGGGCCGCCATTCACCACCCCTCAAAGGCAACAGGCGCAGGATGGCCTCTGCATGCCGGGTTCATTTAAGGAGCATTACAAGAAGGGTTCTACCAGGACTGCAGGAAATGGGGAAAACGATTGCCTCAGACACCTCAAATTTTTAGACATGTGGGGGGCTTGCAGCAGCCTTGTGCTCTGCACACTACCTGTGATCCCAGCCTGGGGGGCACACACCTGGGGCCGGGTAGGAGAGGCCACCATGCACGTGGGGGGCTGGCGGCCACCTTGAGCTCTGCACACTCTGTGATCCCAGCCTGGGGGGCACACACCTGGGGCCGGGCAGGAGAAGCCACCATGCACGTGGGGGGCTGGCGGCAGGTCTCTGCGAAGTCTCCACTAAAACTGCTCACACCCAACGTCTTCTTGTTTCCAACTCATGGCTAATCATGATAGTAACAACTATGTTGGGTTTTATGTTACAGGTGACGTCAAAGTAAAGTTCTTGAGTCAGTTCTGTGACTCAGCAAAGGTGTGAATGTACAAGCAATTTATTATTTTTGAAGAGTGCTGTCTGATAGAAATAAAAGGCCAGCCACAAAAGCTATTTTAAATATTCTAAAAACCACCCTTTTAATAAAGTAAAAAGAAACAAGTGAAATGAATCAGAATATAATAATCTAATCCAATGTACCCAAAATACGATCTTTCCAATATAATCATTATAAAACATTATTAATGAACTCTTTCATCTATTTTGGTTCGTTCCACATCTTCTGAATCCAGTGTGAGACGTGCACACACACTGCAACCCCATCTGGACCAGCCACATTTCCAGTGCCCGATCGCCACAGGTGGCTGCTGGCTTCTGGATCTGCAGCTCCAGAGGGAATGAGGCAGTCGGCACGTAGGAGAGCCCATAACGTAAATGTCATTCCGCTCTGCCAGGCAATAGTTACTACCGTTCATCTACAGAATATTTGTTTCTTCCTTGATTCAGCAAGTATTTAGTGAAAACCGACTTGCCTCCACGCCACGCAAACCTGTGGGATGCAGACGTATTTACAACAAGGTGGGCACAGGACTTAAGACACCAAAGTTTGGACAACCAAGGCAAACATCAGACTGCACATGGTGACGGCCAAGGAGCACAGACTAGGCGGGCCACAGCTCTCCTGGGAGACTCACTGAAGCGCCTCAGAAGAGTGAAATGAGCTGGGTCATGAAGGCTTAGTAGGACTGGGCTAGGCAGAAAGTGACCAGACGGCTTCCCAGGAAGTGGGAAGCACAGAAGCTAAGACACACACAGGGTGGGGAACCGCATCTGGACAGAGGTGGGCCTGGACGGAAACCCAGGAGAGGAGCCTTGGGGGCTTCAGGAGGGCTGGATTCCAGCAGCTTCTCCAGGCAGCACCCTGCACTCTGTCCACCTCAGCTGTACGATAAGGGGGTTGAGGGCAAGATCTTCTCTAAGGTCATGTCCAGCTGTGCCTTTACACCTTGGCAGCAAGGTGAGAGCCCGGTGCTGCCTCTCCAGTGCCCTCTGACCTCAATGTGTAAAGTGTCCACGGTAAGCGCTCCATTCTCCACTCTTTGGCCCTTCCCCACCTCCTTATCCCACCACCTCACCCAGCAAACAACTTCCCAATGTTTTCTGCAGAATCCACCAGCTGTTTGGAGCTGGCTTCACGCCCACCAAGAGCTCTTCTGTGTCCTGGTTCCCCAGGACGCCGAGGCTGTTGCCCGGTCTGCCCAGCGCATGCCCAGTGTGCAGCTACCTGCCGCCCGGTGCCCACCCGAGCCCACACCCACCACTGCCCACGACTCAGGACCCTCAGGATGCTTCTCACTCAGTTCGGAGCCTGTTCCACATAAAAGACTTACTATTTTTTTAATCATTTTGCACCAGCACACATGGGCACACGGCAGAGACACTCGGGGCATGGCAGAAGGATAGACTGCTCTTTCAGCAATGACCGTAGGCCCCAGCAAGGGGCTCCGACTGCTCAGCAAATTGGCACAAACGCGCATCGCAAAGTCTCGCTCCCCAGCTGCCATGGGTGTGATTTGTCTATTGTCACCCATGGCCTTCAATTACCTGGAGCAGCGGGCTTGTTACCCCAGTACAGGTGCCCTTCACATTAGCTCCTGGAAGTGACAGAGGCATCTTCTCACGGAATAAACATCCCAGCCTCAAATGGCCTGCCAGCGACTCAGGCACAACTTGTCTCTGCCTCACTGAGGAAGCATCCATGGGTACCTCTGCCGGGCCACGTGGCCAAGAGTTGGCGCTGTAGTTCACATCAGGATACCTAAGGCTCGTGCCACCTGCGAACAGGCTGGTCTGTCTTTAGATCCGCACCCTGATCAACTGGCAACATTCAAATATCAAGAGGCACACAAAACTGCAATGAGTATGTGAATACTGCACAATACCCACGACCTCTGCCAACTTTTAAACCCAACCCATTTTAGTTCCAAAAAAAATTGTAATCCAAACTCTGCGAGGGACAGGGGGAAATTCTCCTGCTGCATTTCAAATGTAAATGTTACATTAATGATTATCTATGCCATTTGGTTGAAATGTTACATTAATGATTATCTACGCCATTTGGTTAAAATGTTACATTAATGATTATCTACGCCATTTGGTTGCTCCATTACAATAAAAGGAACATCTGTTAACTTAGTATTTGCCCTCAGCAGCAAGACTAATGAGTGCTACTATTATCCCCATTTTCAGGATGAGGACACTGAGGCTTGGAGAAATGGAACGTGGCCTGGCCAGCAAAGTCAGGATGCACCGGGTACCTGGCCGGGCACCCCGTGCTCCCAGCCTCAACAACCACAAAAAACGGGCAGTGTGCCCCGGGAAAGGTAAGTCAAGGAGTGATGGGGTTCGGAGGTGGAATGACCATTGGAGGTTACTGAGTTCACTCGTCCGCAGCCCATCTGAGCGTCAGAGGCGGGTCAGGCGAGAGCCAGCAGCACACGGCACACGGCACACGGCGGCTATCGATCTGCAGGAGTCACACACGATGGAGACTGTCTCTGCCATCTTGGTCTTTCTCCGACAACACTGACTTTTTTTCTAGATACGATGATCAAGTTCTGGATGAAATCTTCTGTGCCCTTCCTTTCCTGGGCCTTATAAGATCCAGCCAGTAATTATCCAAATATGAATACTGCCAGCCAGAAAAACCGGTGATGTGTCCAGTAGCACACAGGTAGTTCATCGCTGAGCCAACCCTGTAAGTGGGTTTCCTGGTTCCCAGTCAAGAAACAGCATCGCCAGGCAACCTCCATTAGCACAGATGGCGGTAGGACAGAGAAAACATATTACTCCTCAAATTTATCGCCAGGGTAATAAAAAAGAGGCAATAAATACTCTCCTGCTCACAATTATTTTCCTTCTGTGAACTTTGACAGCCCAAGAACTGATTGTTTGGCTAGTCTAAAGAACAATTAACCACAGCAAGAGCACTTCACATACCTGCCAACATATTCTCACTAATTGAACCTTGCTCCTTCGGAAAGAAAAGGCTGTTAGGAAGATTTCCACAGTCACAGACCAGGAGCTACAGACCTGTTGGCAGCTATGTTTTGTTTGGCCAGTGTGGTGGTTCAACCATTTTTAGATTGATTTTCCACGTGTTTCCTGGAAGCACGATTCTGTGATGCAGGTGTGGAAGGGCTGTCCCTTTGCACGGGGGTACACTTTCCAGTTAGCCGCAGTCCCCACCAGTCCCACGTGCCCTGTGTGGGCTCCATGCTGGTCCCTGTGCACTGGGGGTGTGCAGTCTCTGCTTTACTGCATTAATATTATGGCATGTAAAATAACAGAGTGTGGGAGAATGCCCGCCCTCCATGCAGGAGACCAGGGTTCGATTCCCGGACCATGCCCCTAAAAAATAAAATAACAGGGCACACTATTTCAAACCCAGTGCCAGCAACTGATAACTGAAATCTGCATCAAAGGAAGGCTTACTTTATCAAGAAGAAAGTGCAGCGGCAGGCAGGAGAAACGGGACTCAGCTGGGAGACGGTGTGTGGCTTCAAGTCCTGCCTTCACTAACAGCGGACGGGGTTGCGTCACCCAACCCCGTGGGCCTCCGGTTACATCCCATTTATAAAATAGCAAAGTTGGCCTGGCTCTTTAAGATGCTTTGATTTTTCCCAACTCACAAATCCCGTGAGATGCCTTTCCCCCAATTGTGTTCAAATAAAGGAATTTTCTCAGACGAACAGGCATCAGTGAAGCAGGGATCACAGGGGTTTGGGAAGTCCGAGAGGCTAGAATTTGGAACCTGGCTGCGAGACTTTCGATGAGAAGTCAGGCGCATTGTCTAAAACCCTCGAGTCCCAGTTTCCTCAAACTGGTTCATTTATGCGAAGGATAAATCTATGGGCGGGGCATCTACTGCATATCAGGGTCATACTAAATGCTGGGGATCAGGCGTGCACAAAGCAAGCCACGCGCTCAGGAAGCTCACAGTCCATCTACCCAATTTATTTTACCCTTTGTCTCCCTATCATTTATTTATTTTTTTATCCATATATTTAACTCATCCATCCAGACCCTGGATAAAGGAACAGCAGACACAAGGTTTTCATAATCACACAATATCATTATGCAATCGTGTTCAAAAATCAAGGCTACGGGAACACAGCTCAACAGTTTCAGGTACTTTCCTCCAGTCACTCCAATACACCCTCAACTAAAAAGGGGTATCTATATAATGAGTAAGAATCATCTCCAGGATAACCTCTGGACTCTGTTTGAAATCTCTCAGCCACTGATACTTTATTTTGTCTCATTTCTCTCTTCCTCTTTTTGGTCAAGAAGGCTTTCTCAGTCCTATGATGGTGTGGCCTGGCTTATCTGGGGATTTCTGTCTCACATTGCCAGGGAGATTTACACCCCTGGGCGTCATGTCCCATGTGGGAGGGAGGGCAGTGAGTTCACCTGCCAAGTTGGCTTAGAGAGAGAGGCCACAAAAGAGCAACAAAAGAGGTTCTCTGGGGGGTGACTCAGGCATAATTTTAGTAGGCTTAGCCTATCCTTTGCAGGAATAGGTTTCATAGGGACAAATCCCAAGATCGAGGGCTCAGCCTATTGGTTTGGTTGTTCCCACTGCTTGCGAAGATATCGAAAAGTCTCCAAACAGGGAAGTTGAATATTTCCCCCTTTCTCACCATTCCCCTAAGGGGACTTTGCAAATACTTCTTTATTCACTACCCACATCACTCTGGGATTTATTGAAGCATCACACTAACCTGGACAAACCAACAAGATCTTACACCCTAGTCAAGATTTGATGTACTTATGGTGTTCAACTAAACTGACGATACAAATTAAATTAGGAAATGCACTATCCAAAACATAAATTTTGCACCAGATAAACATCTGTCTCTCTAGTCTCACACAGAAGTTGAAGTTTTAAAATGTGGACAGTATCATCCTTTACCCAGTCTTCTGATATACCTTAGTCCTATCTAGATCAGTTTCATTCATAGCTCTACTAAATGTCTGATCACTTTTTAAACTTTTTAAACAGTTCCTGTGTGGGGTATTGCAGTGAAAATTCAACACTGTGCAAACCGAATCCTGACACTTGTTAGGCGCGTGTTAAGTTCCTATAGTCCCCACTGCAAAGTGATGAAGCGTCACTCGGCACCTTGCTTCTCCTTCTCTAAATGCGTCCAGCCCTCAGGATCTTCCACCTGCCTTCACATCAGCACCAAACTCATCAAAGCAACTGAGTGGCAGGACAGCAAGCCCATGTTAAAACCACCGACCTTTAATCCCGCGTTAAAACTCCTGGCACTGCGAGGTTGTTTTACATATGCATAACCTGGCATTTAGAGATAAGAATGAAACCAATCAGGCTTTTAGAACCTCATCTATTCCTTGTGACCAAATACAGACAGTGTCTTCCTTATCCCTGTATTCTGAATTCCCTTAATCCTGACCTGATTGGCTTTGTGATCAAAGGAAGAAAGGTCTGTCCAGAACTTAAATTTTCTGTAGCACATAATGTAACGCAACCTGTCTGGGTAGATCATTTAAACAATCCAAACACAGGGAGCCCAGATAAGAACGAGGGCCTTTAATCCCGTATGGTTTAACGTAATGCCTGGATACATCCAGGAAACAATTGGCAGCAAATATTATAAATGTGATGTTAAATGTATTTGATGTCACACCATAACTTTGTAGCCCCCATACTCATTTCATATCTAAATAAACTACATTAACAATTGTTTCCTTTTGTCATATGACTTTATATGTGTCTATCCTTTCATGTGTTGTCTAATTTTTCTCCTCAAAAACTTATGCTTATTAAAAGCAACTTTAAGGCCAAAACGAAGACAAGTTTTACTAAAATTCCCCTTAAATTCTACTCTACAATATCTCCTCAGATTTCGTCTGTGATCCTAGTGTGTCAATGTTGGGTGTCAACTTCAAGTCCAAACTTCCTTGGGTCTAAAATCAACTCGGAGGGGAATAAAAGGAACTGAGACTAAGAAATCCTACAGTATTTTTCTGAAGGGAAGCTTCATTACTTTGATATTATTCCTACTTTCTCATATGGCAGGTAGCCACAGTCACCCGCAGCTTTAATATTTTTGATATTCTTTTATATACTATTCAAGCTTACACAAGGAAAATGGGGAAATTCTCTCAAACTGAAGTGGCAATACCGAGGACCTGTCAGAATAAAAAGGGAGCTCACATAAAATGGGTAGCGTATTAACAGGGACCCTCCAGGGAAACAGACCAGACACGACATATACATATACACACACACACACACACACACACGTGTACACACACACACACGCACACGAAATTTATCCTACAACTGGTTCACATGAGTGTGGAGATTGGAAAGCCTGAATTCCAGAGGGTGGAGCCACACGCTGGGAATTCCCATGAAGATTTCGAGAATCTTCCAGAGGTGGCTGTCTGGACTAGAGATGCGAGTTCTGCCTTCCGACTGCTGGAGTCATCACTTCTCCCCGTAAGGCCTCCAGATGGCTGTAGAAGAGCTCTGGGGCCGAGACCCTCTCCTCTGTCGGTGGCAGATATATTCAGGCCTGGACGCAATCAGCCGACTGATGACAAACCCGCTGAGCCTGCCACTGTCACAATCAGAGCAGTGACTGCCTGAATCCACAGGGCGTTCCAGAACCAAGCTGGGGTTGCACGTCCACCGAACCATCACCGCTGACTTCTTTCCTACATTCCAGTAGAGGACACTCACTGATGATAAGTGACGGCACTGTCTCATAATTTTAAAGCTAAATAAGCTGCCAGAGGAAAGGGAGACATGGGCAGGTTGCTAAATTCTTTGAAAAATCTCTTTCATCACCTGCTTCCCATCAAAGGAGAATCATCCAGCTGCAGCTCTGAAATAATGATGGTGAAGTCCTGCATCCAATTTTGAAAAAATCTCCTCTTCCCGCAGAGCCTTCCCTGCCACTCCTCTTCCCAGGGGAGCTGCCCAACCAGCAGCAGGATGGATCCTTCTCCCTTCCTCACCCCTGCCTGCTCTGGGACCAGCAAGAGCAGCTCCAGGGATGGATGGACAGGTGGATGGATGGACAGGTGGATGGATGGATGAATGGACGGACGGACGGATGGATGGATGGATGGATGGATGGGCAGACGGATGGATGAAGGGATGGAAGGACAGATGGATGGAAGGATGACCCATTATGTCCTCCCTCCAGACAGACCTCAGCCTCCTGGGTCTGCCTGGATTTAGGTGTCTGTTCTCACCCCAGCCCATGCTGGCTGTTTTGAACACTCCCCCATGTTGGAAAACCTACCTCTTCAAATCATAGCCACAGCATTTTGGGGATGTCAGGAGACAGGTAAATTGTCTTTTTTATTAATATGTAGTGTCCTTCTTTGCTCTTACATTTAAAGTCTACTTTTTCTGATATTAGCATAACTACTCCTGCTTTCTTTTGGTTACAGCTTGCATAGAAGATCTTTTTCCATCCTTTCACCTTCAATCTGTGTCCTTGAGATCCATTCAGTTCTTAACATGGATTTTTTTTTCATTTGCTACATATTTTCACACTGCACAAAAATTTAATGCAAATATTCCATTTCAATTTTCCTTGCTCATTCCAATTTTTCAAGTCAAAAAACCATCTCCAGTTTGCCTCCAGTACAAAATAGCCATCTTAAATGGAGTGGCCAAATTAATGTCCCACATGAAGTTTCCTATGTTTTACAGCACTTCAGTTGAAACAAGGTTTATTTTATGAGTGTTTTTTCTCTTTATTTCATGACTATAAAAGAAGGAAGTGGTAAAGAAAATCAAGTCATTTACTCTGCAATCATTTCTTAAGTTTTAGAAGTGTGCCTTGCATGCTTAACTATTGCAAATTAGTTAGCAAGGAGCCACACATTCTTTGTCTCCTCACAACTTCTCAGCTCACAGCTATTTAGAAGGCAAATGTCTTGAATGATCAGATTAAATTACTTTATTTCTGTTCTTTTCACAGACTATTTGACTCTTTTTAATTAATTGACCAGCAGCTGACTCTTCTAAAGAGAAGCCCCCAGTCACAATCCATAATGCGAATTCAGCTCAAGCTTTCAGCCACCTGCCATTTGTCACTGCACTGAGTGAGCCCACCAGTGCTGTAACGGGTGTTCCTAGCTTTTGAAGAATGGTTATCTTATGCTCTATTTTAAACATCATCAAAATATGGAAAAGGAAAGTTAATATATTTTCCCAAAGCCATTCAATTGAACGATAAAATAGGGAAAAGTTTCCAACATACTGGCTCAAATTTCATCTTCTTAACCTCTAAACCCGCAGAGGAATTCTCACCCAGACACACACACACACACAACAGGCCACCCTTTGAAAAAGGTGACAGTCATTGATCTGTTTTTCATTTTTTCCCAATACCTCAACCTTTCAATCTCCACCATTAAGAAAATACCTTTTATAGAAGCCTATTCTAAACCGTTATAAATGTCAATTAATTATTTCTATCTGTATGAAAGGTGTTCACTGAAATTCTCCTTTTTACAACCACTCAGTATCGTAGCAAACTAGAATAAGACATTAGCGAGGCGGGTGATGTACATGAAGACTTGTGATCCGTTTCTACAGGCTAAAGGGAGGACAGTGCCGGGCTCGTTCACTAACTGTGTGGCATTGCTTGTGCCACTCAAATCTCTACTCTCGGAGGAGCAGAGCATATGAACATAATGTCTGTTTCAGCTCCAAAACTCTATAGTTCTTGAAAATTACCCCCAAAGAAGTACTGAATTATTTTTCTACAGCATGACTACACAAAGGATTAGTGTGTGTGTGTGTACACACACTGCCCACATCTACAGCGGGAGGGTGGATGTGGGAACAGCTCTAATATCCCACTGTCTGGTGCTGCAATCTGTAAAGTTCACATGAGCTTTTCCTGCAGACACCTAAAAAATAGTGGCATTTCTCTCGGCAGCATCTGTCCTTTGCCCTACCCAGTAATAGATCTATAGCCACAGAAAGCAGTCCTGGTCCCAGCCCTGAGAGACAGTATCTCGGAAGGAATGAAGAGCAGAGCTTTTCCCCATCCCTCGTTCCCTCGATGAGGCACGTAAATCAGCCCCCCCACCACCTCCCCAGGCCTACCTGGGCTGTCAATCAAACAGCTCCCAATTCGGGAACAACCCCTGCTCCAAGACCAAACCCACAGCCACTTCGCACCACCCCTTCCACCCGTCCCTTCCACGCTGAACAGCAACCGGAGGAGCAAATGTATCTCATATAAGGGCTGACCAATAACCGGTCAGGGTCATTTTAAACGGCAGCTCTTATTTTTACTGAAACAGATACACCAAAAATTCTGGTTGCTCTCAGCAGGGTCAGATGCTTGCTCCTGTGTTGAGCATCCAACTCTGATTCTCTCCCAGCAACATTCCAGAAAAATGTGGGCACACTGAGTAGCCTGGGAAGGAACAGGTGGGGCGGCCGGCCGGCCAGGCCTCCTCAGCCCGGACACAGTGGCCAGGACCACACAGTGCATGTGTCATCAATCAGGGACAAAAGGCATCAACGTCTCCTCACCTGTGACTCCTGCTCACCCACAAAGATGAAATGACTCCCGGGGACTAGAGAGGGTCAGCAGGTCAGTAACACCACCAAACTGCTGCCTTGGCTAATCCACTAAGGGCTTTAGTCCTTGAACATGTGCCAATACTGTACATGAAACCACCAAACGATCTGAGAGCAACTGCCAACTCCCCAGGAATGCACAGGCATGGCACGGCCCTGGAGACAGCTTGTGAGCCGTCAATCACATCCAGCTCTTCAAACTTGGAGTTCGTACTAAGGACATCTCCTCCATCGTTGAAAATGGAATGAAAACACCCATCCATGGAGCCCCATAAAAACACTACACTTTGTAGAGTTCTGTAATAGAATGCTGTAGTAATACTCTAAAATATGCGGAAAGTAAGATACATGCAGCAGGCACTTGACTTCACCAGGGATTCTAAGTTCTGTTCTTTGTGGCATCATGTAGCTGGATGCAAATAACCCAAGTCATCAGGTTACTTCTTTGATGAACCTCCTGCGTGGAAGGACAGGTCTAGCCAACTGATACTTGATCCCTGGGGCACACATCTATGAGGAAGGGGTAAAGCTAAGATTCTTGAAGATTATCTTCGAGTGAGTGATTTGTCTGAAAACAGATGAAGAATTGCTTGTACATTTTTCCCAAAGAAGGAAGGAAAAGGGAACATTCAGAGATAATGGTCCCAATGAAGTTTTACTTGATTAAAAAGTTCAAATTCAGATGTTAGACTTATGTGCTTTCATCAATCCATTTTAAAAACGTTTCTAAATGCTTCAGTTCTTCATGATAAAAAGTGGGGGAGACAAAATCAGCCATGTTCTGTATTTGATAATCTTAGACACAATATTATCCTGAGTACAAAAGTCAGCACATCACAAGCAGAGAACCAATTTCAGATGACAGCAAATATTTAAGAATTCTACAAGTAGCTTAATTTCAATTTATTAAAATACTCACACTATTTTAAATACTTTTTGTTTCGATGATAATTATTTTTTTTAAATGTAAAAAAATTTTAGTCCAAAATCATCCTGCCTTTCACTGCCTCCTTGCCATTAGTCTTTATGTTAAGCGCCTCTACAGGACACTGCAGTCATAGAAGGCATTTTGGTTTTCTCTATACTGACCCTAGAAACACACTTTAAAGTTCATCTTTAAATAAATCCTTCTCATACATCGGATTTGTCCTAATTTGCCTCTTTCTCCTAAAAGAAGCCCAAAAATTTTCCAGTGAATATTTACTATACAATCAGTCTATTCTAGTGCCACCTGTGTTCTGGACAGTTATTATTCATAAGGGAAACTGGGTTTTTAGTCATTATTTATATCTCACCAACTTGATTTTTTTTTCCCTGGCAAGAACATAAAAAGAATAGTAAAAAAATATGTCTGGAAAGGCAGATTGGAGCCCTGATTAAGAGGATGTTGATACTCAGTGTATATTCAACTTGGAAAATATGTGCCATGAAGCTGCTGTGCCCAAGCAGTGTAGACACGATTATAAACAGATCAAACAGGTCCCCAACTCACAGCTACATCAGGACACAGACACACAGAGCACGACGAGAGGATCGCTTTTGGCAAGTTAATCTGAAGATCTGAATTAAGATCAACTAAACCTGACTCTATTAGAAGTGTATATTATGCACAAAAATTAAGTCTGATTCTAGGTCTTCCTGACTGGGTCTCCTTCTGGCCCATTTTTTTTTGCATGGGCAGCACCGGGAATCAAACCCGGGTCTCCAGCATGACAGGTGAGAACTCTGCCACTGAGCCACCGTGTCCCACCCCTTCTGCTCCATTTTATTTCTCTTCCCTACCACGTTACTTTCACAGAGAGGCTGTAACAAATTATCATCAGCTGAATTGCTTAAAACAACTATTTCATCCTCTTGCTGTTCTGGAGGCCAAAAGCCAGAAATCAGCACCTGTAGAGCTGCACTCCCGGGGCTCAGCAGGGAGAACCCCTTCCTCCATCTTCCAGCTTCCCGTAGCGACCAACATTCCTTGGCTTGTGCAACATCACTCCAGGCTCTGCCTTGTGTCAAGCCTCCCCTGGTTCAGAAAGACAATGTGGCTGCATTAGACCTTCCCAGAGCCCCCCTCATCTCCCCAACACGAGAGCCTTCACTACATCACAGCTAGAGACCCTTTTTCCAGAAAGAGGAACACTTACAGGTCCTGGGGATAAGACCTGATGTCTCTGGGGCCATCCATTTGCCATACGCATGCAGAAAACTTAAAAAGTGAAAGAGTCAAAGGATAATATGAAAAAGCCACCTCACCGAAACAGAGCATCTATAGCTCATCTCCAAACACATCTGAAGCGTTTATCTGCTTCCAGGCAGGTCTGTGAAACCGAGGCTGTGACTCCTCTGCTACTTCACGTGTTCATGATGAGAATCTAATGAAATGAGACTGCCACGGAGCATGCAAACACCAAGTACCATTTTCCCCTCTTTTGAAAGTCCCCCCAAAACAGCTCCCCTAGCTTTCACTTACCCACGCCAGGGACCTGGAGTGAGTTTTCACTATTTTATGTCCTGGGAGAAAGAGCCCAACAAAGTTTGGCAAGGTGGCCCCCACACAGAACTCCCAACAGTCACCAGGGCCAGCAGTCCCAGCGGTCACCGGGGCCAGCACTTCCAGCAGTCACCAGGGCCAGCAGTCACAGTGGTCACCAGGGCCAGCAGTCGCAGGTCACCAGGGCCAGCAGTCCCAGTGGTCACCAGGGCCAGCAGTCCCAGCGGTCACCGGGGCCAGCACTCCCAGCGGTCACCATGGCCAGCAGTCGCAGTGGTCACCAGGGCCAGCAGTCGCAGTGGTCACCAGGGCCAGCAGTCCCAGTGGTCACCAGGGCCAGGGCTCCCAGCAGTCACCAGGGCCAGGGCTCCTAGAGGTCACGAAGGCCAGCACTCCCAGCGGTCACCAGGGCCAGCACTCCCAGCGGTCACTGGGGCCAACACTCCCAGCGGTCACCAGGGCCAGCACTCCCAGCGGTCACCAGGGCCAACAGTCACAGTGGTCACCAGGGCCAGCACTCCCAGCAGTCACCAGGGCCAGGGCTCCTAGAGGTCACGAAGGCCAGCACTCCCAGCGGTCACCAGGGCCAGTGGTCCCAGCAGTCACCAGGGCCAGGGGCAAGGCCAGTCAAAGGCGAGGCTGCCATGCTGGGGCCCTGGAGCCTGAAGCTTTGTCTCTCAAACGGGAGGCATCACGCCCCAGGGACTTCCTGTTGCATAAGTACAACACTAAGCCCTGGCTGAAGATGCCCAGACATGTGGGCCACAAGTATACAGACAAGACAGAGGTGGAAGGAGCCTCGACAGTCTAGCAAAAGCAGAGGTGCACGCGGCCTCTGCCCTGCAGCCACCACTGGTGGAGGCTGGACCCAGTCCTCCTCTACTGACCGACCCAGCTGGGTGAGCCCCGCACAGACCACCCCACCCGGCTGCCCCGTTCCCCAGTCGTCTCGATGTGGGGTTCTGCTCCCATCCTAGAACCCATTAGGCTGTGGCCTCGATTTCCCAGCTGCTATGACAAATACCACACCATGGATTGGCTTAAAGAGTGGGGATTTATAGTGTCACTGTTCCAGAGGCCAAAGGTGGACTTTCCCTGTCGGCAGTGCCGGCTGGGCTGGCAGCCCTGGGGGGGGGGGAGGTCCAGCTTCCCGCCCGTGGGGGGTCCAGCTTCCCGCCCGTGGGGGGTCCAGCTTTCCTTCCATGGACAAGGCCTCTCCCCTCACTTCCAGGGTCTCCCTGACCCCCAGCTCTCCTTGTAAGACTCCTGCCCCTGCTTGGGGCTTTCTCTCCATACGCCTCAGTAGGAGTTAGGCTGGTCCCAGGCCGCTGCCACACCTGGACTAAAAACAACACCTGCACAGCGTCTTCTTCACGACGTGCTCCCCTCCACAGGCGCACGTCAGCATTAAGAACTTGTTTTTTTCTGGGGTATGTAATTCAATCTGTCTGAGCCCTTTACCAAAAATCATATTCAGAAATATTTCTCGATATGGTTAATACTTAAGAATATCCTTCAAAACAAAAAACATCCTGATCTCGGAAATCTAACACAAATCGCTTGAACGCAAGCCCCATTTATTCTCTTCCCAATCCAGGTCTGAACTAGTGCATAGATTCAGTCCACAGCCTCAGACAAGAACAAAAATACCACTTCACATGCCACGATGCTATAGTGCATATATTTCCATTTTATTTGGGCTGCTAACCATTTTTGCTTTTATAAACAAAATGAAATAATTCGTTTAATTATTGCATCGGCCTACAATACAGCAACACAAAGGAGATGCAAAATGAATAACAAATTAAAACCCCTGGCATATTAGTCATGCGCTCTCAGATGTAGACAAGCACTGCGATAGTCCAAAGACATAACCCAGTGAATTTCACCTTCTTCTTTTCAAACAACTTGCGAGCAAGCTCACAGGCTAGGCAAGCTATCCTCTCCTCTCCCTCATGTATTGGCTTGCCTTCAGGTAGCAGATGTTCTAGCAGCTACATAATAAGTCTATTGTTTCCTTTCTGTTATCTCACCATGCAGTATCCTTCTACTACAGTGAGAAGGCTATATTCTCCGAGAGTACATTTTAATCTAAATTTATAATGTGACGATTGTGCCAATAGAATGCACCATAATTACAGAATCACAGACTTTTAGAAAAGAGGAAAGGGTACTGGAGATGGGTGCCTGAAAGCAGCCATTGCATCAATTTCTCTCATGCTTACTGGGGAGAAGTCCCTCCACCTGACACCCCACCCACCCCCAGTTTTGGCTAAACCAAAGAACAGACAGAACCAGGATGTGTGAGTACAAAGGTGTGCCAAAGCCACAGAAGACATAACTCTGGCTTTGGAATTTAAAACTGCCAAGCATTTTCTCGCTGCCAAGCCAGAATCTGGACACGACGACTAAGGCATCCTTGCAGGTGGCCTGGGGTGGGCTTCCCTTGCTGACCCGAAGCAGGCGCTGAGCGCTCAGAGCCTGAGAGGAACTGACCCGGCCGTCCCGCACCCAGCAGGCAGGTGGAGTCTCCTTGAACACAGGGGTCATACGCAGCTATTAAAACATGGATTTCTGATACTGCTGTTGAGTCAAACTCTTAAATTCTGTTTGGTTAAAAATCAACTAAAACCTCAGAGATAGATATTCTTATGTTTCAAAGCATTGCTGCATAAACCAGCCAATATGTATTAAGAATAGCTGGCACCAACTAGAGGTTGAGGTGCAAAATAAATAAAGAGAATGGCGTGTGCCATGCTTTTATGGCTTCCAGTCTAAGAAGGACACATTAACAGGACACAGAGCTGGGAAGTAAGAAGGGGCTAAGCCCCAGATGGAGAGGATACGGTTTGCTTATTGAAAGGATGGCAGCCATGACGCACTGGTATCCTACAAAATCAGCCTCGTAAGACTGCACTTTCATCAGAAGACACAGCCTGATAAGGCTATCTTCAAAGGGCTATTCCACTTCCTTCTCTCCCTCACTTCTGCTTCTCCCTTCCTCTTTTATTGCTGTGGTTAAAGTAGTTATTTGCAGACTTCAGTTATTCAGGAATTTTTTTTTTTTTTTTTTAGTTTGGGTTGGAGGGACTCAAATTAGAGTTACAAACATTTTATTTGTCAAATAGGGGTATTGCTTAAAACATGAAAAATGGTATCTACGAGCATTTGCTTCATTCCATTAAAGGCACTCGAAGCCCACAAAAGAATATGTGCCAGAAACACACTCACATCTGGGTCTCAATACCAGAGACTTTCCCTTCTGATTAACTCCGGTTCCCAAGCCAGACAGCAGCGAACCACGCCATGGAGGAAGAGGGGACTGTGACGAGGCTGAAACCTAATGGCGAGCAGCGGGACTTGCCTTACTTCCCAGCTGTCACATGGTCAGCCCTACTGACCGGCCTCCACTGGTCCTGGGGACGCCGACACCAGGAGCCCTGGGCCCGTCCGTCTCGCCTGCAGAAGCCGGGGCGGGAGATGCGGTCAGGAAGGCGGCCAGTGCTGCAGGGGCCGGGCTACCCCGGGGCTGCAGGGCTTTCTGCCTGGGGACGCCTCGGGGGACGAAGCGCTGAGCAAACGCAGGCCAGAGCCACTTCTCCACGCATGGACGCGGAGGGCGAAGCTGGGGCCAGGGGATGACAGGAGCGCCCCAGCTGTGCGGCTGAGACGGCAAGTACACAGCTGAGAAATTTCGAGGAGGTGAAAAACAGCCCAGCTTAGCAGCGGGTCCCTGAGCTGGCCCGAGGTGAGCGCTGCCAGGGATGACTCAGGTGTCAGGAGGGGACCACGGGGGTGCAGGGTGGGGGGAGGAGGTGCTCGGAGACCCTGTAAATAGCCACAGCGCTGCGGCTTCTCCAGCTCAGACGCGTGTGTGACACGTCCTGAGGGCTCAGCCTCGGTTAACGTTTAACTAAAGATTAATTACACAAATTGCTGCTTTAAAATGTGTCCAGAAATGTACATGGAAGAAAAAAAAATACTGGAGGAAAGTCATTGATTTAGTGGCTGATTCTGGTGAACTGTTGTAAGTGAACTTTATTTTCCTCTGTGTCCTGTGTTTAGTTTTTCCAAATTTTCTCTAAGTATATATTGCTTGCTTGGTTGAATCTGTGATATTTCATAAGTGAATATTAGTATCAGAAGGCTGTGTGTTAGTTTGCAAGTTTCATGAACACACACAGAGCAAGTCTACCTGAAGTATTATGGAGCCCTTAGCACATCGGAGGCACCCCAAAACATCACTCCAAAATATCTCCATTGAAGGTAACATCTCGTGAATTTGGGATATTTAACATATTTCAGAAGGACAAAGATTGACCGTAATTTAGCCATAGTTTATCATGAAGGCCAAGAAAAGTTAGTCCCAATAAAAACTTATTGAACCTAAAGCCTCACTTCACCAAAAACTTTTATCACATGGAATTTTTCACAGAGATCAGTGAGAAGCCAGCCCTCAAGAATGGCAGACGACAGTATCACCAAGGTTTTCTAGTATTGAATAAGGTTGTGAAAAGTGGAATGGGGACTTCGAAGCAGACAGGACACACCCGTGTGCCTGGTTACTGAAACAGAACAGACATAAAGCAGCCCTGAGGCTACCCCAGACCTGGGAGAGTGGATGGTGCGATACAGGAGCAGATTCCAGGGCCAGGGCTGGTGTCCAGCTCCGCCCTTCCCTGGTATGTCACCTTCAGCAAATTACTTCATCTCTGGGCGCAGTGACCCCACTGTCAACCGGAGATAAGACAGACACCGAACGGTCTGAAGTACACGGGGACTGACAACACACAGCACCCCGGACAGGGCCAGACGAGGCTGCCTAAGGGTTAGCTATTGTTATTGTGCACAAATTCATCTCAAAGCAAGATGTCAGAAAAGCCCAGCCTTCCCCCAAACGCTCCTTAAATGTAGCCATAAACCGCGCTAACCGTGTTGCTGATCACTTGATATTTTCAAAAGTCAAAAATACAAGGCGCTCTTTTGCTCCCGCTTCCTCTTCTTCTCCCCTCTGACCTACATGCAGAGATGAATGTTGACACCAGAGTGCTTCAAAAATGACATCAGCCTGCGAGCGAGCGGGAGGCCCAGATATTCTCCCTTGCTGTGTCAGTTTTCCCTACCCAAACCGTCCCCTGGGAAACCAGGGGAGCTTCTTCACTCACCAGCCCAGTATGTTAACAAGAACTTTCCAAATCAAAAGCAAATTAACTCTACTGCAAAGGGAAAAGTCTGGACAAGAGGAAAATTAAAGGAATATGTTTTAGGAAAGGTAGATTATCTCCAGTGATGGGACGGCCCCTCCTCAACCCACTAGAGTATCTCCCCAAGTCATTTCCCTGGATAAAAGAAGCTTTCCCCTGCAGGCCGGCCACCTGCAGGGTCCTTCTACCAGGGCTGCAGCCGCTCACCTGCCCTGCAGCCCCGGGGGAGAACTGGCTCTGCTCAACACCCAAGAAAGGGCTCCCTGAGCCTATTTCCTGGGAGGGGCAGGGTGGCGCCGCACCCCCAAATCCAGCCAACCGCAGTACTGTCTTGCCTAGGGCTCCACTAATAAAATACCAGCTCAGAGGTTCCCAGGCAGGTGAGGGCCAGCTGCCAGAGGCTTCGCAGAACTCCCTCGGCTGCACAGGAGTGTCTTCTCCGAGCTCAGCCTCCTCCCCAGGGCGCAGACAAAGCCAACTGCCCTGGTATTTAGAAGGCCTGGGGCAGATGCAACCAATGAAGTGTTTATATAGATTTCTGGCTTTTTCCAGGTTCTCATTTCTTTGAGAAATGAGGAGGTCGCCTTGTCCGCTTTCATTGGATTTGCTCCCTAAAAAAGCCATTTGACACGTCTTCACGTCAGGAAGACAACAGGGTGCAGGGCCCGTGCAGGGGCTCAGTTCACCTGCTCAGGACCCACCTCCAGTGACCACAGCCTCGGGGCCTGTGCGTCCGTGGGACAGGCCTCAGAGGGACTGTGAAATACCCCCAGGCCAGACCTTCCCAGCTACCCCAAAGGGAAGGAATGCTAACCCTGGGAAAGCCCAGGGCCTGGGGGGTCTAGACCACGGGGTTGTCACCTCGGCCCCACAGACGGAAGAAAGCGCTTCCCGCCTGCACTGCCTGACCAGCGGTGGGCCTCTGTCCTCTCCCAGGGTCCGTCAGGACACCCCAAGGCACACTCAAAGCCCATCGGCTTAGCCTGATGCCTCGGCTCCATTTTCCTCCCTGAGCATGGTAAGGAGGGAGGTGGGCATTCCAGAAGGCAGGCATTGCAGGAAACAACAACAACCTACTTTTCATACAAATCCTGTCCCTTCTCAGTGCATCTTCACTGTACTGACCATCTCCCTACCTCATCACACGCTGCTTACCTGGATTCACCCACAGACGGACCACAAACTGTGCTCCCACAAGACAGAAGGGGCGGATGCTCTCAGATGGCGGAAGAAATCGGGAGGGACCAAGAGTTTTTAGTTATTTACAGCGATTCCCTCCTTAGAGCCTCCCCCAGCAGCGAGACCCAGGCAGGCTCCTTAACCTGCCCCAGTTCACAGAGCTAGTAAGCGATGGATCCAGGATGTGAAACAGCCTCACGATTCCGAGCCCCTCCCTCACCACGATGCCCTCCCACAGAACAGGCAGGGGCAAGGGCCTCTGATGAACGAGGCGGGTTTTCTGAAGAGCAGGCAGGTCTCAAGCAGATACTGCTCGGAGGAAATCCCAATTCTTGTATATGAGATGTGAATTGTATCTGCTATGGTTAATTTCTCTTACGAACATTCTGTATTTTCTAATAAAAGACATAAGTGATACTGTGTTATGCATAAAGTGTCTTTTAGTGTGGTTTCATATCAGCATTTTACATTTTGGTTTGGATTTTTAATATTCCCCAAACTCACCACCGTTAATTAAACCTCATCATATGTTAACAGCATTGTTTGCCCTTCATCCCTCCCCACTCTTTGTTTTGTTTCTCCCTGTCCGTGACAACTCCGTACATTCGTAGCACGGCTTTTACACTGAGGCCGTGTGGCTTTTGGGAGGATGTAGGAGGTTCCCCTCTCGTTCTTTGCATGTATCTCTTTCTGCCACATAAACTTTGTCTCCAGGCATGAGTGGTCATGTCGTCCGTAATGTAAGCATGCGTTCAAGGACAAGTGTAAATATGCTTTTAGGCTTAATTTTTGTCATAACAAGAACTAATGTTTTATCTTTGGAAAAAGAGTTCTTGAAGTACAATCAAGGAGTACTTGAAGAAGCTAATAACTGAATTTAGTTAACAAGAGCTAAGCAATATATTTTTCAAATTCTAACTTGTAGAATGTTAGTATACTTGACCACTGTAAAAATTATACAATGTAAAATGCAGTTTACTCCTGGATGAATCAGGAGCTTGCAATGCCTTGGAATTGTCATTCTGGCATCAGTTTCCACGATGAGATACTCAAGTTGACACTGGAAGCTGAGCTGACCGTGCCCTAACCTTAAGCATTCAAGAAAAACTGTTTTGTTGAATAAAATCTGATCAGTCTTTACAGTTACTTTCCACTTATTGCTGAAAATAGATTGCAATAAAGTCTCAAAAAAGAAAAAAGACAACCCAGTTCTTCTTTGAAGATTGGCCTTGAAGGCCTGCCACAAACTGGCCTCAACCTCCCCTTCCAGGCTTTTCTTCCTCCTTCCAAATTAGAACCCTCACAGTGCTAACCCCAACCACCCACCCCCCCCCTTCGAAAGGACCTTTCCCTTCTTCCTTCAAAGCCAAATCCTACCCAGCCAACCACAGCAAGACGAAACTTGCAAATTTCCTTCATCCTTGTGGTTGGATGTAAGATGTCCTTCCTTTAGAAATGCCCATAGAGCTGATTGTCCTTTCTAACAGATATGAGACACAGCTCATCGCCCAAAGCTGAAATGTGCAAATTCGTGCAGGAGTGCAGCCCTGTGCAGCACAGCACGCATCGCACAGGATGGCTCACAGAGTGGATGCTCGACAAACTCCAAGGAGTTAAATGAAGCCTCACCATCGATAGCTGCTATGCTGGGTGACGAAAACCAAATATAGCTGCCACTAGTCACAGTGGTTCCATCTTTTGGAGATTCAGGAGACCAATGCTAAGTGCATGCATCTATACTATTGTCTAATATAAAAATCTGACAAATAGTCACAAAACAATTTTTCCTGTTCCCTCGAGGATGTCAATGTTACAGGGTCATAAAGCAGCAGATCCCAAGTACTTCAACATCCAAAAAAGTGCATGCCATTCCTTTCCTTTACCTAGACTTGACTGGACAAGGAGAATAAAAGCTCTACCTATAAATTTCTGGAGGCAAAAGTGGGTGCCACCACCACGCACACCCTGCCAGGCCTCAGAACCGGGATCAAACTTCTCAATCTCAAGCAAGAAGGACACAGCGAGAGACCCACCAGCTGAGACAGTGAATCCTGCCTGCAGGGAAGAGGGACGCGTCCCTGTGGACCAGAACTGGGCACACGGTGGGCTGCTCCATGGACCCCAGCAACAGCTGGCCCTAAATCGCCCCTGTGCTCTGTGCGTGCACGGGGACACAGGGCCTGCCCAAGGTGCAGCCACCGGAATCACGGTGGGCCTTCAACCCCATTACTGGAGGCCTTATAAAAAGAAGGAACTAGAAGTCAGAGGGACATGACGGGAGTCAGAAGCTGGAGGTGGGGTTGGCCAGAAGAGGGGACGGATGGAGAGCATGTCGCCATGAGCCGGGAGGGGTGCCCGACAGCCAGCGCCCACAGGCTCAGGTGCCAGGGGACGCGAGCCCCCCGCCCCCAATAACTGGATCTTGGACTTGGGCTGCCTCAGCACCAGAGCCCACGACTCCCTGTGGTTGAGCCAACACTGCGCCACTGGCCGCAGTGGCCAGCAAGTTAAGACAGCACATGTTGTTTCTGCATTTGACAGCTTCTCTGCACTTCACTCAAGGACTCAGGAATGACCAACTTACACGGAGACGGCCTTTTGATAGATTCAGAAATCATTTGATGTAGGAAGGCAGAATGCATGCATATGGGCTCTGATTTATCACTTATTCCTTTTTGTCACTGGAAAAAAAAATCATGCTTTTTTAATATTTCTTTTCAAGGGAACCTTGGAAAAAAGCACCCCTGGGAAAAATAATTATTTCTATAACTCCTTCACACACGGCATTTCAGCCTTCAAATCTTCATTCAGAAACTACAAAGAAGCTTGACTGTTAATGAGTAATACCAACTTGTCATTTCATTTCAAAAGGAGGCTAATTTTTGTTTGAAATCATTACATAAATTTGAATTACATGTCTAATGTTAATAACGAGAAGATATACAAGCACTTTGTCCAGTCGATTTTTAGCATTTTATAAATCATAAAATCAATATAAATTTCTTGCCCAAATAACCTGCAGCTATGTGTGTATATGAAGTGATACACTTAGAGCCTATAAGTAAAAAATGCACTGAATGATTTATTCATAAAATACTAATAGTAGTTTCACAGGAGCACCTAAAGTGGTACATGCCACGAAAATGGATGAAACCACTGCTGAATTAGGCCTCCGTCATTATACATAACACATACCTTCTCCAAAATGCAAAATGAGTCATGTCACAAATATAATAAACACGAGGACAATCCAGACAGTAAGGAAACAGGAGGTTGTTTACATTACTCATGAGTACAATTTTAGAATCTACAGATAAGCTTTGTTTTCAGCCAAGTAATATTTTTCTTGTTTACTTTTATCCAAAACGTAAAGCAAAGAATGTATTTATAAGGGCAAATGCTCATTTTGGAAATATCCAGGCATAAAACAGAGGGCACATTACAATAACGCAGCATTCTGCACACTTCAGGGTTTTAATCTTCCTCTCAAAAAGAAGAAGAATATTTCCTGCTCTATTCTCAGGGGGTTAACAAGACACCACAAGCTAGAAGATTCAGGAGGAACAAAATCTTACATGCTTTCCACAACATTAGGAAGTTGTTAACATCTCCGAAAATGAAAAGTCATTTCAGTGCTATCATTCTCTATTCAATGCAAATTATCTTTTTTAAAAAAATATTTTTATTGACACAACAACATACAAAACACAAACATTCTTAACATATGAATATTCCATACTTGGTGTACAATCGATGGCTCACAATATTATCACATAGTTGTACAGGCATCACCATGATCATTTCTTAGAACATCTGTATCACTCCAGAAAAGGAAATAAAAAGAAAAAACTCATTCATACCAAACCCCTTACCCCTCCCTCTCATTGACCAGTATTTCCATCTACCCAATTTATTTTAACCTTTGTTCCCACTATTTTTTTCCTATACCCTTACCACTCCCTTTCATTGATCACTAGTGTTTCAATGTACTCAATTCATTTTAACATTTGTTCCCCCTATTATTTGTTTATTTTTTACCCATATTTTTCACTCATCTGTCCATACTGTAGATAAAAGGAGCATCAGACATGAGGTTTTCACAATCACACAGTACACACTGCAAAAGCTACATCATTATACAACCATCTTCAAGACACATAGCTACTGGAACACAGCTCTACATTTTCAGTACTTCTCTCTAGCCTCTCTAATACACCTTAAACTAAAAAGGTGATATCTACATAATGCGTAAGAATAACCTCCAGGATAACCTCTAGACTCTGTTTGAAATCTCTCAGCCATTGACACTTTCTTTTGTCTCATTTCTCTCTTCCCCCTTTGGTCAAGAAGGTTTTCTCAATCCCTTGATGCTGAATCCCAGCTCATTCTAGGATTTCTGTCCCACATTGCCAGGAAGGTCCACACCCCTGGGAGTCATGTCCCACATAGAGAGGGGGAGGGCAGTGAGTTTGCTTGTCATGTTGGCTGAGAGAGAGAGAGAGAGGCCACATCTGAGCCACAAAAGAGGTTCTCTGGGGGTGACTCTTAGGCCTAATTTTAAGTAGACTTAATCTATCCTTTGTGGGGTTAAGTTTCATATGAACAAACCCCAAGGTTGAGGGCTCAGCCTATTGATTTGGTTATCCTTACTGTCTGATATGCAAGAACATCATGAATTCTCCAAATGGGGAAGTTGAATTTTCCCCCTTTCTCGCCATTCCCCCAAGGGGCTTTGCAAATACTTCTTGAGTTATTGTTCAAATCTCTCTGGGATTTATCAGGGCATCATTCTAACCTGGACAAACCTATAAAATCTCATGCCCTACTCAAGGTTCCACGTACTTATGGTGCTCAATTAAATGTCCATAAAGTTAAATTAGGAAATGCACTACTCAGAATATAAATTTTGTACTAAATAAATATTTTTTGCTTTAGTCTCACACAGAAGCTGAAGTTTTAAAATATGAATGACCATCTATTTTCAACACCCTGCAATACTGACATTCCTTTGTTCTTCCTCATGCAAACACATTTTTAAATGTGTACATTTAGTCACTATCATTATACACTCTAGGCATTCCTAGATGATACCATCTCAGCCTTTATCGTCTATCTTTCCCTCTGATTTCATACGAGCCCCCAGCCCTCCTCCCTCTGTCCTTCTCACAGTCAGCTTCATTCAGTTCAATTCGAACGATGTGGCGTTATTCTTTGCACACCAGCAGGGCCCGAACAGCAGGGCCACAGCTGCCGGATGTCTTCATCATTTACCTGGGGCCCCGCTGACACTGTGCCTTCGGTGAGCAGCATAAGGCACGTTAGGTCACTACCCACAGACCCTGCACTGGGACAGGTCACTGAGCCCTTAACCGAGCCCACCACAAAACCGACGTGCGGGAGGTGGCGTGGGCCTGCACGGAGGGAGGTGGGGAGCGAGTGGCGCAGATGCTGCCTTCCCAGTTCCAGAGTGGACCCTTTCCCTCAGCCCTCCTCCCTAAGGGCCTGCAGGGACAGCACCCAGCCCTTACCGGGCCTGGGGCCACTCACCTAGACAGCCAGGAGTGGGGTGCCAGGAGTGCCTGGGCCAGGCAGGCCCTCAGCCGCAGGGAGGGCCCCCCCAACCTACAGCAAGTCCCATGGACTTTACACCCTGCTCCACCTTCCAAATCACTGTTTCAGCATTTCTTCAGCATGCACAGATTACTAAGATTTCAGGTGGAAATCTGGAGCCTGGCTCTCCCTGTTTTAAAACCCACTGGCTGTGGCTTCAGTTAGGAAATAAAAGGAAGTTCACCTCGGCCAGATGTGTCCCTGGTCACCCACCCAGGAGCCTAAGCAAGGGGTCTGAACCCTCTCACAATGGCACCAATAAGTGGTGTCCAGCTGATACCCTAGCCAGCCCTGGTGGGAATTTCTCCTGCCCAGTTGGTTTGCGGGTTCCTCGAGGGCTGCCAAGGGGCTGCATGCCCTCCCGCCTCCTGGCAGGAGCTCAGGACCAGCACTCTCAGGTCAGCTGCCGTGACCTCTCCATCGCTGTCTGTTCCCGCAGGCCACCTCCGCTGCCCCCTCAGGCAGCCCCTCTCCTGCCCCTGACCCTGGCAGGGCCCCACCAGCCCCTCCCACGCCTGCTTTCTAGTCCCAGGCCCCTGCCCCTCTGGCTGAACCAGCCCCTGACCTCAGGGCACCCTCTGTTCCTCCGCGGCCGCTCATCCCAGCCAAAGGCCCTGCACCCCAGCTATATTCTGCTTCTGTCCTGGCAGTGCTTTGCTGTGTGGAAACGCGTGCATCCCTCCTGACAGCTCAGCAGAGGCTGCTCGTCCAGGAGTCCCGTCCCCAGCCTCCCCTGCAGGCCAGACTCCAGCAGCCCGAGGCCCGTCCTCCTTCACCCCGTCCTCGGGCACAGAGACCACAGGCTGGGCCAAGTTAAGGCTTGAAGGCCAAGGAGCCGGGCTTGGGGCTTTGATGGACAAATACAAAAGCACAGACACTGCCCAAAGGGCTGTACTGGCCAGAAGCACACAGGACACCTTAGGAAAGCAGGAATGGTGTGGGTGGACACAGGATTCTATTTTTGCTAAGCTTAGCAACCCGTGGCAGCTGGACATTTACGAGCACATGTCAGGCAGGGACACCTTGGCCTGGACAGCTAATATTTATAAAACAGTCCTGGGTTGGGGACCAAGAACACGGCAATGGCCACCTTAGGCTTTCTGACAAGTTTCAAATGACTTTGCCTAAAAACAGGGGAGCTCCTGAAGAGCTGCCCCGAATGGGTCACTTGGTCAATATTTATAAACCAAGAGAACCGAAATGGCATGAACAAGAGCCATGGCTGAGAGACAGCAGGCAGCACGCAGCCTCCAGCCAGCCCTCCCGCACACCTTCTCCAGTATTCTCGGTAATTTCATCAAAGGCCCTTTTGAAACTCCAAATAGGTCATTTTATTTTGGGACCTTTGGGTCTGTGGCAGGCCAAGAGTCGAATGTCGCTGTGGCCCTACGAAGTATTTGAATGAATTTACTGAGTGAAAAGAAACTGTTCATTGGCAAAGGTGGGAACCACCCTGATCACAGCAAAGGGAGCTGCTCACCGGGATTTTAGGGAGACGTTCTCAGGATACAGAAATGGTCCTGAGACCTTGGAGGTTGCTGAGTAGAGACCCACAGACACTGTGGACACACAGCCACCTGACCGTCCGGTTCGGGGGGCTAAGGAAAAGTGGATTATTCAGTCGGCACAGTAAAGTGCAGCCACTGATGGCAGCAGGGATGGTGGGGGCGCTGTCAAAAGGCAGATTGTGTGGCTGTGTCACACTGGGTGCGGGAGAGCTGGGAAGCATTTGCAGAGTTGCCCGGGCACAATCGCTTCCTGATGGAGTCAGGGCACGCAGGCCTTTCTCTCTCTCCGTCTACAGGGGAGGGACACGGACTCCCCATGGCCCCAGGTTGGCCCCCAGGCCTTGTCCCCTGCACAGGGCCCCTGCAGGCAGCCCAGTGGTGACTGCACACATCCCCCTCTGGCCTGGTGAAAATGACCAGGGTGCAAACCCAGCTGGGGCCCACGCAAGCTGGGGCCGGCGACCAGGTATTCCATACCCACGAGGAGGAAAATAATTCTCCCCTTCCAAGGATTAAGCAAAACCCCATTTTAGAGTGCGTGAAGGTGGCAGCGGTCGATAACTATTTGATTGCGTTGTCCCCTCCCATGCTGCAGAAAGTGTCCATTATGGGAATCACTGACCACAGCACCCCGGAGGCGCTCCAGGCTACACTAGACGGTGTACAGTGTAGAATTTATTAAAAGTGGCAGAACTTAGTAAAACTGCTTACTCCTGCTGCGCGGTGAAGGGGATGTCAAGCCTGCAGGGAGTCTCCAGGGCGCTTTAGGTGAGCCCGTTTGGCCACGTCGGGCTGCTGGGCGCCGAGAAGGCGGCTGTGCACCCGCCCGCCCGCCACGCCCGTGGACGCAGGGCCCCACGCGCGGACGCTGTCCCGCTCGAGCCTGCTCAGCGTAGGCCACCAGCGGCCACGCCCCACTTCATACCAGACAATTCCCCGGAACCGCACTGCGCACGCAAGAGCCCACCCCGCCGCCGGCTGCGCGCCCCGACCCGGGGGCTTCCCCTCCACGCTTCCTCTTCTTTGTCCGGGAAATGGGTTAAAGTAGCTCAGAGGAGGACCTCCTGCCCTGCAAAGGCAACTCTCTGCCGCACGGCCAGGACCTTCATCTGAAAATCAGTACTCTGCGAGGAAACCACTAACCAAGATTGTCCCATTCTTCTAAATGAAAAAAAAATACACATATTACACAGCTATCCAAAACCCCCAACCAGTTTGCTCAAACCTAACACACACAGCAAAACTCCAATATATAATTAGTCATCATGTCAGAACCCAAAACGTTTAAAGTACTGTCCACTGAAGACGAAACAATGCATATGGCTAATGCTGCTTCTGGGTGCTAGCATGGCACCCAGCGCCTTCCCTGACACTCTGTACGCTTTTCAAAATGTCTACAGCATACTAAAAAGGTAACAAGACATTTCTCCCACATCTGTGTTCAAATGCATTGAAAAAATGCATTGGAATGCTTGGTAAAATAAATACAAGTTTTTCCTATGGAAATAAAAGCCACAAAATGTTGTATGAGAGACCCGTGTTTTATGAAGCTCAGGTATTAAAAACTAAGAAACATTTTTATTGGAATCTATTCAGAAAGAAGGGCAGGTTAACAACAATGACAATATAATTGTTATTACTACTACTGGCACAAAAACTCACTAATTCTTGAGCATGCAATTAACTTTTTCTGACATATAAAAAGGTAGCAATTTGGGGGGATTTTACAAATTGTGTTCCTCAAGACATTGGCAATACATGTTCTCAAAAAATGAGGGTTCCAAAGTTAAATAAATATGTAATATGTTCCTTACCAGAAAACCTCCCCATCTCTCTTTCAGGAACTCATAATGCACATTAGGCTATTAGTACCAGAAGTCCTGCAGCAAACTCTGTTTGCCTCTCAACATTAGGCCACAAACCCTTTCTACAAAACACCCATTAACAGGGTCCACATACAATTTAGGAAACAGGAATCAAACACTTAGGATTATTTATTGAAGAAATTTTGTTTTAAGCAGATTAATACAGTGTGAGTCCTTCCTGAAACATTTAAATAGTTAAGAAAATGCACCTTTCACTATTCAAAGACCCCGAGCCTGGACTGAGCTCAAACAGTGCTAGTTTCTCTCCTTTGCTACAAAATGGGGATGATACGATTTTTGATCTGCAGCTGGTAATTGGGATGAGAAAACTGGTGAAAATTTCTCTCTCTAAATGACACTGAAATCTCAGGATTTAAGTGAGCTGACAAACAACACATTACCATCACTTCTACAGATAAATCATTTAAATTTACACGAGGCTCCTGCGAAAGCACAGGCAGTCAGAAGTTGGAAATACAAAGTATTTTTAAAGGAAATGGAAATATATTCTTATCTTGGAGTACTGTTTTAAGAAAAAAAATAATGACCCTTATTTATTTAAGGGGAAAAGACTTTTCCTCCTGAGTTCAGAGCGTTTCCTAGCCACTTACCTTTCTCCTTTCTTTGAGGGAAGTGTGGAAAGAAGCAAGTACAGTTGAGCAATAGTGCAGTGAAGCCCAAGTTTCTAAACAACACAGAAAGGAAATCCTACAGTGACGCTATTTAGACATGCTAAGGCACACTGGTAAACAGTTACTGCACCACGGCTAAATGTAACGATTGTTCTGGGAGTAGGAAACCACGAAACTCAAATACTGGTAATTAATTTTCATATAGCCTCTGGACTCTTTTCCATACATAAAAAGTGGTCTCAGAAATAGCCTGTAATCCAAAACACTACATCTGTGTCCAATAGCCCCTTGGAGGACATTTCACAGGATGCAAACAAATAAGGGCCTTTGGCAATTTTGTGGCCATCAAATGGAGGGAAATGCTTAATTTATTATCCTGCAAAGAAGAACAGCTAGCCAGCAGCTCCAGGGAGCGTACTACATGCCACACCCCGCCTCGCTCTTTATAAGGACCTCTCTTCCCAGGACTCGGTTCTTCCCAGATGCAAACTGACACTTGTGCCTAAACTAAAAGTCAAATTTAGATCCCCCTCTGAAAAACTTTTTGTGGGGCTCAAGCCTAATTTTTTGGTTGGAAGAAAAAGAGTCTCTATAATAAGTTGTCCTGCAAAAATGATCACAGCACAACTCTACCAAAATATTAGTATCAAGCAAGTAACAAATACAACCGAATTCCTGCTACAAGCAGGGCCCTGGGTCCACCTGGTGCCGAGGATAAAGGAAAATTAACACCAGGCTCCTGCAGTTCTGTTCGTGAGGGATAAACACCTGTTGTGATTTTGCCCGAGAAAGCCAGGCAGTGAGGTAAAAACCCAGGGAAGGTGCAAATGCTGATGTGGATTTCTGAAGCCCAGTTCCACAAGTCCACGTTTCTGCATGAGAGCAGCGAGTGACCAGCCACGGAGAGGCCAGCAGAGCCCCACAGCGGGAGACGGGGGGACAACCGTGTGGCGTGTCCCCAAAGATGACCCCCGCAGCTCCCCTGCCCTGGGAGCCAGCCCTCCCCCTCCGAGAGGCGACACCATCCCCCCTCCCGCTCATCAGCCTGCACTGGCCTGTGTGGCTGACCAACACGGTGAAATGACCGGAGAGACCTGAGGAGGTGAGGACAGGCCTGCAGCTCCCTCCACCCCTGGGATCCGGCCCCGAGAGCCCCGCCGCGGATGAAGCCTCTGGTGACACCAGCCTAAGCCCGGCTCTGCAGGGGACCCAAGGAAGCACCTGACTGCGACCCTCAGAATTAGGATAGAAAATCATTTCGGGCCACTGCGTTGTGCCTGAAGCCACTTTGCTGCCTGGACCAGAGCCAGCCTGCACGCGGAGTCTGTTTGGCTTACACGGTGTTTAAAACACGTTAGCCAACACTTCCTACCAAAGCCCATGCTCTCTAAGGCCTGCACTTTGCGGGCACCCACCTCACTCATTTATCACATCACCTCCCGGGTCTCTAGTGAGTCCTAAGTACACTCATCTCACTCTAAGAAACGGGGAGCAAAGATTTAATATGCTCTTATCTCATCACTCAAATGTATCCAGTGTGATGACACACCCTATAATACAGCACACTTCACAAATACTATAATTCAAAAGAATTTTATTCTGGAAGTACTAAAGTACATATCCCCATTTCCAATAATAATAATAAACCATTAATGATTTAGTTAGAAAAACTAAGACACTATACAAATATATTTCTAAATTCACCCAGTTAACTTCTTCTATCATATGATGAACCATACTTGTGCCTGTATTATTGGGACCAGAGAGAAATGAAGCGGTGCACACCCAGTAACTCTAGTAAAAACATTAATTATAGAATAAGTTGATCAAGTTGCATGTTTCTAGACCACCTATAAATAGTCTAAGTTCCAACATTCAGTTGCCAACTTACCTTTTCTTATTCAAACTAGAGCCCAAATACTCAGCAACAAAATTTTTTGAACTTTTATACCTCAAAAGAGAGAGCCATGCCAAGGCTTCCTAAACAGGGTGCAGAAAAAGGTATTTTAGAATCTGCATAAATTATACTGCAAGTTCCTCCAGATCCCCCAAAATTATATGTACTTTTATTCTCAGTTATTCTTCTCACCCAGCAAGTACCACCACTTCCTTCACAGTGGTTTAACTACAACATCTATTTAGATTATTTTAAAACAATTAAAAAATTTAAGATCTTCCATACATGCATATCCTTACTGCTTTTCTGGGCTATTCAAATCACTTTCCAAGTGGGATTTGAATTTTATTATCAACAATCTATAGTTCTTCCTATTTTCCTAAAAAAATAGATGATATCTGATGGACATTAGCATTTAGAAATAAACAGTCAAAACCCCTCAAATTTGAAATTCTGGTTGGTACCCCAATATTAATTTACACAGTTCTAATTTCACAGCAGTAGCGTGTTACGGTGTTTACAGATTTATTAAGTTAAATGATACAGTTCTGGCATAATACAATAGGATCACAAGGGCATGTGCCAATTTTCACCTTCCTTCATCTTCCAAAATAAATGACAAATTTTAACAAATACATATTTCTAGTGACACACAAGCATGTGCTTAAGAGACATGGAAAAAGATATTTATTGCGGTGTGCAAAGTTCTCGGAGGCCTTGGGGAGGAGCTTGGACTACAGGAAGATAAAACTAAGACAGCAGAAACCACAACACTTTCCCTTCTCAACTAACCATGGTCTTGAGAGGCAACAAGGAAATATTGAACCGTAAGCCCCAAATGAGTTAAATATTTAATTGAGTTTGAAAAGTTTATTTCTAAACCTGTCATTGGGACCTCAGAACACATTTTCCCTTCACAACGGTGGTGTACATAATGTTCTGAATTTTCTGGACAGTGAAAAGAAAGAAATCTTTCAAATCCATAATATGGCGGAAGAGGGAAATTTACAGCACTATGGAATTTAAATACCATATTTGCCTTTTTCCCCCTATGGAAAAGGGTTTCTGCTTCTCTAATAAACATACCGCTCTACCTTCCTTCCAGTTCCCCGTCTCATCCCATCTTCTAGCTCCTTCCATTTTCACCGAAGAGTCCCCAGACAGTGGTGGCAGCAAAGCCGCCTGTGCTCACGAGCCGTCCACAGGCAGGAGCTCCTGGGTGCACTGGAATTTGAAGTGCACGTGGCACGGAGGGTCTGAGAAGAACTGACCAGGAGGACAGAGCAGGGGCTCTAGGTTTCCCAGCCTAACGCTGAGGGCACAGCCCAGAATAAATGCATCCTGCATGCTAGAGAAGAAGACAAAAACTAACAGTAGTTTTCAAAATTTCACGCTAAATGGGATGGTGGTGAGGCACAGGGAGACTGCTCTACGCAAGGAGTGAGCTTAAGGGGAAATGCTTGGGGAGCACAGTCCCCCAGACCTGTGTCTTAGACATCAGACCTTCAGCTTAGCTCTCTGCTCATGAAACATCCCTCCTCGCTTACAACACCAGCAACTGTCCACTAAGTACCTAAGTGTATTTGAAGGGAAAAAGGGGTAAAAATTATCTTTTTCTGAAATATTAGCTGTAGCGGCAGCGATAACTGGCATTTTACCTGTAGATATTCCACCCACCTAAGGTTGGTCTGCTCTCTCAAGAACACGCCCAGGCAGCTTTTCCTTTCTGTACATTAGATGGTCTTTCATCTTACTGAGACCAGCAAATGATTCACAAATTTATACTGGCCCAAATTAATTTACATATGCTATTCAAAACAGCCACCTGGAAAGGTTCTTTTCACCTGGGTTTAAGGGCTTTCAGGATATTTTTTCCTAACTTACTTCATCAATATCATGTAAAATAAAGAAGTTATTCTGCAAATGTGCTAACACAAACATTCTTCTCCCAAAGCACTTACAAATTAATCTCGAAAACAGTTTTTAATACGATTCTCAAATTAAATAACTGACAGGTGATGGGTTTTGACTGTCTTTCAACATCATAGGAAACATGGACTTTTCTTTAGGGCAAGCAGGCCACTAAGTATGTTACAGATGTCAACTCAGTTACGCATCACCCTAGGACAAAGGGACTACTACAATCTCCATTTTGCAGGAAGAAAAGAAATAACTGAGTCCCACAGTCTCACAGCTATTAAAGAACAAAAGCGGGACTCCAAGCAGGCAGTCTGGCTGCAAAATGTGCGTGTGCGACACCACACGCACCAGCCCGCTCACACTCATCCACTCACACTCGGCTTGCCTGTCTAAGTGGGTCAAGCGCTAAGCCAGATAAGGCCTAGGTATTAAAAGCCAAATAAGGCACCATCTCCATGTTCAAGGAACCACATCTCAGTATATACAGACAAAGAAGCAAAATGTAAACAGAACACAAAGTTCAGTACGACAATTCTGTAGGTGAAATGTCTGGGGGGAAAGATACCCTATTGAAAAGGATTTAATAACGATAATGCCCGTCTGTATATATATATATATATTTAAAGTCTCAAAAGCTACACATTTGACCCTTATAACAAGTCTTTTCAGGCAGAAGGAACATTATTGCACCCATTTTACAGATGAGGAAACATGAAAGTATGAGGTCCTGAACACTCCTTCTGTGGGTGCCTGTCCTACCTTCTCTACGAGACCCCAAATGGCCAATTCATAGGCGCCCCAGGGATCCACCATGGCCTGCTCAGAAAGATCAACTGGGCCAATCAAATCCCCTTCCAAAAATCTGAAATTAGGAAAACGAGAGATGAGACAAGATGCAAGACCCACAGGCAGGAAAGGGGGAGCCCGTGAGCAGGGGCCGCGGGAGGGGGCAGTGCCTCCTTCCCCTCTGGCTTTCGGATTGGTCCGTCTACCAGGATTTCACCCTGCCATACACCTCATTCCCCCCAAAGAAACGTCAGGATCCTTTGCAGTCAAAAAGCATCTAGGAGGCGTGGAGGAGAGGATGCTTCAGACTCTTTCCACATGGAAATTCAGACGCTTCATGGACTTGGGTTTGAAAGAACTGCTGACGCTGTGGACAATGTAAGGCGGCCCCGGGCTTCTGATCGCATCTTACAGGAAGGATAAAGGTGTCCAGCTCACAGCAACAAGCAGAGGTAAAAAAATAATTTACACTGTATGTAGTCTACCAAATAAAAATAATAATAAAAAAGAAACCCACAGGACTGTACAACACAGTGCCCCAGTGTAAGCTTGTACTCCGCGGCCAATGGCACAATTAGAATATCTTTCATCAACTGAAAGAAAGGCACCTCGCTAACACAGAGTGCCAACAATGGGGAAACCGAGAGCACGGAAACATGGGGATGAGTAAGAACTCAGTACTTCCTGCATGATGTATCTGTAAACCTTCAACTTCTCTAATAAAAAAAATTTTTTTTAATAAAAAAAATTTTTTAAAAAGATGTCTTCGGAATCCTGCAGACAGGCCTCCTGCTCTGCCTCTGACACCTGTCTCCACCCATCCCCCGCATTCTCCTCATCCTCCATCTCCTTTGATCAAAAGGAAAAAAGAGGCCACTGAATCTCAGTGCTGACCAACACCTTAGGCACAGGCCAGTCCCTGTCTGGAAGGAAAGTCTGAGTCAGCCCCCCGAGGAGTGAGCAGAAGCTGTCCTGGGCTGGCCTGTGACCCCCTGAAGGAGAGGCTCACCCCCTACCTGCAAGACCTGCGACCAGGACCTGGCTTGGAAAGAGACCTGCTGCAGATGGAATTGGTGAGATTAATCCTACAGGATCGGGGGCGTGACATCCAGGATGGCCGGTGCCTTACGAGAGGGGTGGGAGCCTGGAGACATGGAGAGAAGGCGGCTGGTGGCAACACAGGCGGAGGCTGGAGGGACCACCTGGGACCACCAGAGGCTGCACGAGGCAGGGCAGGACCCCTCCCGGGAACCTTGGGGGTGCCTGGACCTCATGCTCCTGGCCTCCAGAACCGTGAGAAAATACGACACGGGTGCTGTAAGCTGCCCACGCGTGGCCCTTCGCGATGGCAGCACCGGGACATCCGCACAGTTGTCACCGCGTGGCCCAGCAGCCTCCCTCCTGGAACCAGGCGGCCGGACTTCACATCCCAGCCACCCCTCCCTGACCACACAGCCGGCACGCAGGTTCCAGCTCCTCATTTTCATTCCTCCTGGATGGCAAGGAAGGAGGCGTCTCGACACCCCTGGGCAGCGCCGAGGAGAGGCCGGAGAGAGAAGAGAGTGAAGGAGTGAGAGCGCACAGGCCCCAGCACAGCTCCGGACAACCTCGCCTGGCCTCAAGGAGGCTGCGCCGCTTCCCTAATGTGTGAACTACATCAAGGTTACCAGTCAGAGAAATGTTTAAAAAATAAGGGAAAAACATAATTTGCATTAGTTGTCCAGTTATTAAAAGCTATTTAAGCCTAACTGCCACACTCACGTGGCAGACGTGTGCAACATTAAATACATCAGTGCTCTTAAATTTACTTTGCTGCAACACTCTAAAAAGTGTGACAAGGACTAAGTACCTAAAACATAGAAGGAACAACGACAAACCTTTAAAATGTGCAGGCGCAATGCAGAAGAGAGCCCAACGTTCACGGCGTAGTTGCACAATGAAAGCAGAAGAGGTGCTAGGGAAAATACAGTTTCAGCAGGTTTTTTGGGGGGAAGGATTGCTTTATTTTTTTTAATGATTTCTAAATCCTTATATTTGAGTGCAATAATCCTGACAGAAGTTCCACAAAGATGACTTTAAACCTCCCACAGAAGTCACAGTCTCCCAGCTGAGGTCAACTTCAAGGAAAATATCACCCCATCCCTAAATGAAGCTAAGACCTGTCCAGTTATACCGCGCGTAGCTTTACAAATTCAACAGAAAATTATGAAGAAGACTTCTAGAATAATAAACGCAGTAATAAAAATGTTACCAAAAAATACCCTTATGTCATGAAATTGAAGACCAGGCTGATTTAGAAAACAATTAGCCATCAGGACAGGATAAAAATGCACACAATCCTGCAGGATTGGGATAACAAAATGTCTTAAAAGCTAGGGTTAGGAGAAATAAAAGGAAATGCTACTTCACATATTACACAGTTGCATTATAAAACTCATCATTACCATCCCTTCCTTCACCAAAAAGTATGCATCACACAGTTTACTACTAAGTCAGGGTGAAAGAACTATGGTACATGAGTTTAAAAAAGCACGCTGTGCATTTCATGTAAAAATGCTGACCTTTAATGTTTCTCTCAAAAGGGTGTTTCTGAGCTGTATCCCCCAAACTGGGCTTCAGACCGTGTCCAGCCCACCCCCCGCTGGCAGATGTGGGGGTCCTCCCCATTTAAATAAACGGCACCACCCAGCCACCAGGGCATGATGCAGACAGCTCTCCCCTCACCGCCTCCACACCCGGAACAACGCAGCTCCACGCCACCCCTCGAGCCCGAGTGCTCCCCAGTAACCGTCTACCCCAGTGCAGCAGCAGAGACCTCGGAACTCTAATCTGCTCTGCACACCCCCCCACCCCCGCCCCTCTCCTCCCACCACCCCCAGCTGGTCTGCCAGGAAGTGCAGCCTGTACCCCCTGCACCCTGCAGAAAGCTCCTCCCCTCGCGACCCCCAGATATCCGTGGGGCTCTTCCCCAACCTACTTCAGCTCATTTTCCACTCTCCCCTGACGCCCACCCCGTACACACGCCGGTGTTGGCCACTTTCCTGCCCAGAAACCGCCCACGCACGCTGAGGGCGCGGTGGGTGCGCGTGAAGTGCCCAAGGGCTGCTGCCCTGCTCAGGTGCTCGGCAGATCAGGAAACGGGTGAGGGTTGCAGAGGGCTGGGTCTCAGCTCAGGGTCTGAGGATGCCCGCCCTCCTTCCCAGCTCACGAGGCGCACAGGGCGCAGGAAGCACAGGGGGCGCAGAGGGTGCAGCCACTCAGCCCCACCGGGATTCGCCCCCTTTCACCTTGCCGCAGAGGTCGCCGTCTCCAGGCCTCAGCCTGGCCTGCGGTCCAGGCCCCTGGGCCCCCCTGCGACACGCTGCTGTCCCAGCTGGGTTCATAAATGCTGCTGTGCATCCAAAGCCCTTCCAAGGTCTTTAAATCTTCAAAGGCCCAGATTTTACGGCACGGATCAGGTGAGTGAGTTATACCATCCTTAGTTAAATGCATGGAAAGTCACCAGGTTTCTCAATACACACCAAAATTTATTTATAAAATGTTCCTGAAACTAGGAAGAATATGCTATATCCTGGAAAGCTCAATAATTTTTTTCTTTTTCTTTTTCTGGTGTTAAGGAAAGTGACAGCTAGCTAGGACAGAGACGTGGCCCTACACCCATCCCCTGCGTGCCCCTCCCCTCACTGGCAGTGGGATTAGGAAATTCAATTTGCAAATCAGGTAGAAAGTTAAGTATCTCCTCCAGGTCCAGGTCGGCTCCTGAGGCAGGCCTTGGGGGTTCACTTCCCCATGCAACAGGGCCCCTTAGCCCTGCTCATCTGGTACCAGTGGTAAATGGGACCAACACAACAAGGTTTCACACAATGAATGTGCTGGTTTGAAAGGATGTGTGTCCCCTAGAAAAGCCATGTTTTAATCCTAATCCCATTTTGTAAAGGCAGCCGTTTCTTCTAATCCCTGTTCGACATTGTATGTTTGAAACTGCAATTAGATCATCTCCCTGGAGATGTGACGTAATCGAGAGTGGTTGTTAAACTGGATTAGGTGAGGACATGTCTCCACCCATTCAGGTAGGTCCTGATTAATTTCTGGAGTCCTATAAAAGAGGTAACATTTTGGAGAATGAGAGATTCAGAGAGAGCAGAGCAGAACGACATAGCCACGAGAAGCAGAGTCCACCACCCAGTGGCCTTTGGAGATGAAGAAGGAAAATGCCTCTCGGGGAGCTTCATCAAACAGGAAGCCAGTAGGAGAAGCTAGCAGATGACGCTGTGTTCGCCATGTGCCCTTCCAGCTGAGAGAGAAGCCCTGACCGTGTTCACCATGTGCCTTTCCAGATTAGAGAGAAATTCTGACTGTGCTCACCATGTGCCCTTCCAGATGAAAGAGAAACCATGAACTTCATCTGCCTTCTTGAACCAAGGTATCTTTCCCTGGATGGATGCCTTAGATTGGACATTTCTATAGACTTGTTTTAATTGGGACATTTTCTCGGCCTTAGAACTGTAAACTAGCAACTTATTAAATTCCCCTTTTTAAAAGCCATTCCGTTTCTGATATACTGCATTCTGACAGCTAGCAAACTAAAACAATGAGCGTCACAGATAAATTTGGAGGGATAAAAATAACACAGCCATAATCCTATAGAGGCAGTTACAGAGAGGAATTAAAAGACCCAATAAGAAGGAAAATATCATTTGAGGTTTCAGTCAAAATATTAGCAAAAAAAGACACCAATGATCAGAATAGTTTTTCTTAAAAAAAGGGAGGAAAGTCAAGAGAGCACAATAAGAAATGGCAAAATGCAGTCTACTTTGGAAAATTGCTTTTCACAAGGCAATAATAAGAAAGTCATTTGAAAAATTAACAAGTAAACAAAGTCTTATTTTAAATATAGCTACTTGTAAAATGCAGTTTCCTTTGGGAACATCTGACTACATAAAAGTCAGACGGAACAACTACTTTTACCCCATTTCTTTAAATCCTGAGATGTGCAGGAGAAAATATTACTTCACTCCCCCACCTGCTAAAAAAAAACCTGAAAACTGAATTGTACAAATATTTGAGAGGATTTTCCCAGGAGTGGGAGGAATTCTTTAATCTGGCATTCAATGAACATGTCTTGATAAAGAAGGACAAATAGAATGGAATGAAGGGAATTTTAGATTAATAGATTATTTATGAAAATATTCATTCTTTACTATCCCAGCTTTTCAAAAGACCAAAACAACAACAAAAATGGATCTGGGAAGGCAAAGCTAAAAATCATAAACATTTTCTATAAATATCTTAAATTGAACTGACAGTCCTTTACACTTTTTTAAAGGACATAATATATGCATTAGTTCATCTTAGTAAGCTAAATATTTGACATGTAATCCATATTACTTAAACAAAATTGTGATAAGTGAAGTTCACCTTCTGCACTCTCTCCCTTACTTTTACATAAGGAAGCACGGAAGTCTAACTTTGCTTCTTTGGAGACTTTTTTTGTTTGTTTCGCTTTGCTTTAAGAGCTTTTAAAAATAGACACCCACCATCAGCCCAGCTCCTTGGAGCTGCCTCCCAAATGTTCCAGCAGGCGCCCACCAACCCAGTCAGCACCAAAGCCCACCCCGTCGACCCCACCCCTGACCACCTTTATTTGTTTTTTTCTCCCACCCTAAAATCCCTCCTCCCTCCATCCATCACCACCGCCACCCCAGTCCCAGGATGTCAACCCTGCCAGGGGACACAAAGGATGGACACAAAGCACAAAAAAGTCTTCCAAGAAGCAGAGTTAGACTTCTGCACTCCCTGCTTATTTAAAAGTAAGGGAGAGAGTGCAGAAGGCTAACTTCACCTATCCCAAAGCAGCAAAAAGCCTAACTGGCCAATTACTCCAAGCTGGAGGGTAAAAACTAATGAGGACTGCCCCTCCTTCCTCCTTTGCCCTTCTCTCCCAGGCCGCCAGCCAAGCTCCCATCCTCTCCAGGCAATGCAGGTAACTGTCCCCTGGGCATGGAAGCTGGGACAGATATGTTTGTGTATGCAATGTGGCAGCCAGAGCAGAGCAGCCCCGGCCTGGTGAGCAGGTACCCACCCTGCCACCTAGTCAAGCTGTAACACAGGCTGAGAATGATGTGTTCCTCTCTTCAGTTCTCTCTACCCACTCCAATACAGGCCACCCACCCACAAGGAACCGTGAGAGTGCCAGCGCGGGTGAGTAGACTCCTGAGCCGGCGCTGCAGCCCCAGGCAGAGGCCCAGAGCCAAAGGCCTGGCAACAATCCAGGCCCTGCGAGCCGGCAGGGTGACAAGGAGGGACTGGGCGAAAGGTCCCAAAAGTTGTTTCCCACTTTCACAATCCAAGATCCCAAATTCAGCTCAGGTCCTCAGGCCATCCCAGCCTCAGGCCATTCGCGCTGAGCTTGCACCGTTCCGGGAGCATTTTGTCACAGGAAACCAAATTATATCCGGCGTGGGGTTGACACCGGAGGCTGCCTCCTGCTGAATGGTTGGTGATGCCCTCCGCACGCTACAGAAAAATGAATTAAAACACTCTATGAGCTCTCAGAAAATGAACCGGGAACATATCTAAAGCGCAAACTGCAGTTCCCTTGTATCTCTGGAAATAAACTAATTCAATGGAATACTGACCGCGATCACGGTGAGAAAAAAGATCTGTTCATCCCGGGAGTAGGGTGCCTTCCAGGGATTCCTCTGATTTTCCCCCTCCCCCGTATTTGGGGATTTTAAAACCAAGCGAAAGAGGGCATTCTTTCAGCTTAAGGCACATGCATAAGTCACAGAACAAAGAAGGTTGTATTATCACTCCAACCATCCAGGAGGAAATGTGCTTCCTGCTCGCTACGTGGGTGCTCTGGGCTTTGGGGGGGGGGGGGGGGGGTTGCCTCCCGCAGACGGTTCCCATTTACACACCTAAGACGGGGACAGAGCGTCCAGCCGACGCGGCCGCCGGGGGGGGGCGGGGGGGGGAGAGGCGGTGGGGGGGGGGGGCGGCGCGGCCCTCGAGAAGAGAACCACCGACGCGGTGGGAAGCGCGCCTCTGCCGACGGAGCGGCCGCCCTCTACCCAGTGACTGAACACCCAGCACCCCCGGCTCGGCCGCCGGGCGCAGCCCCCTGCACACTCCTTCCCGAGAGCCTGAGAGCAGAGCCCGGGGAGCGAAGGGCGCGCGGCCCGGCCCAGAGGCCGGCTTCCGGCGAGGCGCGAGCGCAGGAGACACGCGCGCAGCAAGCGCGGCAGCGGCTCTCGGCACAACCCAGCGGGTAGCCGCGCGCGCCCGCACCCCAGCCGGCCCGCCGCGTCTGTCCCCCCCGGCGCGGCGAGCAGCCCCGCGCCGCCGCCACCTGCCGAGCCCCGGTCCGACGGCGCGGCCGCCCCCCGCCCCACCGAGAGGCCGCGCGGCCGGCTCAGGCTCGACAACTCCAAGACCGCCTCCAAGTGCACCCCGCCCCTCCGCAGCGGCCCGAGAGCGGCTTCCCTGGCCGCGGCCCGCCGCCGCCCGGCGCAGGAAGGTCCCCCGGCTCGGCTCCCCGGCGCAGGTAGGTCGCCGCGGCGCAGGTAGGTCCCCCCGGCTCGGCTCCCGGACGCAGGTAGGTTCCCCCGGCTCGGCTCCCCGGCGCAGGTAGTTCCCCTCGGCGCAGGAAGGTGCCTCCGGCTCGGCTCCCGGACGCAGGTAGGTGCCCTCGACACAGGTAGGACCCCCGGCTCGGATCTCCTGCCGCAGGTAGGTTCCCCCCGGAGCCAGCACTCACCTGGGCGCGGGCTCCCGCGCGGGGCGCCCCTCGGCCGCCGGGTCCTTGGCGCTGGGGTGGTAGGCGGTCAGCACCACGCCCGGGGAGCCGCTCAGCCAGCTCATGCTGCGGGCAGGGGCATAATCCCTGCGGGCCTGGCCGGGGAACCGGGAAGGAGCTCCGGCCCGCCCGGCCAGGCCGCTCATTAGCATGGGCCCGCCCCCGGGTCTCATTAGCATGGGCCCCTCCTCCGGAGGGGTGAGGGACTCGGGCGGGGCGGGCGCGCCCCGCTCGGCGCGCTCCAATCGGAAGCTGGGAGCCCGCAGCCGCCCCCGCCCGCAGTCCTGGCCCAGAGGCTTTTGTCAAAGCGGAGGGTGCCTCCGCCCCCCCAGACCTGCGGATCTCAGTAAACTGCGGGGTTACCGACTCCAAGGAAGCCGTCAGCGCAGGGTCCGCAGAGCCCCCCAGGCAGGCAGAAGGGGGCTGCCGCCCCGCCCCCCGCGCCCCCCCCGCGTCCCCCTGCCTCCACCTGGTCTCCCTGGCTACCTGCGTAACGGGAGTCAGGGCGCTCTGCACCCCTCGGGTTCAGCCTTCACCCGACCGCGGGCAGGAACTCGCGGCACCACCCGGCGGTGCAGCGCACGGGAGAGCCTTTACCTAGCGTGTCCGGGGAAAGCGATGTAAAGGGGAAATCTTAGGTGTATATATGGCACCTGAATAAAAATTGAAAGAAAAAAATTCGCATGACTGTACAACACCGTGAATCCTGCTGTAAACAGCTGACTTCAGTTAATAGTACAATCATGAAAATATTCTTTGATGAATGAGAACAAATGAGCTCACTAATGCACGGTGATAGTGGGGTGGTATATAGAACTCTGTATTTTATTGTTTTATGCATGATATTTCTGTAAACCTACAACTTCTCTAAACAAATAAAAGAAAAAATACGTATTTAAGAATTATTGTATGCCCTGGAATGCCATCTTCTTTCCATACAAGCCAATGCTTACTTTACCTCTTGCTTTGTCACAACACCCTTCAGTACTAAATAGAGACACATCCACCAGTGCACCTTCAAAAGTTGTTGCTGAGTCTAGCAGCGGTACCTGTCCTTTGGTGAGAACCTTCCAGGTGTCATGCTCCTTGACCAATGTTTTACATACCTGACCTCAGTTCAAGTCAACTCAGTTCTCTCTCTCCATCCCCCCTTCACACACACACACACACACACACACACACACACACTATAAGATAGGTATCATTATTATCTGTGTTTTACATAGTGGCAGGAAAGTGAGGCTGAGGGACGGTCATTAAGTGCCACAGGCTGAATTTGAACTGAATTCTAGACCAAATCCTGTTCTTTTTAAACCACCATGCTGCTCTTTATTGTGTAGATTAGAAAACAAGATCAAAAGTTAAGAAAAATACAAGTGTTACGAAAAATGCAAGAGGCAGCTCTGTTCCGTCCTCGCCGAAAAACTTATGCCTTCTTCTATATACATAATAGTTGAAAGTTTTACCTTGTTGTTAAATCTTATCTTCATTATTTCTTGGTCTATCTAAAATTCATCATAAGCAAGCTTTCAATTTCATCATTCCATAAATGTTTACTTTGTCATTTCTTAAAATCATCATGCGAAATAGGTAGTTGAGTCCTACTTAAATACTCATGAAGAATCAAATTTGATTTTACAAATAATCATATCTCTACAGCGAGTTGTCGTTTACAAAAGCTTCCCTAAAATGGGGCTGGCCATTGCCTTTTCCCTCCTCCCCCTGGGCACCCAGTTGCAGAGCCTGTGCATTTCTGCCTTCCCAGGACTCACTGCCCTCGCCTTCCCATCCCCGGGCCCAGCGCCAACGGCGCCCTCCAGTTCAGTCTTCGCTCCCTTATGACAACACCCCTTTTCGCGCAGCTGCTTCCGTCCTCTGCACATTATTATCACAGCCAAGCACAGAACTCAAGTCTCTCCTCCGGTGAAATACCTTCACTGGCTCCCCACCGCCCACCCCCCAGGTGCCACCTTTCATGCATCGCTGAAGCCTCTGCTGTTTCCCTTCCCTGTGGGTCTGACAGGCTGTCCGCGGGGGGCTCCCACGTCCCCCGCCACACAGTGAAGGCAGAGTACATACAGTGTCCTCAAACTGCATATTAATGTTTTAAATTAAAATTGGTTTCTAAGATACTGAGCAAACTGTTTATAACCTGGTCGTTCCCAGTCCCCAGAAACTTCAGATACTTATATGACAACTGAGACTGAGAAGCTATGAATATCAGCATACCCCATACAGGAACTGCTTAAAAAGCTGAAAAGGGGATCAGACTTCAAATAGAGGTATGAATGAAGCTGATCTGGACAGGACTAAGGTAGAGCAGGGTGCAGCGTAAAGGATGATATCGTCCATATTTTAAAACTTCTACTTCTGTATGAGACCAAAGGGGAGAGATGTTTATTGCGTGCAAAATTTATATGTTGGGTAGCACATACCTAATTTAACTTAGACGGTCAATTTACTTAAACAACATAAATACACAGAATCTTGAATAGGGCGTGAGATTTTGTTGGTTTGTCAAGTTAATGTGATGCCCTCATATACCCCAGAGTGATTTGGGCAGAGAATAAAAAAGTATCTGGGAAAAAAAAAGTCCTTTGGGGGACTGGGGAGAAATAAGGAAATATTCAACTTCCCCATTTGGAGAATTTTTTATATTCTTCAAGCAGTGGGGACAACCAGGTCAGTAAGCCAAGTCCCAGGCCATGGGGTTCACCCCTATGAAACTTCTTCCTGCAAAGGACAGGCTAAGCCTCTTAAAATTAGGCCTAAGAGTCACCCCCAGAGAACCTGTTTTGTTGTTCAGGTGTGGCCTGTTTCTCTCAGCCAACTTAGCAGGTGAACCCACTGCCCTCCCCGCCTACATGGGACATGACTCCAGGGTTGTAAATGTCCCTGGCAACATGGGACAGGACTCCCGGAATGGGCCAGGACCCAGCATCAAGGGACTGAGAAAGGCTTCTTAACCAAAAAGGGGAAGAGAGAAATGAGGCAAAATTAAATGTCAGTAGCTGAGAGATTTCAAACAGAGTCGAGAGATTATCCTGGAGGTTATTCTTATGCATTATATAGATATATCCCTTTGTAGTTTATAGTGTATTGCCGTGGCTGGAGGGGAACTGCCTGAAACTGTTGAGCTGTGTTCCAGTAGCCTTGATTCTTTCAGATGAGTGTATAATGATACAACTTTTGCAGTGTGACCATGTAATTGTGAAAACCTTGTGTCTGATGCTCCTTTTATCCAGGGTATGAACAGATGAGTGAAAAAAAAGGAATAAAAAAGTAAAAAAATAATAGGGAGGACAAAGGGTCAAATAAATTGGGTAGATGGAAATACTAGTGTTCAGTGAGAGGGAGGGGTAAGGGATATGGGACGTAAGTTTTTTCTTTTTATCTCTTTTTCTGAAGTGATGCAAAAAATAAATATATATATATAAAAAATAAATATAAAAAATCATGGTGATGAATAAACAATGATGCAATGATGTTGTTAGCCTTTGATCGTACATGTATGACTGTATGTATGTGAAAAGATCTCAATAAGAGTATTTAAAAATATATAAAATTGGTAACTTTAGACAAGCAGTTTCCATGCACAGATCAGTGCTAAACTGTGATGAACTGTCCACCAGTTCAGGCAAAAAGCAGAATATAGGGAGAGAAGGAAAGGATAAGTAGACTGGCAGGTATGAGCTCTGTCTTTTTATGTCCTTAGGTGGAGAAATAAGTAACAAGATGCCCCCCCCCCCATTCTTAGTCACCCACACCCTATCTTTTGGAAACTCTTCCGTTTTCCTCTCCTCCCCCTCCTTCCTTTCCCTCACCCTCTTGGCTTCCATTGATCTTCTGCCTTTATTTCTCTCCCGTTTTCCCTTCTCCCTTTGTCACCCTGTGTTGCTCCCTCCCACTGCAGCCCCGGGCACTGCTGACTCTCCTGAGTCAAGTCACAGTAAAGAGGGCTTTTGTCCAGTATTAGCCAAAACAGTGACTAAGTTACAGCTTTGTCTAATTGTATCCTCTTCACTTGTTTAATAACAAATACATCATTTAATACATAGATTGAAATGTAAATATTTAACAAGTTGGAAATGATATTTGGGTTCAGAATAACCTTGTTTGTTCATTCCTGTGAGGCAAAGAATAAAAAGTGAGATGGTCTGCTTTACACAACTTCTTGCAAAATAATTTGAATCCTGCTCGGTTCACATCCTGGTACATGGCAGTCCCCTGGCTCCTCCTGTCTCCCACCATGCCCTGTCCCCAAGAGCCTCGGCTGTCCCCTCTCGTGGCTGGTCGAATCAGGCCATTGGGCAGCCGCAAACGCAGGCATAGGTAGGCAGAAATGCTTTTTCCAGAGTTTCCCTCTAACTAAGCCTCTCTACCTAAATGCTCCCTGACAGACCTTTTATTTCACTCCCAGACCAACAAGACTTAGCTGGGGTCCATCCCTTACAGCACCCCAACCTTTCACACAGAGGCACATTTTATGAAAACAGTGCTATCTTGCTCCTTTTTGAACAAACTATTTTAAACAAACACTGGAATCTAATGTCCTTGAAGATGTTAATATTCTAGGGTACTGACCGCGGGCCAAATGGTTTCCTGTTATGAAATATCTTACCAAGTAATTCACATCATCAAGGCATTGCAAACCTTCACCTCACTCATTCACTTTAAATGTGGCATCCCCGATGGCGTAGAGAGGAAAAAGGAAGCCATAATTTATGTGCACAAATAGATTGTTAAAAATAGGGTGGAGAGAGTACTGAAGCCTCATCCGATCTGACAGCCATGTTGAAAAATAAATGAAATTTTTGTTTTTAAGTTCTGTTCTAGTAATATCAAAAAGTTTATTAACAGGTTTTCATATTTTGATTTGGAAGCCTATTAATTAATGTGGAATTATAGTCAGCATAGTTGTAGGACACTAAAATCAACATATTTATCAGAGATATTCTCAAATGTTTTCTTTTGCTTTAAAAGGACTTAACTTAGGGGAATATGTCCACTTGATCTCTCTGTTAAGTGACTGCAAGCCAATTTAGGGACACGAAGCCACGTGAAAACGAATCGTTTCATTGGCAAAGTTACATCAAACTTACAATAATATAGTATAAAAAGAACTTGAATAAATTATTCATCATCTGTGAAGGTAAAGCTTTACATGGGTGATAAAACCTAGATTTACACAGGAGCATTGCCTAATGAAGATGGAGTGTTTCCAGTACCTCCTGCCAGCTGCTGTATCAGGCTGTAGTGAAGATTTCTCATGAGTGCAAATTCCCCAGTTCTGTGTTGGGAAACTGTGACTAAAATTCCTCCCTGTATGGGTTCTAACCCTAGTTCCTTGGAAACCGCACTTGTTAACTATTCTGCCCTCTGCGGTAACAAGGAATAAACCTTTCCCTCTCTCCCACTGTGTTCTAAACATTTCTGCCCACCCTCAAAGCTGTTTTCCTAACTCCAGGAGAAAAAGTAGTTGCCATATCTGGGATGATTGGGAACTGCTGAGGCTCGTTCAGGCTCCTTGGCAAGCGTCTGGGAAAGCCTTGCACACCGGTGAAGAGTTTGGTGCCGAGACACACTGCTATTTGAGTCTCGCTGTTTCTCGGGCCTGGGACACACGCTCTCCGTTAATTGTCGCAATCCTAAAAGAGGAGTATTCGGGCTGTGTGAGAGAGGAAGAGTGTCAGGACTTAAGGAGAAGGGGGGCCATCCCTGGCCTGGAGGTGACCTGACCCTGGGCTCCCAAACACGGGCACCGCCACCTCCATCCCCGAGCCAACCCCACGGTTTCCGAGAGAAGAGCGGCAGGAGTAAGTAACAAGGTAAAACAATCAACAGCTCACCTGCATGGATAGTGACGGACACAGAGGGCCACAACTGGCGTTCACGCAGGCACAAATACGTGAGTGTCTCTTCTGTCATTTGGAACTTTTATGTCAAGTTCTGGGGCAGTGTGACGCACCGTGCAGACTCCTATACGAATCGTCCTGCTATGCCATTGTGTCTGAAATGACTGTCACCGGTAGGAAGGAAGGAAAAGGATGCTGTGGCCATCATGATGATGAACATACGCTTTTAAAGATATCAGACAAAGACAGATCAAACTCTGTGGACCCTGAGTTTGTGGCATTGTGAAAGCAGGTGCCGCAGACAGGGCACAGGCAAGAGTGCGAGCGACTCTGGGGGTTCAGCCTCGTTCAGCTTCATGGTAGAGCCACCTTAACATCGAAGCTGCCTTCGTTAGAAAATATCCAAGAAAAGAAGTCGTAGTGATCCTAGTGTTTCCTCCAGGTTTCTTTTCATTGCTGGACACAGCAGGACGCGTGGTAGAAACACCTGCAAATGAGAGCATGAAGCCAACAAGACCGGAGGCCTTGTGGAGCATGCTGGAAAGGTGGAAGTTTGCTAATGAATAGGTTAGGAATTTCAACTTGCTCAAATCTGGAATTTTATCAATATTTAGATTTGCTCTACTATAAAAGCCTTGTCTTGAAGCAAACGACAAAGGAGACTTATGTCATTGCCCAGTAAAAGGCGACAGCACGATTGCAGTGGACAGTGGGACGACCTGCAGTGTTGCACATCTAAGGGAAGGGCTGAGTTGCTTGGTGGCTCAGAGAAAAGGAAGGAAATGGAAGCCTATTGGAAAACAGGACAGCGTCCGCTCCAGAATGAAGTGTTTCTTCTAATATTTTAGTATAACTCCTGGAGTAGTTATCGAATTACTTTGACCAAGATACTTCATGAAACTACAGAGATGTCATTAAAGAAAAAAATTATTTTGTGAGCCCTAAGGGAAATTTCTAAGGATAGAAATATCTTCCAAAATGGTGAAGCAAAATTTTACTGGAAAAAAACATCCTGGCACTCTATTTATGGAGGGAGCACCTGCTTAGCCACAAGCTTGCTTTTGTTTCCCAGTAAAGAAAATAAATTCACATGTCATCATGAATCAAGGCTCTCTTCATGTGTAGAACTGGTGGGAAAAAACAATGATCAAGTGTCAACAACGTCAGAGCTTGGGCCTTAGTCCTTCAGTTTGCATTGGGTGCCAAGAAGCAATAGGTAAAGCTTAACCTTCATTTTATTACCCAGAGCTTCACTAGTTTTCCAGAAGATGTCTACATGTGTTTGTACTTCATGGAGAATGTTTAGTTTGTAAGAGAAAAGAAAAACCTACTCTTAAGATAATTTTAAAGAGGAATTTGAGGGGACTTGGTTTACTTAATGGTAATTGTTTCTGCTCAGTTGCATAAGTAAATCTTTTCGTTTTTAAAGACGCAGAAAAAGTAGGGGTTTTTTGGACCATGTCAGTGGAGGTTGGAAATTGAAATACTAGGCAAACTTTTGAATGCTGTCACAGAGAAATACTATAAGTTCTCAATTTTTTCTAAAAGCAAAACTCTCTGGAGACCTATTTCAAGTTTGCTTATGCTCAGATGAATGGTAGAGTAACAATTCTTGACTTCCTGACATGATTTCCACTCCAGAGGCTTCAAGGATTCAAACTCACTTGTGTTCAGAATGAATTTTAATTTCTTCTACTACTCTGTGTCTCTGAGAATGAGAGTTTTCAGCAATTGTTATTACTAAAACACTCAAAAATGAATTTATGGGTGGGCCACAGTGGCTCAGCAGGCAGAGTTCTCACCTGCCATGCTGGAGACCCGGGTTCAATTCCAGGTGCCTGCCCCTGCAAAAAAAAAATATATATATATATATATAAAAGAATGTGTGCATTGCTTTGTGAAAAAAAAATGGCTGTTTTATTAAACTTTATTTTGAGAATTTGCTTTATTTTAATCTGTCTGGCAGATTTGGGTTTATTTTTTGTTTGCTTTTGTGTATGTGTGTGTGTTCTGTTTTTTGTTGTTTTGTTTTTGTTTTTGTTTTTTTAGAAGATAACCAATAACTTCTTAATAAGTGAGACAGAGTTCTTTGCAAAAATATTCCAAGGAATAGATTTGAACATCTTTTGAAGTTAGTATGTATCTTAAAATCAATTAGACAATTTAATCAGTGTGAAATCTTTTGACAAAATCTATTAACTTGATGGCTTGTCTTACAGTTACTGGCAATCTAGAATCTAGGAACTAAAATAATCTATCTGCAAAATATCATTCTAATTTACTTTATCATGTATAATTTATTTGCCTCATTGGTTACAATGATTTCATTGGAAATGGATTTCTCTGTGACAGGATAAATTTCCAATCAAATAAGGAGATTATATTCAAATTTTAGAGTATAATTGTTTATAATGATTTTTCTTTTGAGGCAAGGTTTAACAGATTTTCAAAGTCCTTCCAGAAAAGATAAAGAAGCATCGCTCCAGGCATTACTGAAAAGGTGTTTCACCCAAATGTCTCAATCCTAGCTCTAATTGAGAAAGATTTCCCTACATAATAACCTAGCCCCAAATTGTCTGTGCTCCTGAAATAGGCTCTGGAAATATCTGGACAAGTTGCGTGTCATCATTCTGCATCCTAATTCAGCTAGCTGGTTTATTTCAAGGCTCAAAGGGCACAGCTATCATGGTGAGGAACTCGACCTTTAGAAGTTTTATAACAGACTTAGAATGACAGGGTTGAGGAGCCAATGGTTGGCTGGAGCAGCCTCCTTCTTTTATAGAAGCCGCAACTAATGAAAGAGCAGCTCGCTCACAGCTGGTGCATGGGACAGTCCCAGGACCAGGGCTGTGGCATTGAGGAAAACTCCGTACCTTCGCACCCAAATGCTGTCTTGCAGTCTAAACTGCTCAAGTTTGGAGATTCCCTCAACACCCAGTCTTGGCAGCATCAGAATGTCCATGTAAGAACTGATGCCAAACTCCCAGGCGTCACCCCCAGATAACACCTTCAGAATTTCTGTCTTTCCTTCAAGGAAAAACAAACGAGAAGGGTCTATATAATCCAACCAGTGAAAGAATTTTAATTCATCTACGTAGTCTGCATGGAAAATATATTATTTTCCATCACCCTGCCTTCCCTGAAACTATATTTCATCTTTGTATTTTTCTTTAGAAGTATGTAAGATATATATTTCAGTTCCCAATATTGAAATTGCATGTTTAATATCACATCTGTCATATTCCTGCAGGTAAGATATAATAAATAACAATAAACATAATAAAATTGCCACCAGGCCTCTGCCACAGTGCACCTATACGTACATCGAGTACCCACAAACACTGCAGAATAGAGACATCCTATTCATCAGGAACAGCTTTTTATCACAAACTGGCAGGAGAGAGAAGAAAAACAAGAAGTAAAGAGTCTTGGTGTGACAAATGTAGACTGTTCTTTAGGAGTTCCCACACATGCATTATATCATGGCAGATAATGATGGACAGAAGTCATTTTAAATTTTTCCAGAAGGTGAAAATAACCTTCAAGTCTTTGAGCTGCTTTAATCAGACTCTGTGACATTCTGGGGAATTTAAATTACCATATATTATCAAGGATTCAAATCAAGGCAGTAGAGTCACATTTTTGGTCACGAAAATGGAACTATAGCAGAATTCTCCTTGGGGCAGGTCTGCCCTTCTCAAAAGTAATACTTGTCTTACCTCACGAAGAGCATGAAAATAAAGTCTGAGGTGAACAATGAACATATCACTTAGAGAAAACAGAGGGCAGCGAGCAGAGTCCCTCAGGAGCTGGATTCTTTCCCGAGAGACTGCCTTTCCAGAATTCCAGGGCAATGCTGTGCGCACGCAGGTATGAGAGAAACAGAAAACGAGATGCACTAGCGTCACCAAGAAAGGGAAAAATAAAAGTTGTCAAAGGCTCCAACCCAGAGTAAAAACCCTCCACCTCGAGGACAACGGGGCAGGAAACGCCTCCACAGAGATTCCTGGACTGTCCCAAGAGCAGGCACTGGGCGCAAGCATTGGGGAGGAACTAATAAACAAGCCTCTTAAACCACAACCACAGCGTAATTCCCCGACAGCTCCGGGGTAGGTTTAACTGCACAGCCAGGGGCGCACCCCACACCAAGCCCTGGGGAGGCAGAGACGGGCCAGAGGCAGCACCGCCCTTAGAAGCTGGCATTCCACTAAGATGGAATCTTAGAGAACTGTGTATCTCATTCAGGCACTGAGCACTGTGCGATAACTGCAGAAAAAGAATCTCAAGGGGAAGCAGCATTGGGGTTTCAGGGAAGAGGTTGCTCTAAATGTATTTTGTGTATGTGCTTTTTCCCCCAAAGCTTTCTGTATTAAACATTTATTGTTTTATAATTAGAGAAAATGCTGGTGGACGTATATAAAGTAATAACTGTTCAGGTGGTCGTGAATTGGGGAGGGTAGAACAGGGCTTTCCAGCGGGGAAAGGGGAGGACAAAGGCAGCTAATGCACAGATTTCCAGGACTCTTCCCACAGAGTAAAGGAGCTGTGAAGAATGCAGAGCAGTGGATGGGAGACGGAACAGGGGACCCAAATATACAAAACTACATAAATTCACACAGGCGCACAGGGACGCCTAGGGTCTTGCAAGTATTTACTTTCTGTCGCACAGCAGTGGGGAGTCATTGAAGGTTACTGAGCAAAATAGAAGCACCTTCAGAGCTATGTCCAGAGAGCATGCAGCGGTGGCTGTAAAGAGCACAGATGCGAGGCAGGAGGCAGAGATGAGACCTTGGTCAGGAGGCAGCTGCCACTGGTGCATCAGCGGCTCGTGGAGGTTGCTGCAACGGGACAGCAGGGGCAGCTCCGTCTGCTCTTCCTCTTCTCCCCTCTCCGTGTTGGGTAGGGCGGTGGCAGCGCAGAGACCCTGTGGCAGGACAGCTGTCGGGGCCTGGTAGATGGGGGTCGGTGGCAATGGAAGAGGGAGGGGTCCAGATCAACGGAGATGTCTAACAAAAGCTGGGAAGCAAAGTTTTGGGGTCAGGCTCAGATATGGCCCACCGTGGAAAGGCGTCAGGTAACGTGAGATTTTGAGGAACCAGGTGGCAGATGATGGGTGAGCAAAAAATGGGGAAAACTTTTGGCATACGTGGTGCTTCGGATTTCGAGCCCACTGTCTCCAAGAGAACTAGTTGCCCAAAGGGTTTTTCCTGTACCTGCCTCATGGACCCAAGGGATGCATTTCTCCATTTCTCAGAGATGTCTAAATTCTCACGCATCGCAGTGAGACTGTGAATCAAGGACAAAGGGTTGAGGAGTGAGGAGGCAGGAAAAATCACGAAGGTAAATTTACTGAGCAGCTACCGATTTTCAGGCATTTATGAAGCCATTTAAAATATTTTCTCTCTTTTAATCCCCAATTTTATACATAGAGGCATGCCAGAGTTTTAAGATGCATCAGAAACTTGTCCAACATCACAGTGAGTCCTCGGCCGGCTGTGGAAGTAGGCGAGGCTCGCTCGGCCAACTGCAACTTCAGACCATCGGCACCCACATCGTTTACTCCTCAGGTCTGGTATTTCGTTACTGAAATAAGTCTACTCCCTTTTTACTTGATCCATTTATAACCAAATTAAACAGTGTGACTGCTTAACAGAAAAAAAGGAATTCTGAGGTTAGAAAGAACTCTTGTCATTGAATTTTGGAGCTAAACTGAGAAAATACTGCACCTGCCAGGCCCCCACGTGGCAGTGTAAGGCTGAGGGCCCCTGTCCACGGGCCTCTGCTGCATCAGGCAGAGAAGCGATAGCTTGCTTTTGCGTTTTACACCCAGCCCTGCAGTGTCAATGCCGGTCTTTAATTTTCAATCCCTTCTCATAGTTTTGTTCTATCTAAGCTAAAGAATAGTACGAATTGACTTACGGATCACAGTATTTTTACACATTTGCTTTCTACCACACTTGAACCAGTTTTCTGTGAACAATGAGGTGAGGAAAACATCTGCTCCCAAAAATGCCGGACTAGGTGATATAACATCCTTTTCCTTCTTCCTTTTCCTCTGCCTTAAATAGAGCCCATCTGTGTTCACAGGATGAGGGCAAGAGGCAAAATCCTTTCCAAAAAGGATGTCGGATGAAATTGTTATGAAATTATTGTCTAAAATCGTTGCACTGGCCACCGAAGGAAATGAAGGAGCAGCAAGGCTCTCGCCTCTGTGAGCATTACTGGCTGGAAGTTTGTGGAAACACTGGAGAATACTGGAAGACCCAAGCTCCAGGGAGGCAGCTCTTTTAGCTTCTCTCTTAGCTGCTAAGACTCCGTTTCTCAGCCCGCACATTGGCACCCAACAAGGCTGTTCTAAGGTCCGGATGTGCCCGTGGAGGGCGTGGGGAGAGAAAAGGGCAGGCATGCATTCTCCGATTCTGTCCATTCAGTGTCTCTATAGCACAGAATCCTCATGACTGCTTATCGCCGTCATACAGATGAGAATGTCGGTTCTTCTCTCAGATTAAAAAAAAAAAGACACAGAGCCAGCACAAAAAATAAGATGCTTTTGATCCTAAACCCATTGTTTTCCTGTTACTCTGTCCCAGGAATAAGGCGCCCCGAGCGCCGCCAGGGTAAGCTCAGTCTTGGTATTATGGGCCCTTGCTGGGCCACCTTCTCTGTGTCTCAGTCGGTAAAGGAAGAATATTGCCGACTGAACTGCAAACAACATCAGCTGAAAGGCGCATCACAATCTCAGAGATGTTCAAACGGGAATGAAATAAATGGGTTTTTTTTAGAATTGATGAAATACAGAAATAAACTGACCAAATAAAACTAATTATTTAATTTCACCCAAAAGTTATAAACTTGGTCCTTTTAAGATTTAGCAGGTATTTCAAACCTTTAATAAGTAATGCTGATGCAGCCATTTATTAAAATATAGTCATTCATTTATTTAACCACACGTGCTTGGCACTGTCACTGCCCTCGAAGGAAAGGAACTTGTTCCCAAAGCATTGCAACTGAGTGCTCTGGGCGCGGCGACGGAAAGCGGCAGGACGGAGGCTGCACAAAGCCGGCGGCGGTCTGCTCGTGCAGACCTGAGCGCAAAGCCCGCAGCGGTCTGCTCGTGCGGACCTGAGCGCAAAGCCCGGAACGGTCTCCTTGCCTGGGACCCGAGCGCAAAGCCCGCAGCGGTCTGCTCATCCGGACCTGAGCACAAAGCCCGCAGTGGTCTGCTCGTCCGGGATCTGAACACCAAAGTTACTGACTCGTCCCTTTCACAGGCCAGCAAACTAAGTTAATTAGCTAAAGAAGGAAACTCCTAAACCACCTTTCCTTTTACAATTTGTGTTTTATTAACATATATATGACCTAAAAGTCCCACCTTTGACCACTTTCCGACGCACGCTGCAGTTAATTACATGCACTAGTTTATGATCCCATCATCACCGGCCCGACCACAACTTCCCCAACACCCCCGGTGGAAATTCTGCACCAACGAAGCTCTAACTCTTCATCCCTACACTTCCCTCTTCATTCTTTTGCATACGGATGTCCAGTTTTCCCAGCTTCCTTTCTGAAAGAGACTATTCTTCCCCCACTGAGTGGACTTGGCAGCCTTGTCAGACACCAGTTAGCTATGATGTGAGAGTCTATCTCTGAACCTCTGATTCCTTTGGTCTAGATATCTGGCCTTGTCCCAGTAACAGGCTGTTTAGACCACTGTAGATTTTAAAATCGGGCAGTATGAGGCTTTCAATTTCATTCTTCATTTTAAAGATGCTTTTGTCTATTTGGGACCACTTAGTGTTCCAAATAAATTTGATGATTGAGTTTTCATTTCTTCAAAGAAGGCTGTTGGAATTTTGATTGGGATTGCATTAAATTAAAAAATCATTTTGGGTAGAATTGACATCCTGACAATATTTAGTCTTCTAATCCCTCAGTGTGGAATGTCCTTCCATGTATTTAAGTCTTCTTTGATTTCTTTTAGCAATGTTTTATAGTTTTCCATCTGTAAGTCTATGCTTAGTTAAACCTATTCCTGGATATTTGATTCTTTCAGTTACAATTGTAAATGGAAATTTTTTGCGAGATTCCTAAACGATCTTTTTTTAGTTCAGGAATTTTCTCTGAACTCTCCATTTCCTGGATTACTGTGAGGTCACTGAATTGTTCTAAAATATCACCATGCCATAAATATTGTCACTTCATTTGTTTATTGTTTTATGAAGATGTGTTCCTTGGCCACTCATCAATGTTTTCATTCAGCAATTTCTTCTGACATGCACCTACACCTAATGCCAGGTACTGTAATGGCTGACAGCAATAAATTGATTTTTTAAAGATGAAAAACTATGCTTGCAAAAAAAGGAAAAAACCTAATGAACCTAAATTCTTCCGACCCCCAAGCTGAAAAACAAAGGCATTTATTAAATGCCAACTATATGTGACTCTGTTTTATCTCATTTCCATCTCAATTAACCCTCACCTCTTTGCTTCTATTTGACAAATGAGGAAACTGAAAGATTAGTCAGAAGGATTAAGCCGTTTACTGGAGATAACAGAGGCAATGCATGTCCCCTGACTTCCTGGTACTCACATGCTCTTCTTACTAAGCATGCTGTTCACGGCTCCCCACTTGGGAAGGGGCGTGGTGTGCCATCAGAAGCTCCCATCTCAGGAGGCCTGTCTTGTGTTGGTTTGGACACTGTTGGGCCATTAATAAAACTTAGGAGCACAAATTACTATGTGTCCCGGCCGCTGGGGCAAGTACTAAAGCTACAGGAGTCTGAACGCTATTAAATCCCTCAATTCAACAGGTAGACAATTAAGACCCCCTCATACTTATTTTCATTTGACAAAGGATGTATACCATGATTCATCTTTTATTCATACAAGGGCTCCACAAATTCTGTCTATAATGAGCTATCTTGTCCTTTTAGAGAAAACATTAAGCTATTAATATATTTCAAAGTTATAATGTAGTCATTGGAACCTCATTAGCATGTATTTCAGGTCCATAACAAAGGGTTATCCCACAGGTGACCCACTCTGACACCGAGGGAACACTTAGTCCCAACAGAAGTCCTTTCGAATCACAGCCGGCTGTAGGCAACTCACTTGCCCCCTTGCTTTCTCTCGTTCTCTCTCTGCACCCTGCCCCACTTCAGAGGTGTTCAGGGCTGTTCTTCTAAGTATTTTAGTTAAATGTGTGTCCCTAAAACAAGTTTTTTGAAAAGTGAAAGCCTTTATTTCCCACAGGGAAGAGCTAGGTATTGATTTAGATATGCCTTGGGCAGCATTTTAGAAAGATTCAATTACTGAAGTACGAAAACCACCTCATGCTGTGATTATTTTGTGTATGATGCATTCCCATGGAATATGCCTGATCCTTTATCCTCCCACTCACCATGCTATACTAGAATTATTTATGTTTCCGACAACCCCCATGCCCCTACACACACACACACACACACACACACACACACACACACACACACACCATGAGTCCCTTGAGGCAGGACTTCCAACCATCTCTGTACTGCCAGTCTCGAGCCGGGCACATGTCACTCACTAGTGTTTGCAGGTGAGACAGGCTGAGATAAAAGCTCCTGATCTGGGCAGGGACACGACTGAAGCCTCAAGCGCGCTGCCTGTCGCCGCAAGGAGGTGGCTGGTCTGTGGAACGACTGAGGACAGCATAAGAGAGAAATTCAGTAGATTTGGATCCCCACAAGAAGAGCTTCTTGTCTGATAAGATAAATGCAGGAAATCTGTGGTAAGAGGCAGCTCTGGCTCTGAATCAGTCACTGTTAATACACCCTACATCACCTGCGGAGGGAAAGTAATGTCAACTGCACGTTCTGAAATAGGAAGAAAAAATAATCATTTTCACTCTATTCTTTTACCTCCCCTCTCTTAAAGAAAACAGAATCCCTGCCACTGTAGAATTGCCTAATTTGTCAGTGGTCTCAACCTGTCTCCATCTTTCTGCGCTTCCGAATACATGATAAAAATGCACCGAGAGAAGAACATAGAGCTTCTAACATTGCACAGCACAGCATTAAAACAGCACTGGCATCACTAATTAACAACTATAATTAAATCTAATTATAAATTACAAGTATCTAATTTTAGAAGGCCTTTGCTTTATAAATCCTACACGCGAGAAACGTTAACTAACTCAGCAACTTGAAATTTTTCCAGGGCTGCAAATAGCCTTCCAGTGATCGTTGCTTTCTTACCTGAGGCATGTGGACTGGAAGCAGCTGTGCAATCCCATCCCCGCCTCAGGTTTGGAAGGGCTCAGAGGCAGCAATTCGCTTCCCAGGACCTGAGCAGCTCTGGGAAGGCGCCTGTGTGCTGCCCACCCTACCCTCTCTTCTGCATATACCTAGAGCATCCCCCTTGGGTTTCAGATTTTATTTTTTTGCATGGGCAGGCACTGGGAATCGAACCTGGGTCCCCGGCATGGCAGGCAAGAACTCTGTCTGCTGAGCCACCATGGCCCACCCTCAGATTTTATTTTAATTGCTTCCCTGAGGTCCTGGTATGATTTCTTTACATAAATAGTCCCAGGTCATGTGGCATATTCTATCCTTATCAATTAATAAAGATCTGAGTTTGGGAAAGCCCTGAAATGGGAAAAGAAGTCTCAGAAAGGAAGAGTTCTGATGCAGAATATATTCAAGTTCATGGTAGAGACACCAGCTGCTTGCTTCCAGCTCTGAACAGCTTTCAATTCTGCTCCCAGTGGGTGTTGAATGTTTCCAGTGACCCCTGAGGTGGTTTCCAGGTATAAGCACTGGCGTAAAAACGGAGGACTGGTACTCCAAAGTTCACAGCGGCGTCACTGATGAAGCCCAAGGGTGGAAACAATCCATGAACCATCAAGAGATGAATGGATACACAAAATGTGGTACGTACATTCAATATAATATTATTCAGCCGTATAAGAAAGGAAGATTTGATGACTCCTGTCACGTGTAAACCTCAAAGACACTGTGCTAAGTGAAAGAGCCACCATGAAACGACAAAAATGACACAATACTACTTATATGAAATACCTGGAATACACAAATTCTTAGAGACAGTAATATTAGAAATTAGCAGACACTGGGGGATGAGTGAATGGGGGGCATTGCTTAATGGGTACAGGATTTCTGTTTGGGATAATGAAAAGGTTTTGGTAATGGATGGTGGGGATGGTTGCACAACATTGCATATGGTTAATGTCACTCAATTGTACACTTATAATCGGGTAAAATGGCAAATTTTATTATATATATAAATATACACATATACATATATTCTGTTAAATCAGAATACAGTTGAAAAGGAAAGGAAGGGGAAACCAGTGTGGCCGTTTGGGATGTGAGGTCCCAGTGGCACCCGCGGAGCTTTCTGATTTGGAACTGGGGCTCACGCGCACCTGAGGACATCCGGAACCTTCCCGGCCCGCCGCGATGGGCTGGAGGCGCATCACCTTGGAGGCCCGTCACCGCACAGCTGCGCCCGCTGACCGTGGAACACACTCACGCGCTCGCAGGGAATGGAGACGTGACGGTGACTGTCACACGCTGACCACGTCCCAGCGGCCCAGGGTCCCTGAGCTGGAGACACTGGTGGGCCGCGAGCAACGAGCAGCAAGGGGAAAAATGTTTCTTCCTCCGGCTTCCTCCTCCTGGAAAGACCTTTCAGGAGACGGTGTGAGTCACCAAGGGGAGCCGTGGGACAGCAGCGTCCTGGCGTACGGACGGTGGGGGTGACAGGCAGGCGCGGCGGACGGTCCCGGGATGCTGACCGTGCATCAGGTGCCGCAGCCTCCCGGGTGGGAGGTGGCCTCGCAGGGACTTGCTGTGGAACCAGAAGCCAGTATTAGGGACTTACCTTCTCGTTAGGCTGACCTAACCTCATGGGACAGCGGGTCACACATGACACCTCTTCGAAACGCAAACGCCACTGCGCCCACTCAGCCCGAGGAAAGGGGCGACCGGGTCGCGCAGCCTCTCGGTGCTGTCTGGCTCCAGCCACAGCTAAGCGCGCCGGGGAGCCTCGGCAGACCTGCTCCCAGAATCGACGTGGATTCCAATCACTAATTAGGCATTTTGTGCAAGTTATCTTTCCTATGCCTTGGTTTCCTCATCAGAAAAAAGGTTTGTTAGACCCTATGCACTCTCAGATCCCTTCCACCGTTAGGGGTTCTGTGAAAATAAGGGAAGTCATCTGAAAGTTTCCTTTCCTTACACGTGCTTACCGAGTCCCATGCACTAGAGCAGCTGCTTCTCACACGCCATCACGTGTCCTGCCCACGACAGGATGCGATGGGGATATCCCCATCCTACAGCCAAAACCGCTAGGACTCTAAGACACAATGTTTGCAAGGGGCTCGAGTTGGCTTATACTTTTTTTTTTTTAAAGGAAAAAGCAAAACTAATTTGCAGAAGATATGTTCCTCTTTACAGAAAATCCTAAGGAACTCACTAAAAATTATTATAGCATAAGGAATTCAGCACGATGGAGGAATACAAGAGCAATATACAAAAAATCAATTGTATTTCTATACACTAGCAATGAACAGCCCTCAAATGAAACTGAGACAATAATTCCATTCACAACAGTACCAAAAAATGTAAAAATACTTAAGAATAAAATAACAAAAGTAGTGCAAAACCTGTAGAGTGAAAATAACCAAATATTGTTGAAAAAATCAAAGAAGTCTTAAACAAATGGAAATATGTCCCATGCTCATGGACCAGAAAACTCAATATTGTCAAGATGGCAAATGTCCCAAATTTATCTATAGACTCAACGCAATCCCCATCAAAATCCCAACATCGCTTATACCCTTTAAAGACTTTTTAGTCAAGGGTGCGTAATGTTTAAAATCACACCCAAATTCATAGCAGGCAAACCAAACCATAAAAAAAAATTAAAAATCGCAATAAAACAGATTAAAAAGAAAATGAAGTAATACATTTATAACCTTTTTATTTCATCAACTGACTTCCTTTTTATTCTTTTTAAACTACCAAACCAAGTGAGTAGATTCATTATCTTAAACACAATGTTGCATAATCACGATTCCACTGACAAGCCTTGTCAGAAGAGGTCAGAGAATACAATTCAGGTATTGAAATCAAAGTCAGCAATGGGAAAACTCAGCTGCCCCACTGCTGAAAATGCCTTCGTCAGCACCAAATGCTTTTCCTCTACCGGCCCTTTCCATCCAGCATTAAAATGAAAAAGGGAAACCTGTTATCATCTTGAAGGGAACTTTAGCTTTAATTTGGTTGCCACCTGCTGGCTAAAAGACAAAATCTTCCTTCAGCAACAAAATCCGCTTGACAACTAACTGGTAAGGACCAGCGTAGACAGATGAATTCCATGCCACTGGCACAGTAGGTTTGGCAGCATCAAGTGTTCTTGGGGAACTGGTATGGAATGTGTCTACTGAATGCCAGGCACGGTGCGAGGTGCTTCCCCTGCATAATCACAGCTGATCAGCCCCAAGCCATGCGACTTGGTATCAGTTGCGCAGGTGGAGAAGGGAAAACCAGTCGGTGGCTTCAGATGACACAGCCAGAAGGCGGAGGAAGAGTCAAGACCGGATTTCACGCAGACACCAGCATTCCTCTCTCATGCTCCCAGGATGCTCCTTCACCACGGCATGGCCAAGGGACCTCGCACCATCCAGAAAATGCAGTCGCGTCGAGGCTTAGCCATACGAGGGGCAGAGCTGCAGCTCCCTGCAGCGAGTCGCAAAGCCTTCATGATATGTCACGAGTTAAGCAGAGACGGGCCAGGAAAATGCTTTATAAATTTGGCAGGGAGAGCATCAAAACTTAGTCAAAGTAAGGTAGAATGAGAATATCCCATAAAAGTGACTTCAAGGGTCAGGAAAAAAACATTGACTCCCAAATGATCCTTTCAAACATTCGGTCCTTTAGCAGGAAAATGGGGGACTGCGTGTTTTTGTTTTGCCCGTTTAGGAAGCTGTCACCTGCACACCCTTCTTTCTGCTGACGCACCCACACAGCCGGCCTCAAGGGGCTTGCGGTCTGGTTGGCTAGACACAAACATAAAAGGGAGACCCCCGCACATTTCCTTAGACATTTCCCAGCCCCTCTCATCAACGTCTCCTTTTGTCTCTGAGAGGTACTGCCCTTCGCCAAGATGGCTACTATTTGTGTGACAACTGCCAGGCACTGTTCCAAGCACTTTACATAAATTAACTAACTTAATCTCCACATAACCATATGAGAATATGTGCATCTTTAATCTCTATTTTATAGATGCAAGGTTAAGTAATTTGCTTAAGATCCTAGAGGTCTGTTGAGTGATGGAAGCTGTGTTCAAAACCAGGCACTTCGCTCCAGAGTTTGTACACTTAACCAGTAGACTATACGGCCTCTTTTTAAAATTAATATTATTATTCTTAGTAAGGTTTTTAAAAAAATATTTTTATAGATTAGTCTTAACACACAAATATTCCATACATGCTGTACAATCAATGGGTCATAATATCAATCACATAGTTGTGTATTCATCATCATGATTAATTTTTTAGAACATTTGCATCAGTCCAGAAAAAGAAATAAAAATAAAAACCTCATATATACCATACCTTTTAACCCTCCCTCTCATTGATTAGTAGTATTTCCATCTACCCAATTAATTTTACCCCTCACGCCCCATCCCATTATGTATTTACTCTTTATCCATTTTTTTTTTTACTCATCTGTCCACACCCTGGATAAAAGGAGCATCAGACACAGAGTTTTCACAATCACACAGTCATATTGTAAAAGGTATATCGTATACAACTGTCTTCAAGAATCAAGACTGCTGGGGATGATTGAATAACGATACAGCTGTCACAATGTGACTGTGTGATTGTGAAAACCTTGTGTCTGATGCTCCTTTTATCTACCTTGTCAACAAAGGAGTAGAACATATGGAATAAAAATAAATAATAGGGGGAATAAATGCTAAAAGAAATTTAGTTTGAAATGCTAGTGATCAACGAAAGCGAGGGGTAAGGGGTATGGTAGGTATAATTTTTTTTTCTTTTTTTCTTTCCTGTGTTCATTTTATTTCTTTTTCTGAAGTAATGCAAATGTTCTAAGAAATGATGAATATGCAACTAAGTGATGATATTGTGAATTACTGATTCTATATGTTGATGTTTTATTTGGTTTCTTAATTTTTTAATTAATAAATAAATTAAAAAAAAAAGAATCAAGGCTACTGGAACATAGCTCAGCAGTTTCAGGTACTTCCCTCCAGCCACTTCAATACACCATAAACTAAAAAGGGATATGTGTATAATGCAGAAGAATCACCTCCAGGATAACCTCTCAACTCTGAACTCTCTCAGCCGCTGAGACTTTATTTTGTCTCATTTCTCTCTTCTCCCTTTTGGTTAAGAAGGTTTTCTCAGTCCCTCTGATGCTGGGTCCTGGCTCATCCCTGGGAGTCAGATCCCACATCACCAGGCATGTTTACGCCCCTGGGAGTCATGTCCCAGAGGGGAGGACAGTGAGTTCACTTTCCATGTTGGCTTAGGGAGAGAGGCCACATCTGAGCAACAAAAGATGTTCTCTGGGGTGACTCTTAGGCCTAATTTTAGGAAGGCTTAGCTTCTCTTTGCAGGAATAAGTTTCATAGAGGCAAACCCCAAGACTGAGGGCTTGGCCTATTGATTTGGTTGTCTCCATTGCTTGCAAGAATATCAGGAACTCTCCAAATGGAGAAGTTGAATATTTCCTCCTTTCTCCCCAGTGCCCCAAGGGGACCTTGCAAATACTTCTATATTCACTGGCCAAATTACTCTGGGATATATTGGGGCGTCACACTAACCTGGACAAACCAGCAAAGTCTCACGCCCTATTCAAGATTCCATGTACTTATGGTGTTCAACTAAAGTGACTATATGGCCTCTCAAGAGGAGCATGATTTTATTTCCCAGAACAGAAACAGAAAGGTCAAGTCACTTTTCAGATGTTGCACAGTTAAGTGGTCAGCAGGGCCAGAAGTTGAACCTAATTCTCCTACTCACTGGTCTAAATTTTGGCTCTTAGCATTGTGCTGCTTCTTAAAATGAAAATCAGAATACAACAAGTGTGAGATGATCCGTGCTCGTGACCTAAAGGGGTTCAAGGTGAAGTTGCTGGAACAGAAGCTGATCTGATGACAACAGAGTAGGTTTGTTCAAAGCAAGGGTGCTCGGAGGCTGTGAGTGACTTCACAGCCAAGCTCAAAAATAACAATCAAGGAATGGGGACTGGCAAGGAGAAGAAAATCTGGGTAAGGAGAATGACATAAATAAAATGACATTTAGAAACATGAATTCCTAGAGAAGACCCCTAAAAGGGTTCTGTAATCATGGCCAATATGATTGAAATAAATGTATCAGTCCAGCGAAACTTATTGGGACATGCCTGAAACGTGGCATGGATCGGTTAAAGGCAGCTTTGTCATCACAGCCCGTAGTGCCCCGAGACTGCGTAGGGCCTGGCGGGGACGCGCAGGTAGTGACGCGCACCCTGGGAATCTGCGCGTGAATCCCGTCATGCCTCGTCTCTTCTTCCCACCAGCAGACTGAGGCTGGGGTTTGCAGAGGTGGGACCCTGACCGGACAGTGGCTCAGAGCAGACCACTCCTTTATGAAGCACTGACGTGAATTCAGCTTGGCCAAAGAGGGATGCCCTGGGTGACGGAGAGTCGGGTGGGTGAAAACAGTTCCACCAGGCACCAGCGCTGCGGCGGTACCTACTTTTCTTGAAGTGTGGGCTGTTTTCCCAGATCGTTCTGTCCTTTCTCACCCCTTCCCGGTCTGTGAGAGCGAGCAAACGTGCCAGGCCGTGATGAGGTGCTGGAGGGCCGAGTCCACCGTTTCCCAGGCTGTGGGGTCCCTGGACGGGGACTCAGCAATGCTCATGGGGTGGCTGAAGCGTGCAGAATGGTTATCCCTGGTGCTTTCCCAACCCTTGTCAGAAAATCCTTCCTTCTGGTTCGCCCCATTTCACTTTGCCCGCCGCCAGAGGTGCCGCTCAGTGCTGTAATTGCCTGTCCGCCTTCCCCATCCGGCTGTCAGCTCGTCCTCTGTCTTGGAGACCCAGGGGCCCGGCACAAAGCAGTGATGCTGGAAGCAAGGAGGAGCAATTAACCGGGCACCTCGGCGAGGCCGGCGTGGGAGCTTCCATCTATGCGGTTTATCAAATTATGAGGATAATTAGCTTCTGGTTAAAATTCAAGAGTTCATTGGAAAGATACGAGAATTGCGCTCCACACCAAACACCCCCCTAGAAGGTACACCGGCATTAATTCATCATCCTCAGATGAAATTTTACTCGGAAGTTTTAGGGGGAATACAGATTATTGTTTAGTAAACATTTCTCACATTCATCTGAAGCTGCCATAATCGGAAGACAGAGTTATAAGTAGTGTTTACCACCAAATCCCACAAAATGGTGACCCTGAAGGCAGTGTGCACATGTGATGATTAGACAGACAGACAGACGGACAGACAGGTAATATATAGGTACGTAAGGAAATTACCCCGTCCAGAATTAGAAAGAGTCAAGGCCGGAGGTCACCTGAGAATAGACCAAAGGAATTCAACAAATGTCCCAAATAAAATGTGGGACTCATTTTATTCCACTTCTCAGGGCATTAAAGCTTATATTTATTTCCCATACAGTAATGGGTTTGTTTTCTTCTATTAGGCTATCGGAAGGAGAAAAAACTAGTGCAAAGAGAAAAAGGTGCATTAGTAACTGCAGGTGATTCTATGGAGAATTGTACCAGTGAGTTTATCATTTTCATTGTTCTAATACGCTTTAGAATCATTGCCAGTAACTTAAAGACAGATGTCCCTGAGCTGAATGAACTGCCCATGTCCCAAGCTCCACTATCACAACAAGAAAAATGTGTATCTAGAGAGGGTGATCAGGATGATATGAAATGCCCCAAATAAACCACATGAAAGAAAGTGAAAGAAAATAAGGATTTTTCTTATTTTCCCTTGAGAAGGAAAAAACATTCAGGAATAACAAGTTATTCAGGAATAACATTTATTGAATTCTTACGATGTCCCCTGCACTGTACTAAATAATTCACAGTCTTATCTCATTGAACCCTCGGAAGCACCATATAACGTAAGAATAGTTACAGTGTTCAGAGGAAGCAGCCGAGGCGTGTAAAGAGTCCGTCCTTACCCAAGATGGCCAGTGAGCACACAGGAGAGGCAGCCTCTCTGCCATCCGCCTTACACAAATCCTGTCGTGCTCTGTCCTCCACGGCAGCTGCCTAGCTGCCCAGACACAGCGGTAGCAGACAGAAGCTGTAGTGGCACTGCCGCTGCCGCTGCCACCTTCCGTGGACCAACCGCCTCAGCGTGCCCCTGCTTCGTCACCCGTGAAACCAGGGTTGGGGTGGTCGCTAAAGCGTCTTCTAGCCCGAATTCTAGAACTCCAAATATCTCCATGGACTGAAAAGGGGAGGGATTAATTTTGTGTGGCTCAGGATGGCAGAACTAGAACAAATGAGAACTACAGAGAGCAACTGTCTACAACACATGAACTTTTCTAGCAGTGCTCAAGAATAAAATGCAATGCAAAGAGCCACAAAATAACAGAATAAATGAAAACATGGGCCTGAAATTCATCCACTCCGTGTTAAATAATATCTGTTCTATCAGTATTTTGATATATACCTAAAACTGGTGTAATAGAGCCAAAAATAGGACCCAAACTCACGTTTTATAAAACCCAATATTTCTAATAATATATTCTGTTAACCTTACATTTGTTACTTTTCTCTTATATCGCAGGCATATCTTTTAAGGGAATTAATCAAATTCTGAATCCCTTAAGTGCTAAAAGGATTCTACAGACTTAAATTAGGTTAAATATATTATAGATTTGGCAGTGCTAATGAAAAATATTTCAAGAATATCCATAATCAACAACAAAAAAATCTTCATGTTGAAGGTCTTTATTGGAACAATCTACTTTCAAATATAGAAATGTTTTAGCTGACAATGTATAATTATTTTTCTACCAAACTAAGTTCATAGTAAATAATTTTAAGACCTGGACGGTAAGTTGACATTGTACAGCCATCTCTAAAAATTAAACCATCATTCGCATGGATATGACTTGCAGTTGTGATTTCTCTCTGTCTCTCTCCTCAATGCCGGTCTTGCATTTCTAGCTGCCTGGAGACATCTCCATGGGTCACCCCTTCACCATCCCAGCTTGGTCGGCCCACGCTGGGGGTCGGCAGAGCCTACTGCAAAGGGCCCCACCTCTAAAGAATGGTGAACATAAGCAAACCATTAAGGAAAATCGTCATCTTCTCTGATCTTTCCATTTTTCTTCAGCAGTTACAGGAAGCATACGCTGCAATCTGCAGACGGTGATGCATCAAACGAAAGTGCAGCACACATCACATGACACCCCAAGCCTTTGGAGATGCATGAAACGATAGCACACATCCCTGAAAAGTTTAAAAATAGAGGCATTCTGAGTCTCTGCAGTGCTTTAGGGAATTAAGAGTACCTACAAAGGCAATGTATTACTTGCTGCAGTGTTCAATACTAAGGGATTTAGGGAATGTACATTTTATAGGCTTCTCCTATAAGGTTGGTTAACACAGGACATCAGGATATTTTCTTTACAGGTTTTCATTTTTGTGGAACTGAAATTGCACCGATTTGAATGCTAGATTGAATATGGAAATTTCTACGTTACTTATTTGATAACAAGCAATGGCAGGTAAAATGTCTGATCAAGGGGGAGCACGGGTGGTTTCAGTGGTAGATTCTCGCCTGGCATGCAGGAGACCTGGGCTCGATTCCTGGCCCATGCACTTCCCCAAAAAGAAACAAACAAACAAACAAACACGGCGTTTTGCATTCGTGCACAGTTTGTCAGCAAAAGCAGCCCCAGTGCCCCATGTTTCTGCAGAGAAAACCCCTTCGCTTGTGGCGTGCCTTGACATGCTGCCCTGCCTACAAGGAGACGCTGGACTCATCAGACAAACTCTTGAGAATTTCATCTGTTTCTGTGTCGCTGGTCTCATCACGTAGGAGCAAAACGCCTTCCAGTTGCCACAGCTTTAGAGTGTGCCCACACCCAGACCCGCTGAGTCCTCAGTTCTCGGGATCTGGAAGAAAAGCAGATGGAAGAGGAATAGACACTTCCGTGTTCCATGGCAAGGCCAACCCCGAAGGGATCACCTCGGGGCTCTGCCAGCCCCCCCAGAAACCCTGCACCCCTTCCTTCTCAGTCACTGCCCCCCACTCTCTGAATTTCCATGATAATCTCTACATTGCTTTTCTTTGTGGAATTGCCACCTAAGTAGTAACCCCTAAAACCATGGTGCAAGTTTGGCTTTTTTAAATTGTATAACATATATACAAAGCAAAGAAAGAAAAAAGCAATAGTTATCAGAGCACTCTTCAATAAGCTGTTATAGGACAGATTCCAGAGTCTGTCATACGATCCTCTCAGATTTTTCCTTCTTGCTGCTCCAGAACATTGGAGGCTAGAAGGAATAAATATTTTTATCACCACAATCGACTTTTCTTTCTTTTTGTGAAAAATAACATATATACAAAAAAGCAATATATTTCAATTAGCTGTAGAACAGATTTCAGAATTTGGCATGGGTTACATTCCACAACTTAAGGTTTTTACTCCCAGCTGCTCTAAGGTCTTGGAGACTAAAAGAAATATCAATATAATTCAGCAATCATACTAGTTTGTTAAACCCTACCTTCTCTGTGCAACTCCACCATCACCTTTGATCTTTCTCCTACTCTTTAGAGGTGTTTGGGCTAGGCCCTAGAATGGGCAATATGAAACTTTTTCATATTGGAAGGGTCTGTCACTAATATGGGGTGGGGAGATGGAACTGTCTGATATTCTGGAGAGGCTGGGCTAGGTTTCAGGACTTATCTGGACCAGAGACCCATCTGGAGGTTTTAGGTTTCTGGTGAATTACCCTAGTGCACGGAACCCTTGTGGAATCTTATATACTGCCCTAGGTGTTCTTTAGGGTTGGCTGGAATGGTCCTGGTTGGGGGTTGGCAGGTTATGCTAGGCAGCCAGGTCTACCTGAAGCTTGTGTAAGAGCAACCACCAGAGTAACCTCTCCACTCTATTTGAACCCTCTCTGCCACTGATACTTTGTGACACTTCTTTTTCCCTTTTTGGTCAGGATGGAATTGTTGATCCCATGGTGCCAGGGCGGGACTCATCCCTGGAAGAGTTTTGCCTGTGTTTTGAACCTTATATAAATGTAAAGATACAATATATATTCATTTTTTGAAAAAAATTTTATTTTGAAATAATTTCAAACTTTTAGGATAGTGGCAAAAACAATACAAACCCCACACAGAGAACTCCAACACCCCCTTACCCCCCGACTCCGATTCCCAGACCCACATACCTCAACATTCCACCCCCTTTGCCATATCACTCTCCCTACCCACCCCTCACCCTATTGATCTTCTGGGCACTTGCCAGACTAAGTGCACGGGCCCAGAATCAAACCTGGGTCTCCTGCACGGCAGGCAAGAATTCTACCACTGAGCTGCCCTGGCACCACAATGACTGACTTTTGAATATTAAACCAATGGTGCATTTCTTGGGCAGACCCAACTCAGTTGCTCCGTATTACTGTTTTCACATATTGCCAGATTCGGAGTGCAGGCATTCTGTCCAGAGAGTTAAAGGTGCAGCTGGAAATGAGGTTGCTAGTCAGCTGAACTTAAAACAGAGAGATTATCTGGGATAATCTCTGAATACTCAGTATCTCCGTGTCCATTTCCTACGAACAACGATTTTCATTGATGGAATCAACTTAAGTGCAGTTATCCAAGTTCAAGAAATTTCACGTTGACATAAAACTTACATCCAACACTCCAAATTTTTTATGCCCCAATAACATCCTTTGAGCCCTCTCCCTCCATTTTTAAATCCCATCCAGTATCATGCTTGCATTTCAGCTGTCATTGTCTTCCCAATTTATCTTTATGTTGTTATTGTGGAAACACATATACACAGTAAATTCTCCCATCCCAAGCCCCTCGTAAGCAAACCGTGCGGTGAGTTACTCACATGCGCGAGGTGGCTGTGCCCTCACCCCCTCCCGCCACAACTCCCCCCTCATCCCATACGGAATCCAAATGCTCCTTTTGCAGTAACTTCCCATTGCCCCGTCCTCCACCCAGCGACCTGCACTCCCCTTTCCGTCACTGTGAATCTACAGTCTCCAATATTTCCTCCGTGGTTACCGGGGGGCCTAAATTTCACAGCCCACACCTACAGCAATCTTGTGTGCTGTAATGTCAATTATTTAATAACACACACGAGCTGTGTTCCTATACCATCCCCTCCTCCCACCTTTATATAGTCACAACGCCATATTTATTCATTTTTGAATCCCAAACTATTACTTTGTCATTCCATTTTATGTATTTGCCTTTTAGATCTTGTAGGAAGAAAAAGTATAGTTACAAATGAAAAAATACAGTAGTACCGATATGTCCACTAACCCACGTCATTATCTTTACCAGAAATCCCTATTTTTTCATATGGCTTCTGTCAACTGTTTAGTGTCCTTTCTTTTCAGCTCCTTTTAAAAGCATTTCTGGTAGGGTAAGTCTGATGGTGACTAACTCCCTCAGTTTTTATTTATCTAGGAATGTTTTAATTCCTCCCTTATTTTTGAAAGAACTTTGCCATTCTTAGTTGGCAAATGTTTGCTTTCAGCACTTTATGTCTTCCTGCAGCCTTATCGCCTCCGTGGTTTCTGATGCGAAACCAGCCCTTAATCTCGTGGAGGCACCCTTGTTTGTGACCTGAGCTCCTCCCTGCAGCTTTCAGTGTTCTCCCTTTGCCTTCAGCATTTGACGTTGTGGTTACAGTGTGGGTCTATTTAGGTTTATCCTGTGTGGAGTTCGAAGACCGTGGATGTGGATATTCATGTCTTTTGTTAAATTGGGGAAGTTTTCAACCATGGTTTTCAACCGTTCAGCCATGTGAATGTTCTCTCTGTCCCGTTCTCATCCTCCTCCCCTGGATTCCCACAGCACCGGATGCACACGGGACATCTGACAGCCTCTCCCAGGCTCCTCAGGCTCTCTTCACTTGTCTTCATTCCTCCCTCTTCCTGCTCCACAGACAGAACAATTTCCACTGTCTTGTCTTTGCATTCACGCTGCTGAACAACTCCAGGACATTTTAAATTTTGATCACTGTGGTCTTCAGCTCTGTTTGGTTCCCTTTCATAATTTCCGTATCTGTTGATATTCTCTTTGCGTTCCTCTATTGTTTTCTGGTTTCCTTTCGTAGTTTGTTCATGTTTTCCTTTCACTCTTTGAGCACGTTTAGGATCACATATTCAAAGTCTTTGTCTGGTATGCCCCAATTCTGATCTTCACTGACCATTTCAAATGCTTTAATCTTCTTTGTCTGGACCGTCCCTTACTGTTTCTTTGTGTGTTTCATATTTTTTGTTGAAACTTGGACATTTTGATATTTTAATGTATTTTCACTGGTTTAGAGTTTGTTCCTTGAGCTTGTATTCAGCTGGTGTTATGATGAAGCTCCCACTGAATGCCAGGAGCTAACAGAAAGAAGGAGAAAATGAAGAAATTCCCCAGCCTTTGCAGCTTGACCTGTGCAAATGCTCTCCTTCAGGGCTTATCCGTACAATGAATTTAGAGAAGAGCTCCAGGCCAAAGCACAGGGGCCTCCCTGATCTTTTCTGGGCAAATGTCTTATCTAGGGCATGGAATTGCACTGTTTACAAGTGTACAGATGTTCCCTCTCCCCTACGAAGCCGTCTCCTCCTGGCCCTGGGCACTGCGCTGTATGTCCTACAGCCAGCAACAAACCACCCCAGGTAGCATGACCTGCTGTTTCCCTACAGCATTCTGCAGGAGAACTCGGTGACTCAAGTTCTGGGACAGGGAGTCCCTCAGGCCAGCAGCAGACAGAGTGAGCCAGACAAAAAGGTTCTTGGTATGTGCACAAGGGTTGCTCGGCTCCCTCCAAAACTGAGGCCAGAGACCTGCCCTGGGGCATTGGCTGTCTCCCTGAGGGCAGGGAGAGTCTGGCCAGGCACCGCTGGATCTCACCACTTTAAAAACGTGGACTTTTAAAAAAAATTCTGCATTCTGCTGGAGATCACCCTAGTGCCACCATCTTCCAGCTGTTTCCTGGAGTTGTAGAAAGATGTTTCTGCCTGTTCTTGCTGATGGTTCAGTGCTTCCCGGGTGGAACGGAGCCTTGAAGCACTTCACTCCGATATGTTGACTGGGGCAGGTATGACGTGTATTGTTTTTGTTTGTTTGTGTTTTTCTGCACGGGCAGGCACTGGGAAGCGAACCTTGGTCTCAGGCATGGCAGGCGAGAATTCTGCCTGCTGAGCTACCATGGCCTGCCCAATTTTTTTTTTTTTTTTTTTTTTTGCATGGGCAGGCACCAGGAATTGAACCTGGGTCTTCAGCATGATAAGCCAGAACTCTGCCACCGAGCCACTGCTGCCTGCATGCGTACTATTTTAATGCCTACATTTTTTGCTTAAACTTATGTTAACAAGCGTCACTCACATTGTTCTTAGAGGTGTATTTTATTCATTGTAATTGTATACAGGGTACCACTGTGTGAAAAGAACACAGCCCACCCACTCCACCATGAACAGACGTTAGAATTGTTTCCAGATTTCATCCATACAAATAATGTGCTGTGAATATTCTTATATGTGTCTCTTGGTGCATGTGGTATAATTACATACACATTGAAGAATAGAACTGCTGGGTCTTAGGGCAGGCATATCTGCAACTTTGGCAGATAATGCCAAATAGTTCTCCGGAGGGGCTGGGCCTGTATATTCTCTCTGCAATACAGGAGAATCCCTCCTGCTCCACATCACTGTCAACACTTGGTATTGTCAGTCTTTTAAATTTTAGCCAGTCTGTTGGGAATATTTCTTTAATCATAAACAGAGTTGAATTATCAGACATTGTATGTATCTATTTAGACAAATAATTTTTCTCCATTCTTCTGCTAATGTGATAAGTTATAATGACTTTTTTTTCTTTGTATGTTATATGAAGGGGGACACATTTTATTCTTTTTCCATGTGAGTATTCTGTTATTGCAGCACCATCTGTTGAATTTTTGTTTGGTTTGGTTTTTTTCTTTCTTTTTGTTTGTTTGTTTGTGTTTTGGGAAGTGCACGGGCCCAGAATCAAACCTGGGTCTCCTGCATGGCAGGCAAGAATTCTACCACTGAGCTGCCCTGACACCGCAATGACTGACTTTTGAATATTAAACCAATGGTGCATTTCTTGAGCAAACCCAACTCAGTTGCTCTGTATTACTGTTTTCACATATTGCCAGATTCGGAGTGCAGGCATTCTGTCCAGAGAGTTAAAGGTGCAGCTGGAAATGAGGTTGCTAGTCAGCTGAACTTAAAACAGAGAGATTATCTGGGATGACATGGATGGAATCAATGTAATTTTCAAGGGTCCTTAAAAGTGGAAGAGGAAGGCAGAGAGGCTCTCATGGATGCTATGTGAGGGGGACTCAGCTGCTGCTACTGGCTTTGAAGAGGGAGGAAGAGGTCACAAGCCAAGGAATGCTGGCTGCCTCTGCAAGTGGGAGATGGCAAAGACACAAACTCTCCCCTAGAACCTGGCCTGGCAAGCAACTAGCCTGGCTGTCACGCTACTTTTAGCCCCATGCAACCATTGTTGGACCTCTGACCAAAAGAACTGTAAGTTAATAAGTTCGTATTATTTTAGACCACTAAGTTTGTGGTAATTTGTTACAGCAGCAATAGAAGACTAAAACATGTGCTTCAGTGGCAATTCTATTTAAAAATTTAAAAAGCAAGGCATTGCTTATCATATCAATTTCTTGTAATATCCTTGTCAATGTCTGATATCAAATTTATGCTTACCTCATTTACAAAGATGGAAATGTGCCATCTTTTTCTACTCTCTCAGAGTTTGACACACACTCGTGTCACTTTTTTCCTGTGAGAGTTTTGTAGAATTCTTCAATGAAGACATCTGGACCATTGATACTCAGACTTTCTTTTGTAACACATGCACATAAAGCTATGCATTTCCTTCTAAATAGGGCTCAGGCTTAGCTACATCGCACATGTAGTAATATGCAGTATTTTTTATTTTCATTCAGCTCAAAATATTTTCTAATCTTACTTATGAGTTACTTTTACACCCAAAGATTACTTAGAAGTATATTTCTTTATTTTCAGCCACATGGGATTTTTCTAATGATCTTTTTGTTGATTTCTTAACTTATTTGAATTGTAATCAGAAAACCTACTCTGTAAGACTTCAGTCCTTTGACATCTGCTGAGACTTGTCTTCGGCCCAGAATCTTGCCTCTTTTCCCCAATGTTTTGCTAAAAAGGTACACAGCTTTATCTCGGAGGCATTGCAAGGTCTGGTCCAGGCCACCATAGTGAAGCGAACATTGCAATAAAGCAATTCACAGTAAGTTTTTGGTTTCCCAGTGCATATGAAAGTTATGTTTACACTGTACTGTAGTCTATTATTATGTAATGCTATTAAGTGTGCAATAGCATTATGCCTGAAGAAAACCAAAACAAGGTACGTACCTTAACTTAGAAATGTTTTATTACTAAATATGCTCACCGCCATCTGAGCCTTCAGCGAGTTGTAGCATTTTGGCTGCTGGAGGTTCCTGCCTTGATGCTGATGGCTGCTGACTACTCAGGGTGGTGGGTGCCGAAGGGGAGTGGCTGTGGCAGTTTCTTAAAATAAGACAAACTGAATTTTGCTGCATCGATTGACTCTTCCGTCCAGAAAAGATTTCTCTGTAGCAAGTGACGCTGTTGGATTGCATTTCAGCCACAGGAGAACTTCTTCCAAAATTGCAGGATTTAAAACCCCCCTCAAATCTTGTTGGTTTTCCCAGGTTAGTGTGATGCCTCGAAATATCCCAGAGTAATTTGGGCAGAGAATAAAAAAGTATATGCAAAGTCCCCTTGTGGGACTGGGGAGAAAGGAGGAAACATTCAACTTCCCAATCTGGGGAATTCCTGATATTTCATAAGCAGTGGGGCCAACCAATTCAATAGGCTGAGCCCTCAATCTTAGGGCTCACCCCTAGGAAGCCTATATCCTGCACAGGAGAAGCTAAGCCTACTTATGATTATGCTTGAGTCACCAGCAGAGAACCACTTTTGTTGCTCAGATGTGGCCTCTCAACAGGTGAACTCACTGCCCTCCCTCCTACAAGGGACAGGACTCCCAGGGGTGTAAATCTCCCTGGCAATGTGGGACCTGACTTTCGAGGACAAGCTGGGACCTGGCATCATGAGAATGAGAAAACTTTCTTGACCAAAACAGGTAAGAGAGAAATGAGACAAAATAAAGTTTCAGTGACTGAGAGACTTCAAACAGAGTCGAGAGGTTATCCTGGTGGTTGTTCTTATGCATTATATAGGGTTCCCTTTTTAGTTTATGGTGTATTGGAGAGGCTGGAGGGAAGTACCTGAAACTGTTGAACTGTGTTCCAGCAGCCTTGATTCTTCAAGATGATTGTATAATGATGTAGCTTTTAGGGTGCACGGGTGGATCAGTGGTAGAATGCTCACCTTTCATGCGGGAGACCCGGGTTTGATTCCTGTACCATGCACTCAAAAAATGAAATAAAAATAAAAGATATAGCTTTTATAGTGTGACTGTGTGGTTGTGAAAACCTTGTGTTTCATGCTCCTTTTAGCCAGGGTATGGACAGATGAGTAAAAAAATAATAATAGTAATAAGGATAAAAAATAAATAAATAATAGGGGGAGATAAAGGGTAAAAATTACGTGGATTGAAATATTGTGGGTCAATGAGAGGGAGGAGTAAGGGGTATGGGGATGTACAAGTTCTTTTTTTTTATTTTTACTTCTTTTCCTGGAGTGATGCACATGTTTTAAAAATGATCATGGTGATGAATACACAACTATGTGATGATATTGTGAGCCACTGATTATACAATATGGTCGGACTGTATGTGTGTGGATATATCTCAATAAAAATATATGCATATATGTATTTATTTTGCATGGGCAGGCACTGGGAATCGAACCTGGGTCTCTGGCATCAATAAAAATATATTTTAAAAAAATTCTCTCAAACCCAGCAGTTACTTTATCAACTAAAGTTACGTAATATTCTAAATCCTTTGTTGTCATTTCAACAATGGTCGCAGCATCTTCACCAGGAGTAGAGTCCATCTCTCAAGAAACCACTTTCCATGCTCATAAGAAGCAGCTCTGCATCCGCTGAAGCTTTATCCTGAGATTGCAGCAATTCAGATACGTCTTCAGGTGTCACCTCCAATTCTAGTTCTCTTGCTGTTTCTACCACACCCGCAGTTGCTTCTTCCACTGACGTCTTCCACCCCGCAGTCGTCCGTGAAGACTGGAATCAGCGGCTTCCAAACTCCTGCTGACGCCGCTCCTGCGACCTCCCACCAACACAGATCTTCTCAATGGCATCTGGAATGGTGGATCCTCTCCAGAGGGTTTTCAGCTGACTTTGCCCAGATCACCAGAGGGACCGCTTCCCACAGCAGCTGCGGCCTTAGGAAGAACCTTCTTTCCACGTGGACACTCAGAGCTCACAGCAGGCCTGTTACCTGGCCTGATTTCACTATTGTTGTGTGTCAGGGAAGAGGAGACTGGAGGAGAGGGAGAGAAACAGGGAGGGTGGTTGGGGGAGCGTCGGAGCACACATTTCTAGGCCCAGTTAGCCGTCCTGTGCGGGTGTGGACCGCGGCACCCTCAGTTACGGTAGTAACATCACAGATCACAGACCACCATGACAGGTATTATAACGAAAGTCTGACACTCCGCGAGAATTACTAAAACAGGGCACAAAGACATAGAGAGCACCTGCTGCTGGAAAAATGGTGTCCATAGGCTTGCTTGATGCAGGCTTGCCAAAACCTTCAGTTTGTGAAAACCACAGTATCTGTGAAGGGCAATAAAACAAAGTCCAGTAGAAGGACACGGGCCTTTGTACTGCAGTCTGTGAGCTCCGTATCTGCTTATCAAGTCAGATTTACTAATCTATTCAAATTTTCTACTCCTTCCTGTTTCTCCCTTCTCGCTTTAGAAGTTACTTACAGAGAAGTGCTAACATCTCCCATCATGGCTGCAGATCTGTCCACTTCTCCTTAAGGTCCTGTCAATTTTATGTGGCAGTTATTTCTCATTACAACTTAATGCGCTGGCACGCTGATCTCTGCTTCAGACTCCGGTGAGTGCTATGTAGAGTGAGCCTCTGAAGGCCTGCTGATTTCCTGTACCCGCAGGGTCCCTGGGTCAGGAGCTTTCTACCTTTGTGGCCGGACCCCTTTGTTTGTTAGTCTCGTCAAATATGTGGTGACTCTCACAGCATGATGATACCTATGCATGCAATAACCCAGTCTAGTGGTGGGTCTATAACCTCTACAATTTCAAACCAGTGATCAACAGCTTTTCAAGATATCTGCAGCTACAGTTACATGATGGGAAACTATCCACGATAGTATTGCTGACAAACTAACAGGTTCTGCTGATACTATTCTCACATTTCTAATTGAAGGAAATGTTCCATTTCAGAGAGATGTTAGTGAGGATAAAGATGTAGTTTTTTCCCTATCTGCATTCACAGACCCGAGTTCTGCCCACGACGCCAACAGGTAGAACCTTTGCTGCTGCTGAAAGGTGCTGGAGGTCACCTTTTGGAGGGTGCTCTAAAGGTATTCTCAGCTCTTCGCTAGCTCCTGTTTATTCATTTTCATTCTTGTATTTTCTTTTCCCCCCTCTTTCTTATTCTTGCTATTTCTCATTCTACTGTTTACAATCGAAACAAACTCGTAATATCCCCCTTCCCCAAGGTCCCTGCGATGGTGAAGATGACGTGACGACTCGGCCCGGGCACGGTGCCTACTTGCTTGGACAAACAGCACTGGCCAGATGTGGCCGCGAGAAAACTTCATGAATTCAAATCATCGGTAAACTCACTGCATCTATGGCTGATTACATCTACAACCAACAGAGGAGAACTTATTGTTTCAGCAGTCAGGAGAGAGAATGTCCATCCTGACTTCAGCCAGCCAGCTTCTTCTGGGGAATTCACCGCAAATCTTCATCCGAGTTCCCAGCTTGTGGCTGCTGCAAGGAACTGGGACCTGCCCATCGCCACAGGTGATGAGCCACTTCCTATAATAAATCTCATTTAGATAGACAGATGATAGATAGAAATTGATAGATAGATAAATACACACACACACACACACACACACACACATATATATATCTCCTATTGATCTGTTTCCCTGGAGAACTCTAATACAAGTCCTTTTCCCTCAGTTTCACTATTTCAGTTAATGTTATAGCTATTATCTTTAAAAAATGCTTCCTTCTGTTGACTCTGATAGCAATCTATTTATCTTATTCTGTTTATCATATTATGCTTTACATTGTGGATATCGCTATTCCAGCCTTATCTACACGACTAGATCATAAATTTTAAAGCTTTACTCATCTTTATATTTCATGCAGGTGAATATAAGAGCTCAAGAATATTTGTTGAAATTAAATAGTTAACTTTGTATAAAGGTCTTAACTTAAAATTATATTCATCCTTGAGAAATCAACTCATTGAATGAAAAAATTTTGATTCTGGTATTCCTTTTTTATTGTCCTTATTCTTTTTTGAATAATCCAAATCAAGATGGGATGCTAACTTCACTAATATTAGCCCCAAACAGGAAACCATGTAAATGCCCCTTTACAGAAAAATGGATAAACCGATTCTGGTACTTTCATACAATAGAACACTACCCAGCAAAAAAAATAAAAATAAAAATAACTTCTGATACATAAACAATACAGGTGAATTGCAAAAGCATTGGTTAAGGATAAAAAGCATAAATATTATATGACTACATTTTAAATGAACCTCAATAATAGACAAAGCTAATCTGTGATGGGGAAATCAGAATGGGGGAGAGAGGAGTCAGATTTGTTTTTTTAATTGATTTCAGGGTCATTTGCTTTATTTGTCATCTACCACTTGGTAAATGTACAAAGGACTAAAGGAATAAATAATAGTGGGACAGAAGCAAATATTTCGGGCTTCCTATGAATCAATCCTTATGATTCATTCCTGGATATCTGAGTTTCTGTCTTTTTTGTAACAAGCCTGATATAACAGAATTTATACCACTGGGAATTAAAGACTGGCACTATCTCCAGTTTTTGTGGGCCTAAGTTTTTTCATTATTGAGATTGGCACATATAGTATTTAGGGTCTCATTTCACTGTTAATGTTTTGAAAAGCTACAAATATAAAACAAACATTAAAATGACATCAAGCTTTTAAGGTGTGCCTTATGCTTGTGCCTTTATTTTTACAGGCAAATTGAAAGAATTTGTAACAGTTTGCTGAGAGGAGATGGTTTTGACTGAAAAAGGGCATGGGGACCTTTCCGGAGGATGGAAATGTCACCACCTGGGCCCGTGATCACACAGGTACACACCTGCCCGACTCCCTCCGCTGTGTACTCAGGGCACCTGCGCATCCCCAGTGCAGCATTCACAAGAGAGCGTGCATAGGCCCTGTTCTAAGCAGTAAACAAACTGTGATAAAAAAGAGAAAAATGGATCATCTATTGTGATTATTAACTTCTTTTGACCAATCCCAGAAAAATACACAGCTAATAACATAACTTGATCTGAAACCTCTGAAGCACTCCTTGCTGACGTCATGCTCTGCTATTTTTATTCCAGTTCAGTGTCATCATAATTGCATTTTCTTCATCCCCAAGTCATAATCATCATAGAAAACAGAACAACCAACCAAACACGGAACTCAGCTATGGTGTGTTGTACTCACAGCTTTTCACAGCAAACGAAGGGAATATGGGCCCAGGTGACCGCTACAAAGTAAGTTTCAATCACATTGAAGAAGAGCCTTGAGCCCGAGGACCCCTCGTTTCCATCACTGTGTACCGTCGGGGTTTACACTACCCGAAGGATCCACAACCTTACAGGCAGATTAGAGAGCCCAAGAATAAAGTGGGGTACGGCCCCTTGCCCCCCAGCAGCAGTTCCCAGTGGGGGCCGGGGGGGGCCTGGGTCGGTGGGCTCAGGACGCAGTTCCCGCCACTGCATTCACACCCGACCCAGGCCACACTGCAGGGTGAGACCCCACGCTGGAGGCCAGCACAGGCTGCCCTGGGCCCAGCAGGGCCTCCCCTTCTCGCCCTGACCCCACCTCTCCTCGCGTCCACTGACACCCTGAGTGCCTGCGACGCCCACTCATCCTCTCAAGAGCGTTACTGCCCCAGTTTCTGTTGCAGCCCAGGTCTTGCCGTCGGACAGGCATCGCCACAGTGTGTCCAGCTTCGGTGGCCTCCATGTGGGGCCGCCACACACGTCCAGGCAGGTCCCTAGATGGAACAGAAGGCCTTTCTCTTTGACCTTTTACTTAGTGCAGTAGCAGAGAGGTGATTCTTAAACAAATCCAGGTTAAATGAAGAAGTAAATGAATGAGAAGTAAATTATGACACAAGTTCTTCTCCAGGAGAGGAATCAAACGGAATAGCAGTGACCTCACGGCACCCAGATTCTTATTTCATTAACTAACGCCTGGCATTTGTAGTCTCACTAAAAGCACTGCTACATGACACTAGTTCTCCCCATTTGTCATTGACAGAGAAGCAAAAGAACACAACAAATATTATCTGATGGTTCTCAAGGGGGAAGACATGCTTAATCAAGTAATACAATACATATGCACTGTGTTTATGCTTTCTTTGAATACACCAGCACTTTTTAAAATGTGCTGAACTGAAATGAAACAGAAAACTAAGCGTAAAAACAAGTAAGTGAAAAAAGCTATAAAAGCAAAGATGTGTTTTTATTATGAAATTAAAATATGAGTCCCTTAATTAGAGAAAATAGAGACACGACGTTGTAAATGAGAAGCCCATTAGAACTACCTACGTGAGAATAACAGCTTACAGCTCATATGTGACTATAAAGTCAGTTAACTGGCTTTACAATAAAGGACATTCTAACACCGCCACCCAAGAATGGTCTAGGAGACAGATTTTTATGTGGCTCATAAGCCAATTTAAAAGATACCCAAGCAAAGAGTCCTTAAACCCTAAACCACTTTAACACGTGAGAGACTCATGCTAGCAGCATATCTCCAAGGCATGTACTCCTCATAGATTTCCCTCAACAGAGACAACATCTCTGCTTTGTTTTAGAGCAATCAGTAGTAACTTTACAGCAAACTGTTGATTCTAGAACCTCAACCCAAATCCCCAGTATTTGCAACATGTGCAGAAAAAGCAACAACAGTTCATCTGGGTCCATCCTTCCATAACTTACAGATACCCAGATCAGAAACATTCTGGTTCTTGAATTTCTGCCATACTTAAAAATAAACACCTTTTAAATTGCCTTACTTAAGACCCCCCATTTTCCATCATAAGAATGGTAACATGTAACCGTGATGAGAAACGATTATTAAAGAAAAAGAAATAAGTACAATTAATCACATAAAATGTGCCAATCCAGCAACAGAAAAGACATGCTACTAAAAGCAGTTACAGAATAATATGAAACAATATAAACTTTCTAGAACAAAACATATACATATTTCTAGAATGTTCTCTGCTCACCTCTTGTAGCCATTACTTCTCTTAATCAAATGTGATAAAAGATGAGGGAAACAACCATTGACTTCATGATTTGGCAGGGGACGAGTTTAGAATTTCCTGTCACCTTATGTTTATCCACAATAACACCAGGAATCGTGGCAATTTTATCATCTCCACTATACAATCTGCTATCAGCTACCCTGGGTTAATGGGCCTATTTGTTCCACTATTTTTTATAGACCACTAGCCCGAAATCGTAGATTTGATGAAGCCAGTTGGTCTAGAATGAGTGAAGAAAGTCACAGGAAGGCGGCGCCTCCTCTTCTGTCCCCTGAGCAGTTATGGCAGGTGGTACCCACGGCACTGAGCACCGCCACCACCTTTCATCCTGGCCTCTGACTCATTCAGAGTTCTAGGCCAGGTGGGGACATTTTACAGGTACCTAAGTGTGGAGTTAGATTCAGGTGTCAACTTGGCCAGGTGAAGGCACCTAGTTCTGTTGCTGTGGACATGAGCCAATGGTACCTGAACCTCATCTGTTGCTGATTTACATCTGCAGTCTGCCTGGAGGTGTGCCTGCTGCAGTGAAGGACGTTTGACTTAATTGACTGGTGCTTAAATGAGAGACTCAACATAGCACAGCCCCAGCAGCTCAGCCTTCCTCATCTCAGCACTCGCAGCTCAGCCCAGGCCTTTGGAGATGCAGAAAGGAATCACCCCGGGGAAAGTTGTTGGAACCCAGAGGCCTGGAGAGAAGACCAGCAGAGACCATCCTGTGCCTTCCCACCTAAGAAAGAACCTCAGATGAAAGTTAGCTGCCTTTCCTCTGAAGAACTAATGAAATAAATCCCCTTTTATTGAAATCCAATCCATCTCTGGTGTGTTGCATTCCGGCAGCTAGCAAACTAGAACACTAAGAAACTGAGGGAAGGGGTACAAAGCAAAACCGAGCATTAGTTCTGCATGACCTGCCTTGTGCCCTTGATCTGCTGCCATGGCCGAGTCTTAGGTCCAGGCACAAGGACTCGCCAAGCAGGTCTCCCAGACGCCTGGCCGGGCTGCTCTTCTGCCTGGTTGTGTGGCTTCTTCTCCACAGGGTTCTACACCTGAGCTTCTGGCTGATCCCCCTGTTAGTTTCTCAGATTGGACACTTCGGCTGCCTAGGCTGTGGGCTCCCAATTCATTCCTCATAACTCAGCCACTTTCCCCAAGCTTCCCTTCTCACTCGCCAGACTGATGATAGCAGCCAGCTCACTGCTGGCTGAACAAATTCCCAGGCTGTGACTCAACTGAACTTCTAAACTGCGTCATCCACAACATAATGAAGTTATTTTGTAGTTATATCCCCAGGCTCTTTTGGGGGGTGGGAGAAGAGACACATCTTCATAGCCAAAGACTGAGTCCTGCCACTAAGGACTCTGATGCAAGGAGAGACATAATATATCAAGGTAAAGGCTATCTCTCGTTAACAAAATGTGAAACAACGCACGAGGCTCAACACAACCACCACATGTGGCATCAAATAAGGTTTATCATCCGTATTTCCTAAGGGGAACTGGGAACTGGTATCAGAGCACATTATAGAGTCTTTAAAGCACATTGTAAGTACAGTTGGTAAATAGTAAGTTTGCTCAGCCTCAACAAATCTTTTTTCCCCTTCATGAAACGACAAATTAAAAGACTCTCTGGATAATATCATGGGGCTGACCCATGGGGGAGACACGGAACGGGTTGTGTGGCTTCTACCGTTTGGGGGAAGACAGGAAAAGCGAGTGAGCTGTCACACAGCCTCCCAAGCCTCTGCACCACAGTGCGGGCGATGCACACTTACGCTGGGTTAGTGGAGAGCTATCAAGTCGTCTGGCCTAGTTGGGCCAATTATTTTAATTAAGTAATTTAATTATGTATTATTCAGTCTGATGAAATGAGAGTTCAAAAGGAATTATTTCTATGAAACTAAAGTTGAATATCTTGGGCATCCTCGATAAAGGCTGCTGACATAGGTGAGAGTGAGACAACAGAAAAATTAGAGAGAAATGTATAAAAATCGAGACAAATTCTCCACTCATTTCAGAAGAGGTTTTAAGCTCTAGTACGATTTTGAGGAAATCCGAACCGGAAATGGTATATGATGTAGGACAGGTGTGGTTTACACAGGGATGAGAAGCTGCCACTTCAGTCTCAACAACCCATCGTCAAAGTAGAGGCATCGGCCCCGTTTCTCAAGACTGCAAATAAATAGACATTTATTTGTGTTTTTTGTTTTAAAATATTCAATATATATATATATATATGTTCCTTTTTTTTTTTTCACTCAGCACTTTGCACCAAGTTTTCAGTTTCCTCTCCAATGGTAGACCCTGATGGTGCCAGGTAAGCGCATCAGGTAGGAAGCCTGTGCTGTGTGCCCAGACCACCCACTGAGGCATCCACCAGCGCTTGGCCTCTGGGGAGGAGACTGAGCAGCTGGCAGTGGGCGGATCCAGGTGGGAGAGCACTTACCTGCCCCAGGAGGGCCTTCTGAAGTGCACAGGTACAGGGTGAGACCTTGCAGATGCCTGTATAGCTAGTGAATAAAGGGCACAGTGTATTCTTTTGCTGTGTTTGAACTGAGGACCCTGAAGATACATTTCATTCTGAAAAACACATAGTATCTTTTTAAAAATCTAACAAATATTAACAGCGGTCATTCCCTTTCCTATGCACTTAAATTGTTTGAAAACTTCACAATGTGCACTGCCTTTGAAATTTCAAAAACCCGCAGAGATTCAAAATACATATGCGTGCACTGCAGCCACACCTGTGTTACCCCATGCACCAGCTCCTGTAAGGGGAGCAGAGATGAGGGGAGGAACGTGCTACCTGTCAAAGGATCGAGATTACACACTCAGCTACCCCGCGCTCCTCACAGACGCATATTTGAGCAAAATTTACCTGTCTATGGTGTTACACATGAGCAACACTTTTACAGTGTGTTGTAATTATCCGCCCTTTTCCCCACAGAAGCCAGGCTCCATTTCAAGGGCAGGAGCCATGTTTTACCCACCTCCGGAGCGTACGGCGCCTTCACCACGAGGTTTTGAATGAACAGGTGTTGGAAGGAGCCCACCCTCCAGGCAGCACCCATGTGACCCAATCTCCTATCAGAAGGAAGTAATGCCCACACCCATTACATTCCATCACCAGCACTCGAGAAAAGGTTGCGAGGAGGGCTCTTTTACTATTTCCATTTGACAGACGAGGAAACTGAGGCACGGATAAGTTTGATGACTTCTCTAAAGTCCCCCAGCCTTCAAGGAGAACTAAAATGCAATCCCAGGCAGCCCAGCTCTGGAGCCAGCGCTTTCAGCCACAGGCTGCGCTGCCTTCACTACAGAGCATGAAATTGTTGGGGGTGAATCAGAGAACTATCCATGAGCCACAAGTAGGTTGAAAGTTTAAATCGTTTTAAGGAGCATGAAATTGTTTCTTCTTGCTGATGGCTAATTTGTATATTTATAAAATCCAATGGTCTTAGGAAAAATCTGCTCATTAATACAAGAATTTGGTAAGGTGCTAGACACATAAAATTCACCAAAACCGATAACCTTTTCCTCTATGCCAGTCTATGTAACATGGAACCTATACAGAGTTCAAAAACGGATGCCTGCTGTGCACGAGAATCTGATACAGAAGCTGATACTAAATTATTTGAGTAGGAGAGCCGTGATCTAGCACATGGTGCGGGTACCACTGGCTAGTTAACTGAATATAAAAGCAGACCCCTGCCACGTACAAAAATAAGATAAAGAGTCCCTAATTTTTTAAAGTGGGCAGCCATATGAGGAGAAAAGTCCGAGAGGAGCATATCCAGGTGTCCAAACACCTTAAAAACTTCCTAACTCTCCCTAATGATCTGGATAGGGTGGAGGCAGAAGGGCACAGGGAGGGGAAACAGTAGATTTTACCAGTCAACTGGGAAGAATTCTTCAATGTGATGTAAGTGAGCAAGAAACATGCAAAAGTAAGATTCTTGTTTTTATAAAATGATACACCTCCAAAATACGTTTATGTCCATATGTGTCTGTCTGATTATATGAGTCTGGACAAGGACAGAGAGAGGTACATCCCAGATTGTAAATGCGAGTTTCCTGTTTCTGTGTTACTTTGTCTTAAAGAGGTTATTGGGAAGAGGTATAGGGAAGCCTGTATGAGAAAAATATGCTACACAGTAAATAAACATCACTATAAAGAGAAACCTGAAAGGATGGCCAACTGAAATAGTAATGGTGGTTAACTTGGAATGATTTTAACTTTTTTTTTCATTAAAAAAATTTTTTTAAATGTAACAACATACAAACATGACCATTCTTACCATATGATCATTCCATTCTTGGTATATAATCAATAACTCACAATATCATCACATAGGTGTATATTCATCACCATGATCATTTCTTAGAACATTTGCATCAATTCAAAAAAAGAAAGAAAAAACTCATACATACCATAACCCTTACTTTCCATTTACCCTATGTATTTTAGCCTTTGTTTCCCCTATTTTTTTTCTATACCCCTTATCATTCCCTTTCATTGATTGCTAGCATTCCAATCTACTAAATTTATTTTAACACTTGTTCCCTTATTATTTATTTTTAATCCATGTGTCTTACTCATCTGTCTATACCATAGATAAAAGGAGCATCAGACACAAGGTTTTTACAATCACACAATCACATTGTAAAAGTTATATCATTATGCAATCATCTTCAATGTATACGAAGATTTATATTTTCAGGCATTTCCCTCCAGCCTCTCCAATATACCTTAACTAAAAAGGTAATAGCTATAAAATGATAAGAATAACTTCCAGGATAACCTCTTGACTCTGTTTGAAATCTCTCAGCCATTGACACTTCATTTTATCTCATTTCTCTCTTCCCCCTTTTGGTTGAGAAGGTTTTCTCAATCCCTTGATACTGAGTCCCAGCTCATTCTAGGATTTCTGTCCCACGTTGCCAGGAAGGTTTACACCTCTGGGAGTCATGTCCCACGTAGAGAGGGGGAGGGAAATGAGTTTGCTTGCTGTGTTGGCTGAGAGAGAGAGGCCATATCTGAGCTACAAAAGAGGTTCTCTGGGGGTGACTCTTAGGCCTAATTTTAAGTAGGCTTGACCTATCCTTTGTGGGGATAAGTTTCATATGAACAAACCCCAAGATTGAGGGTTCGGCCTATTGCTTTGGTTGTTCCCACTGCTTGCAGGAATAACAGGAATTCACCACATGGGGAAGTTGAATTTTCCCTCTTTCTTACCATTCCCCCAAGCAGACTTTGCAAATACTTTTTTATTCACTGTTTAAATCACTCTGGGATTTATCGGGGCATCATGCTGGACAAACCTACCAACTCTCATTCCCTACTCAAGGTTCCATGTACTTACGGTGTTCAATTAAACTGTCCACATAAGTTATATTAGGAAATGCACTAGTCAAATTATAGATTTTGTACCAAATAAACACTTTTTTGCTTTAGTCATACACAGAAGTTAAAGTTTGAAAATATGAATTACCATCTATTTTCAACACCCTGCAATATTGACATTCCTTTGTTCTTCATCATGCAAAAAACATTTTTTAATTTGTACATTTAGTCACTATCATTATACAGTCTAGGCATTCCTAGATTATACCATCTCAGTCTTTATCATCTTTGTTTCTGATTTCATTTGTGCCCCCAGCCCTCCTCCCTCTATCATTCTCACATGTAGCTTCATTCAGTGTACTGACATTATTGTATTACAGTTAGGTAGTATTGTGCTATCCATTTCTGAATTTTTACAGTCAGTCCTGTTGCACGGTCTGTATCCCTTCAGCTCCAACTACCCAGTATCTACCCTATTTCTATCTCCTGATGGTCTCTGTTCTTAGCTGAAATTCTCCAAGTTCATTCACTAATGTTAGTTCATATCAGTGAGACCATACAGTATTTGTCCTTTTGTTTCTGGCTAATCTCACTCAGCATAATGTCCATGTTGTTACATACTTCATAACTTTATTCTGTCTTACAGCTGCACAATATTACAGCATATGTATATACCACAGCTTGTTTACCCACTCGTCTGTTGATGGACATTTTGGCTGTTTCCATCTCTTGGCAATTGTAAATAATGCTGCTATAAACATTGGTGTGCAAATGTCTGTTTGTGTCCTTGCCTTCATGTCCTCTGAGTAGATACCTAGCAATGGTATTGCCAGATCATATGGCACTTCTATACTTAGCTTCCTGAGGAACCGCCAAACTGCCTTCCACAGTGGTTGCACCATTTGACATTCCCACCAACAGTGGATAAGTGTGCCTCTTTCTCCACATCCTCTCCAGCACTTGTGGTTTTCTATTTTATTGATAATGGCCATTCTAGTGGGTGTGAGATGATATCTCATTGTGGTTTTGATTTGCATTTCTCTAATAGCCTGGGAAGTTGAGCCTCTTTTCATGTGCCTTTTGGCCATTTATGTTTCCTCTTCTGAGAATTGTCTGTTCATGTCACTTGCCCATTTTGTAATTGTGTTGTCTGTCTTTATATTGTTGAGTTGAACAATCTCTTTATAAATTCTGGATACTAGACCTTTATCTGATATATCATTTCCAAAGGTTGTCTCCCATTGTGTAGGCTTTCTTTTTGCTTTCTTGATGCACAAAAGTATTTAATTTTGAGGAGTTCCCATTTCTTTCTTTCTTTCTTCAATGCTCATGCTTTCAGTGAACAGCTAGGAAACCACCTCCTATTATAAGATTTATAAGATATTTCCCTACATTTTCTTCTAAAAGTTTTAAGGCCTTAGATCTCATGTTTAGGTCTTTGATCCATTTTGAGTTAATTTTTGTATAAAGTGTGAGATATGGATCTTTCTTCATTCTTTTGCATGTGGATATCCAGTTCTCTGGGCACCATCTACTGAAGAGATTTTCTGTTCCAGGTGAGTTGGCTTGACTACCTTATCAAAGATCAATTGTCCATAAATGAGAGGTGTATATCTGAACAATCTATTGATTCCATTGGTAGTATATCTATCTATGCCAGTACCATGCTGTTTTGACCACTGTATCTTCATAACATGCCTTAAAGTCAGGTAGTGTGAGACCTCTGACTTCATCTTTCTTTCTCAGGATATTTTTAGCTATTTGGGGCACCCTGCCCTTCCAGATAAATTTGGTAATAGGTTTTTCTATTTCTGAAAAGTAAATTTTGGGGATTTTAATTGGTTTTGCCTTGAATCTGTAAATCAATTTAGGTAGAATTGATACATCTTAAATATATTTAGTCTTCCAATCCATGAATATGGTACGCCCTTCCATTTATTTGGGTCTTCTGTGATTTCTTTTAGTGATTTCTTTGTATAGGACTTTTTGTATCCTTAGTTAAATTTATTCCTAAATATTTTATTCTTTTGGTTGAAATTGTAAATGGAAGTTTTTTCTTGATTACCCCCTCAGATTGTTCATTACTGGTTTATAGAAACACTATAGATTTTTGAGGGTTGATCTTGTAACCTGCCACTTTGCTGTATTCATTTATTATCTCTAGTAGTTTAACTGTGGAGTTTTTGGGGTTTTCAACATGTAGTATCATATCATCTGCAAACAGTGAGAGTTTTACTTCTTCCTTTCCAATTTGGAAGCCTTGTATTTCTTTTTCTTGTCTAATTGCTCTGGCTAGAACTTCCAACACAATGTTGAATAACAATGGTGATAGTGGACATCCTTGTCTTGTTCCTGATCTTAGGGGGAAAGTTGTCAGTTTTTCCCCATTGAGGATGATGTTAGCTGTGGGTTTTTCATATGTTCCCTTTATCATGTTAAGAAAGTTCCCTGCTATTTCTATCCTTTGAAGTGTTTTCAACAAGAAAGGATGTTGAATTTTGTGAAATGCCTTTTCTGCATTAATTGAGATGATCATATGGTTTTTCTGCTTTGATTTTTTGATATGGTGTATTACATTTAATTGATATACTTATGTTAAACCATCCTTGCATACCTGGGATGAATCCTACTTGGTCATGGTGTATAATTCTTTTAACGTATTTCTGGATTCAATTTGCAAGAATTTTGTTGAGGGTTTTTGCATCTATATTCATTACAGAGACTGGTCTATAATTTTCTTTTTTTGTAATATGTTTCTCTGGCTTTGGTATGAGGGTGATGTTGGCTTCATAGAATGAGTTAGGTAGCTTTCCCTCCTCTTCAATTTTTTTGAAGCGTTTGAGCAGGATTGGTATTAACTCTTTCTTGAATGTTTGGTAGAATTCACACGTGAAGCCATCTGGTCTTGGACTTTTCTTTTTTGGAAGCTTCTTAATGACTAATTCAATTTCTTTCCTTGTGATTGGTTTGTTGAGGTCATCTGTTTCTTCTCGAGTCAATGTTGGTTGTTCTTGCCTTTCTAGGAAGTTGTCCATTTCATCTACATTGTCAACTTTATTACCATAAAGTTGTTCATAATATCCTCTCATTACCTCCTTTATTTCTGCAGGGTCAGTGGTTGTTTCTCCTCTTCCATTTCTGATTTTATTTGCATCCTCTCTCTTCTTCTTTTTGTCAACCTCACTATGGGTCCATCAATCTTGTTGATTCTCTCCTAGAACCATCTTCTGGTTTTGTTGATTTTCTTGTTTTCATAGTCTCAATTTCATTTATTTCTTCTCTAATCTTTGCTATTTCTTTCCTTTTGCTTGCTTTGGAGTTAGTTTGCTGTTCTTCCTCTAATTCTTCCAAGTGGACAGTTAATCCCTCAATTTTTGCTCTTTCTTATTTTTTGATATAGGTATTTAGGGCAATAAGTTTCCCTTGTAGCACTGCCATTGCTGCATCCCATAAATTTTGATATGTTGTGTTTTCATTTACATTTGTCTTGAGATATTTACTGACTTCTCTTGCAATTTCTTCCTTGACCCAATCCTTGTTTAAGAGTGTGTTGTTGAGCCTCCATATATTTGTGAATTTTCTGGCACTCTGCCTATTATTGACTTCCAACTTCATTCCTTTATGATCTGAGAAAGTGTTTTGTATGATTTCAATCTTTTTAAATGTGTTTAGACTTGCTTTGTGACCCAGCATATGGTCTGTCCTTGAGAATCATCCATGAGCACTTGAGAAAAAAAGTGTATCCTGCTGTTGTGGGGTGTAATGTTCTATAAACGTCTGTTAAGTCTAGCTCATTTATTGTATTATTCAAATTCTCTGTTTCTTTATTGATCCTCTGTCTAGATGTTCTGTCCATTGATGAGAGTGGGGAATTGAAGTCTCCAACTATTATGGTAGATTTGTCTATTTCTCTTTTCAGTGTTTGCCTCATTTATTTGGAGCACTCTGGCTTAGTGCATAAATATTTATGACTGTTATGTCTTCTTGTTGAATTGTTCCTTTGATTCATACATAGTGTCCTTCTTTGTCTCTTCTAATGGTTTTACATTTGAAGTCTAATTTGTTGGATATTAGTATAGCTACTCCTGCTCTTTTCTGATTGTTGTTTGCATGAAATATCTTTTCCCAGCCTTTCACTTTCAACATATGTTTATCCTTGGGTCTAATATGTGTCTCCTGTAGACAGCATATAGATGTTTTTTTTTAATCCATTCTGCCAGCCTTTCTCTTATGATTGGGGAGTTTAATCCATTAACATTTAGTGTTATTACTGTAAGGACAGTAATTTCTTCTACCATTTTGCCTTTTGGATTTTATATGTCATATCTAAGTTTTCTTCTTGTTATCTTTACTGGTAGTCTTCCTTTCTACACTCTTCTCCACATCTCCCTCTCCTGTCGTTTCTTATCTGTCTCTAGTGCTCCCTTTATTATTTCATGTAGAGCCAGTCTCTTGCCACAAATTCTCTCAGTGATTTTTTGTCTGAAAATGTTTTAATTTCCCCCTCATTTTTGAAGGACAATTTTTCTGGATATAGAATTCTTGGTTGGCAGTTTTTCTCTTTTAGTATCTTAAATATATCATCCCACTGTCTTCAGGCCTCCATGGTTTCTGCTGAGAAATCTACACAGTCTTATTGGGCTTCCCTTGTATGTGATGGATTATTTTTCTCTTGCTGCTTTCAAGATTCTCTCTTTCTCTTTGACATCTGACATTCTGATTAGTAAGTGTCTTAGAGTACATCTATTTGGACCTATTCTGTTTGGTGTACGCTGCACTTCTTGGATCTGTAATTTTAAGTCTTTCATAAGAGTTGGGAAATTTTCAGTGATAATTTCCTCCATTAGTTTTTCTCCTCCTTTTCCTTTCTCTTCTCCTGAGACACCCACAACAAGTATATTTGTGTGCTTCATGTAGTCACTCAATTCCCTGAATCCCTGCTCATATTTTTCCATTCTTTTCCTTATAGTTTCTTTTGCTTGTCAGATTTCAGATGTTCTGACCTCCAGTTCATTATTCCTATCTTTTGCCTCTTGAAATGTAACATTGTCGGTTTCCATTATTTTTTCATCTCTTCTACTGTGCCTTTCATTCCCATAAGTTTTGTGATTTGTTTTTTCAGACTTCAATTTCTTCTTTTTGTTCATTCCTTGCCTTCTTTATATCCTCCCTCAATTCATTGATTTGGTTTTTGATGAGGTTTTCCATGTCTGTTCGAACATTCTGAATTAATTGTTTCAACTCCTTTGAATTGTTGGTTTATCTCATTTGAATTCTTGGTTTATTCTTTTGACTGGGCCATATCTTCAATTTTCTTAGTATGATTTGTTATTTTTTCCTGGTGTCTAGGCCTTTAGTTTCCTTAATTAGTTTATTCTGGACATTGTTTTCACTTTTTTTACCTATGATTTTCTTGCTGGATGACTTTATTGTCCATCTGTTCTTTGACATTCAGTTAAGCTTAATGTTTTGTTTAACAGATCAGAATTTTTCAGTTCTTGTTTCTTGCCCTGCCTGTATGGTGCCTTTCCCCACCCCCCCTTTAAGAAACCCTATTTAGGTATTATAGACCCCAGTCAGATTTTCCTAGACCAAACTTGCCTCCTCTCAGGAGGAAAGAGTCACCTGCATCAGTTTTCCCTGAGGTGAGACCCAGCAGGTTGAAAAGCTTTTCTGTGAAACCTCTGGACTCTCCATTTTTCCTATCCTGCCCAGTATGTGGTGCTTGTCTGCCTGCAGGTCCCACCAGCATAAGTTATTTGTGGTACCTTTAATTTCAGCAGACTCTCCCTGCTGGGACGTTGTTGAGACAGAGTAGAGGTTGTAGGCTGGCTTTAATCCCTCAGTTTTCCAGACTCTGCGGTCTGAATTCCTTGAGGGAGGGATTCCATCTGAGCTCGGCCCCACCCCTCTCCTGGGGAAGGCACAGGCTCCGGACAAACACTCAAACAAGCTTAATTTTGCTTATGCCTGGGGCAGTTGGAATCTGAGAAGCCCTGCAGCTGTATCCAAAGAGCAGTCAAGCCATAGAAACAGCCACAAAAAAGAAAAGAAAAAAAATCCTTTTCAGAGCAGGACCCCTCTTCCTTGGGTTTGCCAGTCAAGAACTTGTTGGTATGTTGTTCTCTGTACCCCCAGGTCCTATGTACCCCCTCCTTTCCTTCAGGGCCCAGACTATTTCAAGTATTATGTGCTATCCGATCCCCAAAAAAAACCTTTTTTTTTTTTTTCTTTCTCTGTCAGCCCTGCCTCCTCTGCACTGGGGCAAAAACCAGCAGTCTCAGCTTTTACTCAGGTTCTGCTGAGCAGGGGGCCTATTTTTAGTAGTCAGAATATGTTAATTAATTCCACAATTGGAGCTTGCTTGCACTCAGCCCCTGCTGCTGGTAAAGTCTCTTTCCTTTCCCCTCTGGGAAACAGCCTGCCGGGGAGAGGGGTGGCCTCCACGGCTTGCGGACTCACGGTTCTGGGGGGGGCTCACAGCCAGTCCAGTTTGTCCAGACTGGGGTATGCTGTGTGTCTGGTTACTGACAGGGCCCCAGCCGTTGTTCTGTCCTGTTCCTGGCTATTTACTAGCTGCTCTGGAGGACGAACTAAATCCCACATCTCACTAAACCGCCATCATGGCTCCTCCTCTTTAACTTTCTTTCATACTTTCCTTTATCAATTGAATATTTTACAATGAGCATTATTATTTATGTCAACAGAAGAAAATTCAGAAGACGAATTTTCAATTTGAATTATTTTTAACTAAAAAAAAAAGAAAGAAAGAAGAGACCATGGGACTAATTTTAGGAAAATCAATGCTTAGACATTGCATGAAAATCACTTTTGGTCCTCCCTGGCAGAGTACATTTTTTTGCAAGAGGGGAAACACCACAGTGAACTATCTCTGCCATCCACATTCCAGAATCTGTGACTTCATTCCTTGGGTGCCGAGGGACTGGCTGTGTCGCAGCTGCTGCACTCTTAGTGGCCACAGATGGCTTTAAGCTCCACATTGTTTCTTGTTTCTCTTTTTTTGTTGTTGTTTTTTTTAACTTTTTTGATGTATACTATAACATATACAAAGCAAAGAAATAAAAAAGCAATAGTTTTCAAGGCACTCTTCAACAAGTAATTAAAGGACAGATCTCAGAGTTTGTCATGGGTTACCATACGATGCTCTCATATTTTTCCTTCTAGATGCTCCAGAATATAGGAGGCAAGAGGGCTTAAATAATTTTTTTTATCATTACAATAAACTTTTTTTTCCTTACTTTTTTTGTAAAAAATAACATATATACAAAAAAGCAAAAAATTTCAAAGCACAGAACCACAATTAGTTGTAGAACGTACTTCAGACTTTGACATGGGTTACAATTCCACAATTTTAGTTTTTACTTCTGGCTGCTCTAAGATACTGGAGACTAAAAGAGATAGTTTAAATGATTCAGCATTCATGTACATTTGTTAAATTCTATCTTCTCTGTATAACTCCACCACCATCTTTGATTTTTCCATTCCTCTCTTTGGGAGTGTTGGGCTATGGCCATTCTAATTTTTCATATTGGAAGGGTCTGTCACTAATATGGGGTAGGGAGATGGAACTATCTCATGTTCTGGAGAGACTGGGCCCTTTAGGTTTCTAGACTTATCTGGACCAGGGACCCATCTGGAGGTTGTAGGTTTCTGGAAAGTTACTCTAGTGTATGGAACCCTTATGGAATCTTATATATTGCCCTAGGTGTTCTTTAGGATTGGCTGAAATGGTCCTGGTTGAGGGTTGGCAGGTTATGATAGGTAGCAAGGTCTACCTGAAGCTTGTGTAACAGCAACCCTCAGAGTAGCCTCTCGACTCTATTTGAACTCTCCCTGCCAATGATACTTTATTAGTTACACTTCTTTTTCCCCTTTGGGTCAGGATGGAATTGTTGATCCCACAGTGCCAGGTCTGGATTCATACCTGGGAGTCATCTCCCACATCACCAGGGAGACTTTCACCCCTGGATGTCATGTCCCACATAGGGGGGAGGGCAATGATTTCACTTGAAGAGTCGAGCTTAGAGAGACTGAGGCCACATCTGAGCAACAACAGAGGTCCTCCAGAAGTAACTCTTAGGCATGCCTAGAGGTAGGCTAAGATTCTCCACTACCTACATCAGCTTCACGAGAGTAAGCCTCATGATTGAGGGCATGGCCTATTGATTTGGGAGTCCCTAAAGTTTGACACAGTATCAGGGGATTCCCTGATGGTAAGGTTTAATAGTTCCATATTCTTTCTCCCCTCCCTCAGGGGACTCTGTCAATACTGTTTGATTATCTGCTTAATATACTCTAGGATGTATCCAGGTATTGGAATAATCTATACAAGATTAAAGGGCTTCTTTCTTTTTCTGGGCTCCCTGTGTTTCAATTGTTCAGATGAGGTATACAGATAGGTTGAGTTAGATTATGTGCTACAGAAAATTTCAGTTCCAGACCAAATAAACCATTCTTCCTTTGGTCTCAAAGAGTATGTGTGGTTCTAAAATGTAGACGCCATCTTCCTTACCCCTCTGTTCTGAATTACTTTAACCCCAACCTGATCAGCTTTGTTCTTATCTCTAGATATCAGGTGATATAATCACCACTCTGGAATAAATGTATCTACTCTAAAAGCTTACAATCTGGGTCCCTGTTTTAGTATAAGCACTTTCTAAAGGTGACCATAACACTGTCGTTCTTTCGTTTCTGGCTTCTTTTGGCTCACCAAATGTCCCGCATGTTCATTCACATCACTGCATGCCTCATGACTTCACTCCTTTTTGTAGCAGCACAACCTTTATTCATAAGTTTACACCATCATCCGCCAATCTACTTCTCTGTCAGTGCATCCTTCAGCCACCTGCATTCATCGGGCATCATGTATAGGGCCCAAAGTCCACAGTCCATCAGAACTCTCAATTTTAGATAATTTCATTGTTCCCAAGAGAAAGAAAACCAATAAACACACCCTCACCAAATAGGAAATCTAAACCTCCTCTTAAGTCTTGTCCCTCCCCCATTATTTACCTCTGCTGTTGCTGTGGTAGTGCTGATGGTTTCCTCTGGAACATAGCTCATAGCATGTGATAGCAGTTTTCCCCTGTACCCTGGACTTAAACACTCTTTATACAAAAATCATATGTTCGAAGTAGTTCTTGTGAGAACTCATTCATAGTTCTCATGTGAATTAGTGAGACACGTAGGTCTACACAACCTCTTGTCCGTCTTCAGGATGGTAATATTACTCGCAGGCCCACTAGAGAACCCGGCTTCTTGTCCCTGTTTATCTGCAGTATTTTAATAAAAAATTAACTTTGGCTGTTTAAACGTCTGTGGCCAAGAGACCTACCTGTGGTCCCGAGTGAGCTTGCCTTCTGTGGATTTTCAGTTTTCCTTTAGTGAAATGAATGGGGCATGAGCGATGGACAAATCTTTTAGCTCTGGGGTTTCCTCCAAGCAATGCCCGTCGTGTGTCACAGTCTGACCCTGACGGTGTGGCGCTACCCTTTGGTCTCCGGTGGACAGGAAGCAGCGGATGGGAAGGTGCCTCAATTTGTGTTACTAGCAAGGAATAGGGGACTTTGACATTAAGGTCCAATGACAAATTCCCACGCATAAAAAGGAAAAGACTCCGAAGGAACTCTCTTGTTTTTTTTGTTTAAAACAAAAGTTTACTTAAAAGGAGAATTATAATGAAGAACAAATTCTAAAAGAACAGCTATAATTTAGCTACAAGGTAATCTAATAATTTAAAAAGACTGGGGATCAGAAATAAGAATGCAGCTCTTTTTTTTATGCCTTTCTCACAATTCTTTGGAGGTTTTGGGAAGTAGATATTCGGGTATCCTTGAACACTTCTTCTAATGCACTTCCCCTTCCCAATAAATCTCAACCTTAGAGCATAGCATTAAAAAAAAGACCCTCTTCATACTCCGTTCTTTCTTCTCTAAGAATTCAACTTGATTTTCTGACCCACTAAAATACCAGTCAGCCTTTACATGAATGGTAGTCACCACGCTGCAGGTGTCGAGCCCAATGTCAGCTCATAAGCAGAGGAAATCCAAGCTCACTAATTGTTTCTCTCTGGATAATGAGGGGTAAAACCGGAATTCACACTCAGTTTTGGAAGTCCCTGAATGCCAGGCGAGAGCAGGTACAATGTGCCCAGAGCAGGGACACAGGTCTTCCTTTTTTTTGATAATAGCTCAATGAATCAAAATCTACCGTAGGAGTGTATTCCGTAAGGCTCAGTTTGCCTCACGTGGGAGAGACTGAGGACTCTGTCTCTAAATTTCTCCAGGATATCTCAAGAAATGAAAATAAAATCCTCGAGAGCGACCACCGAGTGGCACAATCTTCTCGATCCACTGAAACCAGGAGCTCAGGCCGAGGGAAAAGGCGCAGCGCTGGGTGCACCGAGGCCAAACCAGTCCCCGCGCACGCCGCGTGGCCCACAGGCTCCTGGAGATAGCAGGTGGGTCATGGGGCCTCCACCCTCAGCCGGGCAGGATCCCCCCACCCCCACCCGGCCCTCTCACGCCCTGACTCTTCTCTCTGTCTTAATGAGTCATTTGGTTTTGCTTTTACTTCCACACAGGCACACACGCCATACAAACGGGTCACTAGGACGAGTGAGCATCACACAAAACATGAATGCCAGCAGCAAGTACCCTGAGCCCGTCCCAAAATGCAGTTATTTCTCTTTGGGAAGAAAAGACAAGTCCTTCCACATATCTTTTCTCCCGAAAGTAAGGATTAGATCACTCAGATGCCGTATATGCTGTAACGTGAAGAGCACAGAAGGAGGGCTTGAAGTCTCCTGCTGTCAAAAGGAGAAATCCAACACGGAAGTCGGCACGTTCAGCAGGATTTCATGTTGGCATTTTATCTGCTTTCCATTTCCCTCTTCATCCTGTCACTGCCCGGGCAGGCAGTGCAGTGTGCTGGGAGAGCCTGAGTGCCGGGAGCCCAGGATTCTAGTCCAGCCTCTACCACCAACTCGCTGTGTGACTGTGGGCAAGTGCCTTCCCTTCTCTGGTCTTGGTTTCCTTATATGTGAAAAGGGGAAATCGAAGAAATAATTTCTAAGATCCCTCTTGGTCCAACCCGCTCTGATTCCACTTCAGAGACCACTGATCAGCCTCTGATGAAGCTTCTCAACCTTGAGCCTTTACTTGGACTAAGCAGGGTGTCCAGACAGCTGGAAAATTTTTATCACCCAGCACCCCCAAGGAGTGGGGAGAGCTCTCTGCCACAAAGCTAACCAAACACCTGCTCTAATTTTGCAAAAAAGAAATGCAGAGCTCAGGAGGCAGGAGGGATGAACTGTCAGCAGAACCTATGTGAAATGAAAGGTCATTATTTGATGGTATTATACAAAGGATGTTATTAGAATGTTCTGAATTACAAATCAGGCTGGACGTACTATCAGATATTAAGCATGTTCTATTTCACAATAATCAACCAGGATAGAAACCTGTGGATGTTAAATCACATCCGAAATTCCCTTCAGCTCTTAGGTATGCCGGTGTGTGTGTGTGTGTGTGCATGCACGTGTGTGTGACCTCACAGCTTTCCTTGCTTGCCCTGTCCTCGGTTCCCGAAGGAGAGGCGGGCAGGAGGAAGCACAGCAGCCACCTGTAATTAATTACTCAGTGAATTTTCAGTGCCATGATCATCTTTCCTTCTGAGCTTTCATCTACGTGTCTCTAAGAACCTTTGAATATTAATTATAACAACACTGTCCTGAAATAATTTTTGGTTACGATTAAAATTATGTGCCCTACTTTCGGTTACTCTGGAAAGATGGGGACACGGAAGAATCCTAGAAAGCAAGCGCTTGAAAAGATCTCAGAGCCCACGTCTCACCCTCACGGTCTGCAGACGAGGGTTCTGAGACTGCTGAGGGTGAGAGGTCTGCCCGGCCTCACCCAGCTGGTCACGAGGCTGCCTTAGCAGAGAGCAGACCACATCCTGTTCTCTGCGGCCTCGCTTGAGCTCTTGCCAAAACAACACAGTCCTCCCTTACCCACTCATCTCCTAAGTTACCAAAATAATCAATTAAGTTTATGATTAACTTTCTTGGCCACAAGGCCAGCATGTAGGTGGAAGGTCTTTGCAGTAAAATAGACCACGTGGCTGCTTAAACCTGTTTCCCCTCCTGAAATTTTCCCCAGTCGTGTCACCCCCAAAAACGCAGTTCCTCAACACTGCGTGATGAATTGCCTGCGATTCTGGAGCTGAAAGAGACGAGCTGTGTTCAAATACACGAAAGCCGTGCCTAGAGGTGAAAAAGTCCACTCAGCTTGGCTCGGACCATCAGGCCTGGGTTCAAGGGTGGCATTACAGAGGGGTAGCGGCGACAGGGAAATAGGGTTTGTTTGTTTTAAGTGACCTAAAGTGCCCAGGTTGTCTGGACAGCAATAGGCCACCTGAGTGGGCAGTGAGGACTCTGGAGATTAATGCGAGTGACAGAGAGACACGGAACGTGGACAGAGCAGCTACGGGACATTCCGGCGAGGACCTGGCTCCCAGCGCGCTTCTCCCAGGGAAGACACGAAGGCTGAGAGTCGGGCCTTAAGAATCGGACACACCCCACTCCATGAGATCCCGGGCTTCTGACGCTCTCTCCCAAAGCCTCAGTTTCCTCATCCGTAAGGTGGGTGTCCACCAAACCCTCTCACAGATCTGCCAGGAGAGTGAAATAAAACAGCACACACGATCAGGGCAGGTGTGAAGCGTGTGGCGAGTGCTCTATAAACTGGCTTCTAAACTAGCATGAACACAGTTGGTTTGTCTTTACTTGAAGTGTTTGCTCCTGAATGGTTTGTGGAGTTATGAAAAGGCAGCAGGCTCACAGAGTGTTTCCTTCAAGGATATTATGTTTCTTCTCTCTTGGAAAACTGCATTTAAAAAATTAACAGAGACTAGTGTGTCCCTTTTTGAAGTTTCCTTCTTGGAGCTACAGGGTTTAAACTGATCCTTCGGCTCACCATTATTTTTATTTGTTTGGAGACGCTCAGAGAAGGAGGTACGATTCCACGGTCCCGGCTGCCCGAAGCCTCTGACCTAAGGTTCATTCTTTGTCTGTTCCGTGGTAACAAACACCCTTCTGTCCCCGACCTTCGCTTTATCCTGTCTCAGTGGGTTCTGCTTCTCAAAAGACACGCAGATGATATGTGGAACATGAAAAAAAGTATGAATTAGAGTTGGAAATCCAAGTAAGTGAGTCAACAGGGACCAATGCCTCGAAGTTTCACGAGCTGAAGACATGAGAATCCAGGAAGTCGACGTTGCAGCGTTTTGGGTTGTGCTCCTGGGCCCTGCATGTCATCAGCCAGCTGCTCCTGACAACACCTGCCGTAGTTTCCAAAAAGGAAGAGCAATTCAATTTATGGAGCTCACAGGAGTGTTCCTCAACTAGATCGTCCTTTTCAGACACCCAAGTTACTTAAATTTCGCAACATTTAGGGACAGTGTGACGTAGTAGAAAGGATGCCAGGAGGTCTGCTTGGTTCACATTTTGCCAAACATAATTGGCTCCCTGCTGAGATTTATCAATGTTCTGCTCCAAGGCGTATGGAAGACAAAGTTCTATATTGACAAATCTCAGGCCTGGCGACGGATCAAGGAAAACGTGTTCCTTATGTGGGTTATCAGTAGCCCGAAGTCATCAGTGACTCACTAAGCGGTACAGCCGGTCACCAGGCTGACCAGGGCTGCCTGGGCTGGGAACGCCTCGGGCTCTTGTTCTCGGGCGCCATCTGGCGTTGCTTATGGGAACACCCAGCTAAGGTCTCCTGCCCAGACCCGGCCTGCAGCTGGCCCGGCTTGGTGGCACGCCCTGCCCCCTGCTCTAGAGAGCAGAATCCCTGCTTTCTGGATAATTCTACAGGTAACTGCCAGTGGTGACCTGAGCGTGACTTCATTCACTGTTCATAATCATCATCTATGAAGCGTTTCGGTGGCACGGAATTGAGAGAAACACAGTGCCGCTTACTTTCATTGCAGAAAATTAAGTGGTTGGAGTGAGACAAATAACTCTGATTTGGGACAAGTTACATCCGTCATTTGGACTCGGTCCCATCGTCTGTAAATGGGGTATCATTGCATACAGTTTGTCCCAGCGACGAAAGTGTCCTTTGCGGATTCAAACCCCAGCTTGTCCACACCAGCCCAGCCACCTTAGATTTTCTGCTCAGCTTCTGGGTGCAACGTTTCAATGACAATTGGTATGGATTAAGCTAAATGTAGCCAGTACATAGCAAGTGCTTTATAATTTAGCTGTTGTTAAGTATTAGCTGTACTTTAAGGGAAAAAAAAAATCCTTTTCTTGGTTTATGTGCTAATAACACTATTGTAAATGATTTATTTAACCATAACCTAAATTGTTAAGAAAAAGATGCTACAATATGGAAGAAGAGTTCCTTAATCAGCCTTGTATTAGTCAGGATTCTTTAGAGAAACAGAACCAATAGTAGGTAGCTGAGAATAGGAGATTTATAAAGGTGTCTCATGCAACTGTTGGGATGGAAGAGTCCAAACTCATTAGGGCAGGCTGTGAGGCTGGCAGCAACTATGAAGGGTCTGGACGAACTCCACAGAAGAGGTTCATGGGCTGAAGAAACAGCAAAAATGTCTCTCTTCTTCCTTAAAAGCTGTGCCAGTTTGAAAGGCTTTATGTACCCTAGAAAAGCCATGTTTTAATCCTAATCACTCCTGTGGGAGCAATGGTTTCTTCTAATCCCTAGTCAGTACTATAGGTTGGAAACTTGATTTGGTTATCTCCATGGAGATGGGACTCAAGCAATTGCGGGTATTAAACTTGATTAGATGGAGACGTGTCCCCACCCATTCTGCATGGGTCTTGATTAGTTTACTGGAATCCTCTAGAAGAGGAGACATTTTGGAGAGAGTCCCTTTGAGAATGAGGAGAGAGCCACGACAGAAGGATGAGAGAACCAGAGCCCACCAGCCAGCGACCTTTGGAGATGAAGAAGGAAAATGCCTCCCAGGGAGCTTCACGAAAGGAGGCCAGGAGGGAAAGCTAGCAGATGACGCCACGTTCGCCACGTGCCCTTCCAGCTGAGGGAGAAGCGCTGAACGTCATCAGCCCTCTTGAAGCAAGGTATCTCTCCCTGGATGCCCTAGATTGGACATTTCTGTAGACTCACTTCAATTTGGATAATTTCACAGCCCTAGAACTGTAAAATAGCAACTTATTAAAATTCCCTTTGTTTAAGCCATTCAGTTTCTGGTATATTGCATTCTGGCAGCTAGCAAACTAGAACAGATTTTGGTACTGGAGAATGGGGTGCTTGCTGCTGCAGTTTGCAAATACCAAACATGTTGGAACGGCTTTTTAAATGGATAAGGGGAAGATTCTAGAAGAGTTGTGAGGAGCTTGACAGAGAGGCCTAGAATGCTTTGAAGAGACTGTTGGTAGAAATGTGGACTCTAAAGATACTTCTGGTAAAGCCTTAGACAAAAATGAGGCGTGAGTTATAGACTGGAAGGAAGACGAGCCTTGTTTTAAAATTGCAGATAAGTTGGCAAAATTGACGAATGGCTTTGGCTGGAAAGCAGATTTTAAAAGCCATGAACTTGGATATTTAGCACAAGAGACTTCTAAATTAAATGTGGAAAGTGCAGCCTGGCTTCTTCTCACAGCTTATAGTGAAATGCAACAGGAGAGAGATAAGCTGAGAACTGAACTCTTGCATACAAAGAAACCAGAAATTGATGTTCTGGAAAATTCTGGGCATCCAGGAGGGGACACCCCACAGAATAGTGCCTCATGTGAGGATTTGGCCAAATGTGAAACCACTCAGCCATTTCAGAGATAGTCAGGCTCGGGCATGGAGTTATCCAGGAAGGATTTATGGAAACTCCTTATGTCTGATAAGCACGATCCAAGGCTACTGCATAGAAAGCCAAGAGGGCTGTGGGACCTGTATAAACAGAGCCGCTGCCAGTCTGGACTGAGGAGGACAGAGAAAGGACACATTGGAGGAAAAATAACTTCAGAGGCAAAACCATGGAGGCTGGAGTCTGAAGTCAAGAAGCCTGGGGCCAGGAGAGCAGACCCACCCAAGCACATGAAGAGGGTGAATCTGCTGCAAAGGCAGAGGATGGGCCTTCCACCTGGTTGCAGTGGAAGAGTCATGCCACCTCAGGCCTTGGAGAGGGTGAAGCACATTTCTGGGGGTTTGGGGGGAGCCTGGCTGCCACCACATGGTGGGGTTGAGCGTGTGTCCCGTAGATGGCAGAGAGCCTGGGTGCAGCCCCAATGCTTGGAGAGGGTGGAGCCAAGGAAAAGGTGGTCTCCCCAGTGTCGCCCAAGGTTGCATTTGGAGAGAGGCAGGCCTCTGCGTAGGCCTTTGGAAAGGGTGGGACTGCCGCTGTCTAAAGTCCCAAAGATAAATGACTCTCAGACTTTGAAATCTAATGGACTTTGCCCTGCAAGTTTTTGAAACTATATAGGTCCAGTGACACCCGTGTTCTTTCCTCCCTATGGAAATGGGTATATGTATGCCATGAATGTTCCTCCTTTATATGTTGGCAGCAAATGACTTGTCTTGGGTTTTTACAGGTCCAGAGTCAGAGGATAATTTTGCCTTAGAACAGACCATGCCTGTAACTAACTTTGATAGGAGTTCATACATTTCTAACTTTGTATTTCATGTGTATTGCTACTGAAATCATTTAAGGATATCTGATATTGTTATGAAATTAATGTATTTTGTATGGGGAAAACATGCGTTTTTTAGGGTCCAGAGGGTAGAATGTGCTGGTTTGAAAGGATGTGTGTCCCCTAGAAAAGCCATGTTTTAATCCTAATCCCAAATTGTAAAGGTAGCCCTTTCTTCTAATCCCTATTCAGTACTGTATGCTTGAAACTGTAATCAGATGATCTCCCTGCAGATGTGATTTAATCAAGAGTGGTTAAGCTGGATTAGGTGGAGGCATGTCTCCACCCATTTGGGTGGGTCTTGATTAGTTTCTGAAGTTCTATAAAAGAGGAAACATTTTGGAGAATGAGAGATTCGGAGAGAGCAGAGAATGCTGTAGCACCAAGAAGCAGAGTCCACCACCTTTGGTGATGAAGAAGGAAAATGCCTTCCAGGAAGCTTCATGAAACAGGGAGCCAGGAGAAGAAGCTAGCAGATGACACCGGGTTTGCCATGTGCCCTTCCACTTGAGAGAGAAACCCTGAACTTCATTGGCCTTCATGAACGAAGGCATCTTCCCTGGATGTCTTAGATTGGACATTTCTACAGACTTGTTTTAATTGGGACATTTTCTCGGCCTTAGAACTGTATACTAGCAACTTATTAAATTCCCCCTTTTGAAAGCCATTCTGTTTCTGGTATATCGCATTCTGGCAGCTAGCAAACTACAACAAGCCTTAACTAAGAAAATTTTATATTTTAGATGTTTCTAATAATACTATTTTTAAAACATCATTTTCTGGAAAATCTGGGTTATAGAAATATTCATACTTAAGTTTAATTAATAATATAGTTGACACTCCTGGAATTCTTTCTAAACACCCCATACCAAGCATGCTGTGTGCTGGCAGTTATAACGTCACTTAGTCCCCATGACAACATCTGAGGAAAGAAACCATGACCATTTTCTAGACTGCATAAATGAGAAATGTACAAAAAACAGGGTCCAAATCCAGAAATGTTTATAACTACTATGTAAACTGCCTTTTCACTTGTAAATAGTTAAATCAGTGTCTTGCGAATGATTCAAAATGAAATAATCCCCAGATCCTAAGCAAACTGCTAGCTTCTCTAAAGTCCCAGTTTTCCTTAGATATGAAATCAGTGATAGGATCAGAGGGTCCAAAATGCTGCCAACTCCAGAATTTAAAGTAAATATTTTTACTTCATTTGGTTGGTAAGTCCAGGAATTTATTTATTTAAAAATTTAAAAAAAAAATCTGCTCAGGATTTTTCTGTTGGATTTTCTAATTGGTGCTCTAAAATTTATGTCATCTATATCACTTTAAAAGATAGATGGTTAGACTTGATATCTAATTTCAAATACAAATGGTATAAGGACATCTATTATTTCGTATACAACTCTGTATTTGGTCATTTTAATGATGTCTGAAAACCTATGCCAGAGGGTTTAAATTCTCAAGCAAAATATATGATATATTAAATCTATATTAAAATAAGCAATACCATATGGCTTAATATGGTATTGCTTTCTCGATTATTTCTGCATATTCTTCTCTTGTTCTATAATATTTACATATTTAACATTGAAAATGTCATCTCTTTAGACTCATCAACCAGTCCTAATTTCTTTATTTTAGTAAATATAAAACAAGGGGAAATCCATCACAAGTCAATCTACACATTAAGAGGAAACCATCACCTACCAGCATTTTGTTTTTATTTTCTTCAAGTAGGCCAACCAAATTTTAAAGTAATAGGTGGACAGTAAGACTGGTGCGATCCTACGTAATTCAGCAGTCATTGACTATGCATCCAGCAGCTGGAACGCAGCTACCAGCTATTGTGGAACCAGAGGAGATGGTACTGAGCTAAATCTAAGTTCCCTAACTCTTCCCCAACAGCTGGGGCTGTTCAACAGACTGGCCCAGACTGTGAATTCTGTAGTGGCTCCTGAGATAAGAGCATTGCCTTCTTGACAAGCTCACAAATTAACATGTGAGTGTCGAAAGAAGAGGACACCCCCACGTCCCTTACTGTCCATTGTGAGGCCCACAGTCCTTCACAAAACACGGTTTGCCTTGTGTCCTCAGTGCCCATAGTGCAATGTGTGTTTGTTTATTAATTGTCTCCCAAAGTGACATCAGGAATTTCCTTTCTTCTCACCTCTGTGCCCTGTAGCCCAGAGTGGATACACAGAACATATCTACCGAGTTACAAGATGAGATCCTACCAGTTGTTCCACTATGACTTCCTTTTTCTGGGTAAATTTGATCCCTAAGCCCTTGCTGTTGGTTATCGTCCACCTCTCCACCCACTATGACCATCTCCCCCACTCTGGCCAACCAATGTGTCTTGATCTGAAAAAGCTTCATAGAGGATGACAGGCAGTGATAGTTGGCATTTGGCTGTTAGGGTCTTCCCCCTGAGCTCTGAGGATGCTTGCCCTCCAAGCATACCCCCTTCTGCAGTACAAGAGACATTTGGGGATTGGTTCCACCTTTCCTTTTAAATTTCTTTCTTAAAGATCGTCTCCTGGACCAGATGCTCTTATACAGCAGCATGCGCTTTCTTGACCATCTCCATCATGTGTAGACTTATGATGCTCTTTATGTCGGCATCTTTACCTCCCATCAGTAGATGCAAACACTCTATACCATTCTGACCATGACATGCCTAAGATGGCACTCACACTCTGAGCCTTTGCTTTCTCAATTATAGTGCAAAGCCCATTCAGTACTGTGGAAGATGGACAAGTCTACCTCCACAAGTCCCTTTAGTCCAACCTTCCCCCTGGCCCCCTGCCAAAAAAAAATGCAAGTTGTGGAGGTGCTGGCAAGGCCCACACCCATACTCCATGAGGCACCAGGTTGGCCATCCAAGCAGCGCATGGTTCATTTGCCCCCTGCCCTCTCCGCTTAGAGGTAGAGCTCATCTTGCCAAGCCTAGGAGGGCCAGGGGCCCAGCAGGGCACCTCATGTTGTAGCAGCACTCGCCAGGCCAGCCTGTTCCTCAGACTTTGGGGGTTTGTGAACCCCAACTTCACAGAGTACCACATCCCTTCCAACAGGGGCGTGGGCAATTCAACAAATGGCAGCCCTGTTGGTAGCACTGAGGAACATCTCATACCCAGGTACACTGGACTCATTCTTACCCTGATTTTCCAGTGTTTCTGAGCATAGTTTTCAATTTTACTCCCCCATCTTCTCCTAAATTTTACTTGAGGTCACTGGGGTTGGGCTTTTCATGAAAACTGACAAACTCCATCCTGCGTAAGAGAAACCCACCCACTTCCACGGCTGGAGCTGTAGACAGCGTTGAGCCGTGTATGAGAAGGCTGTGCTCCGTACACAGGCACAGCACCTAGGAAACTTTTAAATGCCCAATTCCTGAGCCTCTTTCTCAGGACGTTCTGACTCAGAAAGGTTGAGTTGGGGCGAGAGAATACTCCCTCTTCTACTCAACTACTCAACCGTCCACTGACGATGTCTGAAACAGATTCATTTTGAGAATAAAGTGACCTAAACTACACTCTCATGAGCAATGCAAAAAGCAACAGCGTGCACTTCCTTTGCTCTCTGCACAAGCAGAGTCTTCAGAGATGCGTCATGAAGCTGGTGCTGCCTGTTGGAGGGGGCAGTCCAGAACATTCCCACCTGAGAAATGAAATTCAATCAGGCAAAAGGTGATGAGCTTATCCAAAGAATACTTATTATCATTAAGGAACAGACTCTATTTCAACAGTTCTCCTAGCTGAATAAATAACTGGTCCTTGTGCTTCCAGTGATTGTGTTTAAAATAGAATGACAGAGCAAGAACGAATTCACTGTCTCCATTAGTTTGATAGTTTCCTGGAAGCTATTTCTTTTTAGAAGATGTAAAAATAAATCCTAAGGAATGAAAGTCTCCCCTTTGTAGGGCAGATGAAGGTATATCCAAGTGAAATAGATGGGTTCAAGAAAAAGAATAATGAGTTTCCTTTCTACATAATTCCCAAATAGCTTCTAAATACCCTTTCTAATCTTCATGAAATACCAAAAAAAAAAAAAAAGAATAAGAAGATTTTCATGCAACACAGGCAGGTTGAAAACTGAATTAATCAAATGTACTTAATCAATGAACTCTTCCATTCTTGGGAACACTATTGCTGTTAAGCCATTTTTCAAACTCATATTCTGACATTTCATGTTAGTAATCGTCATGATTCCATAATACAGATTTATGTAGTTTAAGAAACTGATGACTGTTCTGTTGTGTGGATTTGGGGACCTATAAACCCTAATCTTGTGATTTATCCTTATCTTTGTAAGGCCAAAAAGTTAAAAAGAAAAAAAAAAGCATTCTGGACAAAAGCTGGACAGACCTCCTTGTCCCTTCATGGACACCTGGGAGTCGTTTGTGGGGCTCAGGGTTTGTTGCGGCTCCCATATTACCCGCCAGGGGTTTGGTCTTTCTACATCTTCAGTTCCGTTTTGATTTTGCCTTATTCGTGTTCTGAAATAAGACTTGGCTTCAATATTACAAAGAGCAATCAGCTCAAGTCCGACGAGCACAGCCGTGGAGCACGTCAGCACGGTGGTGGGGGCACGGTCCCAAAGGGAGGCACATACAGAAGGCACTGGGCTGCCTGCCGTTCAGAGCTCCTCCGCCCGGGTGAAAAGGGGCGCTTCTCCCCTGAAGCCCAGGAGAAGGGGCCAGAGAAGGTCAGCCCGGGACCAGAGCCTCTTCTGGGTGCACTTGGACGCGCAAAGGTGCTTTGCCGCCAACCCCCAGAGCAAAGGCGGGATGTGAGCCGTTCACACGCCCTTCAAGTGAAAACCACACCCGCTTCCAAGGAAACGCGGAAAGGAACCGTATCAGGTATGGAACTGTCACTCATTCAGGTACCAGGTGACAGTGAGAACACACGCAAAATCTACAAATCAGTCTCCAACAAATTTACTAAGGAGAAGAAAAAAGTTTTGCTGAATTGAACCATGTGCTTTTTGTACTATAGTTTTATTATAGTCCATTGATAAGTAAATGTAATATACACACAATAAAAAAATGTTCCACTGCATAGCTTTTCTTGAAACAGAATTTAATGAAATGTATATCTAATTGCGCCTTTAAACTTATTAATCCAAACATCTCATAGAAACCTAAACCAGCAAAGCCTGTAAGATTAGTTCTGAAAGCATGATGATTATTTAACTATTCTTCAGAATCATTCTTTTAAAAATACCAACCAACCCTGGGGATTCTGATTTGGTAAATCTGGGGTGAGGCCCAAGTATGTTCATTATTAATATAAAAATGTTTTAAATGACATTTTTAAAACTTCCTAGGTGATTCTGAGACATAGGGAAAACTCAGAACCATTGTTCTAGACTAGAGGGACAAAAAGTGGAGTCTCCAGACCATGGCACCAACCTCTGGCAACTTGTTAGAAACACTCTTCTCACACTTTGAAAGCAGCACACCAGATCGACTCAACTAGAAACTGGAAGTGCGAGGCGTGTGGGGGGTGGGGTAGGGAGGCAATCTGTATTTTAATAAGCCCTCCAGGTTACTCCAAGGCGTGTGTATCTTTAACAATCACCATTCAATCTAAAGATGAATTAGGTCAAAATCATCTGTCTTAATTTCTAAAACAAACCTACCAAGGTTTTCTCCAGAATTTCTTTTGTAATTTTTATGTTTAACACACAAATCAACATAAGTTGCAGAATTTACTATTCCATGAAAAGACCTAACAGCTGTTACTTTCTAAATGTTCTTAGAAACAATCACTTTTGCCAACCTGATCTCAGCCTCCAGTTCCTTCCCTGGGTTAGAGCTGCAAAGGGCCAGATGGTAAATGCTTTCAGCTTTGCAGGTCACAGGGTGTGTCACAACTACTCACCTTTGGTCTACACAGCACATAAATGAATAGGCACAGCTGTGTTCCAATAAAACTTTATTTACAAAAGCAAGTGGTAGATCACCTAATACTATAGTTTGCTGGCCCAGAATTTAAGAAATGATGGCAGACCAGTTGGGGGGAAAAATCACATCATCCCTCACCCCTGAAGACACTGTCCCCCATAAGAACAAACACATCCAATGTGGTAGCTACTTCCAGTTGGAGAAGGACTAGATATGAAAAAGAGAAATGTCTCTTCCATTAATTTATCATTCATTCACAGAGTAAATTTTAATTATGTGCCTAGAGCCAAACATCAGGGCCCTGTCCTCAGAGGCCCAAGTCCAACAGAAGAAAACATTTAAAAGGGAAAAATGAGAAAGAAATAATGCTTTAATACCGATGCGTCAATGTGTCTGTGAGTGTAGATGGGGTGACTAAGAAGCTACAAAGAAGCCAAGAGATGATTCACAAAAGATGACCTTTGAATGAGTAAGATTCTAGGAGTGAATAGGATTAAGCCACTGAGAAAAGAAGAAAGATATTCCAGGGAGATGAAATAGCCTGTGCAAAGTCATAACGTTCAAGATTAACACATTCAAGAACCAAAAGGAGGACGGACATGGCTGGACCATGCGGCAAAGAGGTGGGGAAGGGAAGGACACAGAGTTAGAAATGGAGGCAAATTGAGATGCACCTTGAACGTCTGACTGAGAAGTTTGAATTTTATCTAGATATGTGGTATTGTATAAGTGGTGACTGTCATAATCAAATGCCTGGGGACAGGTAAAGAAGCATAGTCTCTAATGTTTACTTAACATGGAGAAGCACTCTGGAAGCTTTAAAAACACAATGCAAACAGTTCTACCTGGCTAAGATGGTGGCCTAAGACACCCCAGGTTGCCATTCCTGCTGAATTGTGTACAACCAGCAAAAAACTGGCAGAGCCTCAAAACTTCTAGAAAGTAGTTAAAGGGTTGTAGTAACTGAGTATCAAATCAAGAAAACACGTATGTTAAAAATGGTAGGGAAAGGGGATCCAAGGATAATTCAGTAGTAGAATTTTCACCTGCCATTTGGGAGACCCAGGTTTAATTCCCAGCCTATGCATGCCCCCTGCCTCCAAATAACTGACAAATGGTGCTGCAATAACAGGGTAGTGGCATGGAAAAAGCATAAAATGTGACCCCCACCATACAGCATCAAAAAAAAAAAAAGAAAAAAGATAGGGAAAGCCCTCAGACCATGGCTGGCCTGTCCCCTAGTTCTGACCCCTCAGCCCCCAGCAGGGTATGGAGCCATTCTGAGTGCCCATGATGGGACCCTGGCCCAGTTCTGGAGGGAGCAGATTAACCCCTATGTGTATCGAGGTGCCTGTATGCTCATGCCAGTCTATCATTTGGCATCCCGAGTGGCTAAACCAAGAAACTCATTCTTGGACCCCCCGGCAGAACTTGCTCTACAGGCAGAGGCAACTTTCATAAACCTAAAACAGTGTAAGAAACTATTGAATTTCAGAGGCCTGGGGCAAGGACTACCTGGTTTAAGACGCACAACAGAGCACCTGGAAGGGAAAAGTCTATTTCAGAGGGAATAGAGGGGACTTCCCAGTCCACACTAAGGGGGAAGCTCCTAAGGTCATGGGTGCAGACAAGATCAGGACACATCTCAGGCTGTGGGCACTTCACCTTTCCCTCAGGCTGGTCTTCTGCATGAGAGGCACGAATTCTACAGGAGAACACTGGTCAATACTAAGCCAATTTAAGAAGACCGTGAAAGGTACTTTATGTATTAGTTTTTCTGTTAATTCTTGACACTCAAGGAAATTTTTGTCATATGAGGAAATGGGGCAAAAATATTGATGAACTGACAGTTCAGGGACTAAATCCCAGAGTTAAAACTTTAAAATATTAAAACTTACAGAATGCAAAAAGAATTATAAGACAAACAAAGAAACGAGGTATGATGACTAATACAAAGCAAAGCAAAAAACAAGAAACTGTCAATGAAGAAGAACAGAATTTGAACTTACTGGACAACAATTTTTTTTTATTTAAGGACTCATAGAAGCTTTATTTCTTCTAACGTCATGTACATCAACCACTTTGTTGTAATTTGGAAAGTGTAGAATCAGTGATGATTGGTTTTCCAATTGCACCTTCATATGCGCTGCAAAACAGTCTTTATAATTATTTTATGACCATAATAATTGCTGGAGGTAATTTTCTAGATAATCTAAAACAAACACACACACACACACACAATTTTTTTTAACTTGCTGATGAAATAGCTAGAGATTGCTGATTCCAGAAGGCTACTATTAATCAATGATAATGTTTTAATTTAATTTATATATTTATATCTCATCTTGTTCCACAAAGGATTTGGAGATATTTATTTCTATTCCATTTATTTACTGCAGTCTAAAAAACCACCCCAGAACCACCCCCAAACAGCATTCTTGTTCTGCTTATGCATCTGCAATTTGGGTAGCATGGTATGGTTTATTTTTGCTCTATGTGGCATCAGCTGGAGTAGACTGACTGGGTATTCCAAAATGCCTTACTTATTTGGTTGGAAAGTTGGTGCTGGCTGTGATTAGGAAGCCAGCCAAGGCTGTAGACTGAGGACTTAAGTTGTTCCCCAGATAGAACTCTCCATAGTCTTTTTGTGCTTCCTCAGTTTATGATATCTGGGTTCCAAGGATGAGCATCATTAGTGTCTTCAAATCTCATCAGGCTTCCAATGACACACTCCTCAAATCCCTTCAGGCTTTTCTTAACAGGATCTTCAAAGTCCTTCCAGCTTCCATGAATCTCCTAGGCTCAAGAACACCAGTGATGTTCAGGGTTTCTTTCTCAACTGAAAAGGCACATGGCAACATCTGCTGGTTTTCTCCAATAGCTTCCCTGAGGATATTTTCTTCACATCCAATGGCCTCTGTCTGTGTGAACTCTGTTTGTTCTGGTGGCTCTAAAGCTTTTTCCTTAATGGTTCCCTCTTAAATAGCTCTAGTAAGTAGCTCTACCTTGAATGGGTGGAGACACATCTCAACGGAAACCATCTAATCAAAAGTTATTACCCACAGTTGGGTGGGTCATACTCCATGGAAACAATCAAAAAAGCTCCCACCCAGCAATATTGAATGAGGATTAAAGGACATGGCTTTTCTGGGGTACATTATAGCTTCAAACTGGTACACCACCCTATGCCAAATATCAGTAATTCCAGAGCAGAAGTACCTCTATGGTTTTGCATGGATGACTACATAATGAGGTCTGGCAACCTTTTAAATAAAAGGCTTCCCTTAATATTACAATATTAACTGGTGAGTATGTTAGGCAAAATGACTGAAATTATTTGGTTTATACCTCACAATAACCCAGGGTTATAATCAGTTTTATTAATGTCACTGTTTTAAAAATGAATGACATGAGGCATAAAATGTTTAAGCAACTTATCTAAAGTCCCAGAGTGAATAGGTGGTAGAGCCAGGATTCGAAGCCAGGCCTCTGCCCCTTAACACTGCATGTTACTTCTTCCTAGAAACCTTAATTCAAGAATGGCTGACCATTCTGGAACACCTCTGTCAGCTGGGAAGTCACACAACTGACATCTGCTGGTCCCTTGCTCCTGGGCTCTGTTGCTTTCGTCCTCTTTTCCTGTAGGGGGTCTTCACTTTGCTTCTCTGGTCTTGGCTCTCTCCAGGTTCTGGCTTGCTTAACATCTCATGGTGACATCTGCTGGGCTCTAAGCATCTCCAAATATCCATGTCTCTGTTTTCTGAAGCAATTTCTGTCATCTCTGAAGCTTGTCATTTCTGGCTCTCTCCAAAATGTTTCAGTTCTGAGGCCATGGAAATGTCCATATCAAATCATTATCATGTAATACTCCCTCCCCAGGTGCTGGCTGTCTTGGAGTCCTTTGTCACATGGCAAGGCAGATGGCAGTGTCTGTTGGTCTCTTACTTTTCTTCCAGGTTTCCTTGCATTCAACTTTTGGTTTCCATGACTTGCTCTCTTGACTTCTGTGTCTTTCTCTCCTGGACAACAAATTTTTAAAAATGATTTTCAATATGTTCAAGAAGATAAAGGAAAACATTAAGAACTAAATGATATCAAGAAAATGATGAAATAATATGAGAATCTCAATAAAAATATTAAAATATTTAAAAAAGAACCAAACAGAAATAATAGAGTTGAAGAACACAATAACTGAAATAAAAAGTCCCCCAGAGTGATTCAACAGCAGTTTGGAGTGGGCTGTAGAAAGAATCGGTAAACTTGAAGAAAGACAATTCAGATGACTCAGACAGAAGAACAGAAAGAGAAAAGAATGAAATGAAAAAAAAGAATTGAACAGTCTAAGAGACCGCAGGGATACCATCAAGCATAAAGGTATACACATTATGGGAGTCCAGAAGGAAAAGCAAAAGAGAAAGGGGAAGAAGAAATAATTAAAGAAATGGCAGAAAACCTCCCAAATTTAATGAAAGACATGAATATGTGCATTGAAGAAGACCAATGAATTCCAAACAGGATAAAGTTAAAGAAAACCATGTCAATACCTACAGTAGTCAAACTGTCAAATGCCAAGGGCAAGTTCTGCTGAAAGGGAAAAGCATTGTGCTTTGTCCAAGAAAACCCCTATAAGATTAAGAGCCTATTTCTCATTAGAAACCATGGAGTCAAGAAAGCAGTGAGATGAAATATTTCAAGTGGTGAAAGAAAACAATTGGCAAAAAGAATTTTATATCATCCAAAACTGTCTTTCAAAAGGGGGAGAAATTAAGACAGTCCCCAAAAAGCAAAAGCTGAGAAAATGTATTACCACTAGTCCTGCCCTACAAAAATGCTAAAGAGAGCTCTTCAGATGGAAAGGAAAGGCCAGTAGACAGTGGATCAAAGCTGCCTGAAGCTCCTCAAGTTTGTGTCCAGTTCCTGATATGACATGTATTTCCTTGAGTTTCAAGAGCTAAAAAAAAGCTCCAGTAAATCTAACCATTTCGGTAAATACAAATGCCAGTAGAATCATACTGTTTTTTGGTATGTAACTCTGCTTTTTACTTTCAAAGAAAACATGACTATTAAATATTTAGCATGTTAAATTTAAGCCTTATGGTAACTACACACACATGAAAAACTGAAAAATATATCTAGAAATCAGTGAGAAAGGATACAAAATGACACAATATAAAAAATCAAATAAGTAAAAATAAGTAGAAGAATAAGAACTGAGGGACAAAAATTGTAAGACTGACAAAGACCAAATAGTAAAATGGCAGAAAAAAATCCTGCATTATCAGTAGTTACTTTAAATATAAATTGATTAAACCCTCCAGTCAAAAGGCAGACAATGACAGAAATGGAATTTAAAAAGCATGACAAAAGCACATGCTGTTACAGGAGACTCAACTTATAATAAAAAGCACAAGAAAGGTGGAACTGAAAGAACAGAAAAAATATACCAAGCAAATAGTAACCAAAAGACAGTTGGAGTAGGTGTACTAATATATTTGATATATATAATATCAGATATATATTAAAAAACTGTTATGAGTGACAAAAAAGTACACTGACAAAGGGGTCAATTCAACAAGAAGGCATAACAATTATAAATATATATGTACTTAATGCAGAGCCCCCAATTATAGGAAGAAAATATTGATATTTTAAAAATATTTTTATTGAGAAATATCCATTCACATATAGTTCAACCATATTATACAATCAATGGCTCACAATATCATCACATAATTGTATATTCTTCACCATGATCACTTTTAGAACATTTGCATCACTCCAGAAAAAGAAATAAAAAGAAACCTCATATATTCCATATCCCTTACCCCTCCTTCTCATTGACCCACTGCCTTTCAATCTACCCAATTTTTACCCTTTATCTTTCCCTATTATTTATGTATTTTTATCCTTATTTTTAAACTCATCTTCCATTATCCTGTATAAAAGGAGCATCATAAACAAGGTTTTCACAATCACAGTTTCACTGTAAAAGCTATATAGTTATACAATCTTTTTCAAGAATCAAGGCAATTGGAACACCGTTCAACAGTTTCAGGTAATTCCCTCTAGCCACTCCAATGCACTATAAACTAAAAAGGGATCCCTATATTATGCATAAGAATAAACCTCCAGGATAACCTCCCGACTCTCTTTGAAATCTCTTAGCCACTGAGACTTTATTTTGACTCATTTTTCTCTTCTCCCTTTTAGTCAAGAAGTCTTTCTTATTCTCATGATGCCAGGACCCAGCTCATCCCTGGGAATCAGGTCCCACATTGCCAGGGAGATTTACACCCCTGGGAGTCCTGTCCCATGTAGAGGGGAGACAGTGAGTTCACCTGCCATATTGGCTTAGTTAGAGAGGCCACATCTGAGCAACAAAAGAGGGTCTCTGGGTGTGACTCTAAGGCATAATTATCAGTAGGCTTAGCTTCCTGTTTGCAGGAATAAGCTTCCTAGGGGCAAGTCCCAAGATTGAGGGCTCAGTCTATTGAATGGGTTGTCCCCACCGCTTTCAAGAATATCACGAATTCCCCAGATGGGGAAGTTGAATATTTCCTCCTTTCTCCCTAGTCCTCCAAGGGACTTTGCAAATACTTATTTATTCCTTGCCCAAATTGTTCTGGGATATATCAGGGCATCACATTAGCCTATACAAATCAACAAGATCTCATGTCCTATTCAAGATTTCATGTAATTATGATGTTCAAGTAAGTGATCATACAAGTTAGATTAGATAATGTGCTACCCAAATTATAAATTTTGTACCAAATAAACATCTCTCCCTTTGACTATTGATAGATTTGATGGGAAAAATAGACAGTTATACTTCAATGTACCACTTTCAATAAAGAACAGAATATCTAGAGAGTAGATCAAAAAAGAAGACTGGAACAGAACAACAAACCATCTAGACCTAAAAGATACTTTTAGAACACTTGACACCCAGCAGCAGATATACCCATTCTTCTCTAGTGCCATGGGCCATTCTCTGGGATAGACTATACGTTAGGTCATAAAACAAGTCTCAATAAATTTAAAAGTATTGAAATAATACACTGTATCTCTTCTAACCACAATGGGATGAAGTTAGAAATCAATAAGGGAGGGAGAAAAGGAAAATTCACAAATATATGAACATTAAATGACACACTCAAACAACCACTGGGTCAAAGAAGAAATCACAGGGAAATTAGGAAACATCTTGAGGCGAATGAAAATTAAACACAACATACCAAAACTTAAGGGATGTGGCAAAAGACGTTGCTGAGAGGGATATTTGTAGGTCTAAAGGTTTACATTAGAAGTAGAAGAAAGATCTCAAGTCAGAGACCTAACTTAAGAACTGGAAGATCTAGAAAAACAAGTGCAAACTAAACCCAAAGTGAAAAAGAAATTAATAAAAATTAGAAACAGGATAAATGAAATAGAGAATAAAAAATAAAGAGAATCAATGAAACCAACAGTTTTTTCTTTGAAAAGACCAATAAAATTGACAAAGTTTTAGTGAAACTGACAAAAAGAGAAAGAAAATAACTAAAATCAGAAATGGAATGGGACCATTACTACTGACATCATAAAGAAGATTATAAGAGGATACCATGAAAACACTCTATGCCAATAAATTAGGTAACTTAGATGAAATGGACAAATTCCTAGAAATACACAAACTACCTACACAATCTTAAAAAGAAACAGATCTCAACAGACTAGTAACTAATAAAGAGATTGAATCAGTCATCAAAATCCTCCCAACAAAAAAAAAGACCAGAACTAGGTGTCTTCACTAGTGAATTTAACCAAATATTTCAAGAAGAATTAACAGCTGTCCAGCTCAAATTCTTCAGGAAAAAAAAAATTGCAAAGGAGGGAACACTACCTAACTGCTTCTTTGAGGCCAGTATCAGCCTAATATCAAAGCCAGATAAAGATACGACAAGAAAAGAAAATTACAGACAAAATATCCCTTATGAATATAAATGCAAAATCCTCAATAACATATTAGCAAACAAAATCCACCAGCACATTAAAGAATTATACAGAATTATCAAATGAGATTTATCACAGGCATGCAAGGGTGGTTCAATATTAAAAACAATTAGTGTAATACATCACATAAATAGAAGGAATTCTATTTCTTCTCCATTGATGCAGAAAAGTCATTTGATAAAATTGAGCATCACTTCTTGATAAAAATACTCAAGAAAACGAGGAATAGAAGGAACTTTCCTCAACCAGGACAAGGGGCATATATGAAAAAGAAAACACCACCACTAACATCATACTAAACAGTGAAAGACTGAAAACTTTCCCTCTAAGATCAACATTGTACAGAGAGTTCTAGCCAGAGAAATTAGGCAACAATAAGAAATAAAAGATATCCATGTTAGAAACGAAGATGTAAAATTTTCCTTATTTGCAGATTACATGAAAGTTTACATAGAAAATCCTGAAAATCCACAGCAAAGCTACTAGAGCTAATAAACTAATTCAGCAAAGTGGTGGGGTACAAGAGCAATACATAAAGATCACTAGTGAACAATCTGAAGAGGAAAGCAAGAAAAAAACCCATTTACAATAGCAAATAAATAGGAACAAATTTAACCAAGCATATGAAGGACTTACACATAGGAAACTGTAACACATTGCCAAAAAGAAATCAAAGACCTAAATAAATGGAAGGACATTATATGTCATGGATTGGAAGACTAAATATTATTATGAGATCAATTCTACCCAAAGCAATTTACAGATGCAATGAAAATCCAATCAAAATTCATTCTCTGCATAAATGGAAAAACAGCCTTCTTTGCAGAAATGGAAAAACCAATCATCAAATCTATATGGAAGGATAAGTGGCCCTGAATTCCTAAACCCATCTTTAAAAAGAAGAGCATATGTGGAGGGCTCACAATCTCTGATTTTAAAATTTATTACAAAGCTAAAATAATCAAAACAGCATGATATTGGCACAGGGAAGACATATATACCAATGGAATCAAAAGGTTCAGAAATAAACCTTAACATCAATGGCCAGATGATTTTTGACAAGGGTGCCACACCCACTCAATCGGGAAAGAACAGTCTATTAAACAAAGGATGCTGGGGAAACTGGATCTCTATATGTAAAAGGATGGGAGGTCCCTACCTCACACCATACACAAAAATTAACTCAAAATGGATCAAAGTCCCAAATATAAGAACCAAAACTATAAAACTAAGAAAAACAGGACATATCTCCAGAACCTTTGTGTTAGGCAATGATTTCTTGGACTTTACAAAGATGAGCAACAATAATAAAAAAACTACATAAATGGGACTTCTATCAAAATTAAAAACTTTGGGGCATCATGATGGTAAAAAGATAATTTACACAATGGAAGAAAATATTTGGGAACTTCATATCAGATGAAGGGTTTGATATTCACAATGTATAAAGATATTCTACAACTCAACAATAAAAAACCCAAACAACTCAACTGAAAAATGGGCCAAATACTTGACTAGACATTTCTCCAAAGAAGATATTAAAAATGGCCAATAAGCACATGAAAAGATGTGGAATATAATCAGCCTTTCGGGAAATGCAGATCAAAATCACAATGAGATACTATTTCACACTCACTAGAAAGGCTGCTGTGGTAGGTTGAAGCTCTATGTACCCCAGAAAAACAGGTTCTTGAAGTTAATCCATTTCTGTGGGTGTGAACCCATTGTAAACAGGATGTTTGGATGAAGTCACGTCAGTTAAGGTGTGTGAGGCCCACCTCAGTCAGGATGAGCCTTGGTCCTATTACTGGAGTTCTTTACGACTGGAATGAATTCAGACATGAGAGATAGGGAAAGCCACAGCGAGCAAGATGCTGGACACAGATGGAACTCAGAAGAGAAGGGACATACCAGGAGATGTTGCCATGTACATCGCCATGAGACAGAAAAGCCAAGGGTCACTGGCAGCCTGTCCCACAATTCCAGTGTTTAGGAAGAAACCATCACCTTGCTGATGTCTTGATTAGGATTTTTTAGCCTCAAAACCATAAGTTAATAAATTCCCACTGTTTAAGCCAACTCATTTCATGGCATTTGTTTGAGCAGCCTAGGAAACTAAAATAGCTACAATTAAAAGTTGGAGAACAACGTGTGTTAGAGAGGATGTGGAGAAGTAGGAACACACCCACTGGAATTCAAAAAGGTGCAACCACTGTGGAGAAAACTTTGGAGTTTCCTCATCAAGTTGAGGATAGAATAACCATCTGACCCATTTATCCCATGTCTAGGTATATACCAAAAGAATTGAAAGTATGGATTTGAGCAGATATTTGCACACTGAGGTCCACAGTGGCATTATTCACAATTGCCAAAAGATGGCAGTGACCCATGTGCTCATCAACAGATGGAGAACAAATCATTTTATATATATATACATATATATATATATATATACACACAATGATTTGCATATATATATATGTACAATGTACATTATTCAACTGTAAAAGGAAATGAAGTGTTGATGCATGTGACAACATGGATGAACCTTGAAGACATCCTGTTGAGTGAAATAAGACAGACACAAAAGGATAAATATTAGATGAGCTCACTTATAAGCATTAGAATTTGCACATTCATAGAATCAGAAACTAGAATGCAGGTTAACAGGGGCTGGGGGTGGGTGGGTTAGGGAATAGAATCTATTGCTTAATTGGTGAAGAGTTTCTGTCTTGGGTGATGGAGGACTTTTGGTTAAGGATGGTGGTGATGGCTGCACCTTTTGTCGATGTAACCAACATCTCTGAATTGCATATTTGAAAGTGATTAAAATGGAAATATGGTATATATTTTAAACCATAGTATGTACAACGCAACGAACCCCAATGTTAACTATGGGCTGTAGTTAATAGTATAATTATGATCATATTGTCTCATCAGTTGGAACACAGGCACCAGTCTAATCAAAAGTGTTTTGAATAGGGAAAGTGTGCATGCGGGGGGGGGGGGGGGGTTGGCATATGGAAACACTGTATTTTCTGCATGGTTTTTCTGTAAACCTGTAACTTCTCAAATAAATAAATGCAATGCAAACAAACAATACTAATATTTTTAAATAATAATCAAGATATGACACATTTGTAAAATGTAAGATAATTTGGAGCCAGAGTACAGAGGTGATGTGGGCACATTCTCCTAACACTACTGTGAGGTATCTCCCTTTCATGTCTCAGGCAGCCCTATTCCTGCCTTACTGATACGTACCTCTGGAAAGGTGAAGACCTATGACAAAAACCAAGAAAAAAAATGTCTGATCCTCCCAGCTCAGAGTCCACTCTGGCCGGCCAAGTCTAGCCTCTTCCTTGAGTGTGAGGATTCCCAGAATGCCCCAGGAGTTCTCATACCCAAATCACTGCTAAAGTAGTGACAGCAGGATTTACGTATAGGGCCTGAGGGTCAAATTACGCCCTCCAAACTCCGAGGAAGAGAGGGGGATGATTTGGATTGGGGAGGGTAGTTACTGAGAGTGACTGCTAAGGATGACCGAGCCCAGCCCAACCCCTGGGGCCCAAGAAAACGTTCAATGAATGGATGAAGTTACTCTTTGGCAGACACACTCAGTTTTCCATCTGGACTTAAAGCAGGTACTTTTTTAGTTTATTTAAGCTGAAAGAGAGATTTTATCAAAATATCCAAAATAAACCACTTTCCTAAAAAGAATACATTGGCTTCCAAAAGGTTTCCTAGACTAGATACCAAACATATTTTCAGTGATTAATTGGGTAGTGGAACTATAGATGATTTAATTTCTTTGGGGGACATGTCTGTGTATTTTCTGATTTTCCCTCAACAAAAATACCTTTTAATAAAAAGTACAATACAATCTATAGAAGAAAGAAAGTCTATGCGGTGACTTCCATGTCTGTCAGTCCCTCTGACTCTGTGCCACCAGTACCTCTCTTCTGTCTACTGCGCATCTCAGGCTTCCCTCTTGAGGCTACAGAGCTTTCTCCACCAAGCAGCCATGATGCTCCTTTTTAACATTTAAGGTCCTCCAGTGGATTCCATTACACTTATAAAACTAGAGCATGGTTTACCGTACCCTCTGATCTGGCTCTTGTCTGCTTCTCTGGCCCTAACTCCTGACACCCCACTCTATGCTCGAAGTTCTGGTCACCCTGCTTTATATCTGTTCCTAGGAAAATCATGCAACACAGAACATTTCCCCATATTTCCTCTTCCTTCCAGTCTAACAGCAAATGTCATTTCTTCAGAGAGGGCTTCCCTGAGTTCCCTATCTCAGGCCACACTCCATACCATTTCCCCATTTGATCTGCATAGCACTCAGCACATCTGCTACTGCCTTACTTGCTGTCTCCTTTCGGCCGCCACTGCCCTCCCCCCACAACTCTATTATAAGCTCCTCGAGGACAAGTAGACCTGTTCTAAGGTCTACTCCCATATCTACAGCAGACCTTGTGACACAGGAGGGAGGAAATAAGTATCAGCTGGAAAGAGTTTATCTACACATTGTCATCAAGTTTATTTCGTGATGTGCTTGAGGAAATGATTAAGATGTGCCTTCTCTTTCTCAGCATGAACATAACCAGTCTGTGCGATGTACTAAAGTAGAAGCAGGAAGTGGAGATTTAGGTTACGATAGTTCCTTGGCATGTTTTCCCTTGGAGACTTCTTGAAACAGAAGGGCTCTAAGGGATTCATCAGGTTAGCTCTGCAGGGGCTTATGACATTAAAAAACAAACAAAAAACAAAATATAATCAAGATATTCAAACAATAATGCAAGATGCAGGAGGGAATGAAAAAGATGCAGCGGGGAGGGAGTGGAAAATAAATACGAGTTATTTGTCTAAGAAATGTAGATACTGAGTCAAACTGGACTTGTATATTTGAAAAGATGCCAACCATGCCTGACTCTCATCCCTTCTTGCTGACCTATTTGGAAGAAACAATGTCACAGAGAGAAAATACCACACTTTTCCTCAAGCCTCAGGACCTGTCTGTGTTCTAAAGCTGTATTCCTGGCAAAGTGAAAAATCTAAAAGTCCCTGGCTGGGCTGGAAGCCAATTTTGTCCTTGAGGAAGACATAATATCCCTGGAATTTTGGACATGAACCTATCAATCGCAGAACTATTTTGATATTTCTGGGTTCTTGCCTAGATTCAAGCTAATGTTTGAATATTGCTAGCTTTGTAAAGGTATGATTATGGCTTTCAGGGAATTGTTGAAACCAGAGCTAGGAATCACCCTAAGTAATGGAAAATTCATTTATGAAATCAAAATCAAAATCAATCAGTTACCAGTCCTACGCTTAAAATCTTCCATGTTATACAGATACAGTTGACTAAATCTTTTTAGTCTAAAAAAAGACTGACTTTTTTGGAATAGCTGAGAACATCCTATATTTTATTATTGTTAAAATAAAAACATTTCTGATCATATGGCCCTCTGTTGGAAGTACTTGGGATACATCTTTTCCAGGTTGAGAATGAGCAAACAACAGCTGAACAGTGTTCTCAGCCTAAACATACATATTTCAAAAATAATGACTGAAATAAAAAAGAAGCAGGCACAATTTTTCCTTCATGAAAGAAAAGATAAGGATGATATATATATTAGAACTGGCATTCTGGTACTACTAGTTTGCTTTAAAAAAACCAGAATTTTTAGAAACCAGAATTTGTAAAATCTGATAGTGAAATACCAAAGGTAGGTAGTGGGGGCAGGACAGGTTAGTGACAAAGGAGGGACAGCTCTGCCGCCATTCTCGACCCTCAACCATGGGGAAAATAATGGCTTCCATTGGAAAAGAGCTTTACTCCTTGTACTGGGTTGAACCAGTGGCCCTAAATTCATGCCTATCAGGAACCTTAGTACATGACCTTCTTTGGAAACAGGGTCTTTGCACTTATTAGGTAAGATGAGTGTGGTAGTTAGGTTCAGGTGTCAACTTGGCCAGGTGACGGTGCCTAGTTCTGTTGCTGTGGACATGAGCCAATGGTACATGAACCTCATCTGTCACTGATTACATCTGCAGTCGACTAGGAGGCGTGCCTGCTGCAATGAATGATGTTTGACTTAATTGGCTGGTGCTTAAATGAGAGAGCACAACGTAGCACAGCCCAAGCAGCTCAGCAAAGCTCATCTCAGCACTCGCAGCTCAGCCCAGGCCTTTGGAGATGCAGAAAGGAATCACCCTGGGGAAAGTTGGTGGAACACAGAGGCCTGGAGAGAAGGCCAACAGAGATCACCCTGTGCCTTCCTGCGTAAGAAAGAACCTCAGTGGAAAGTTAGCTGCCTTTCCTCTGAAGAACTATATGTTTTTAACTAAATAAATCCCCTTTTATTAAAAGCCAATCCATCTCTGATGTGTTGCATTCTGGCAGCTAGCAAGCTAGAACAATGAGTTTATACTGGGTTAGGGTGGGCCCTCAATTCAGTATGACTGGTGTCCTTGTAAGAAGAGGACACAATGACGGGGCACAGAGGGGAGATGGCCATGTGAAGACAGAGATGGAATTAGAGTGAATCTGCCACAAGCCAAGGAACACCTGGGGGACCACCAGAGGCTGGAAGAGGCAGGGAAGGGCTCCCTCACCCACCACCCCCGAGAGGTGTCAGAGGGCGCCTGGCCCTGCTGGCACCTTGATTTTAGATTTCTGGACCCCAAAACTGTGAGACAATAAACTTCTCCTAACCAGTTGTGCTAACGTGTTGCAGCAGCCCTGGGAAACTAATACACTCTTCATCATGTGCCAGAACTGGACAATGTGGGAGAGAAGGAGAGGAAGGGACAGAGCTTCCTACCTAGTCCACTCAGTATGCAAATGCAGAATACCTTTCTTCCCACTTTTTTCTTCTCACACCCCTTGTGTGCTGTTACTGTGTGGGACTCCGACCCTTGTGTGCTGTTACTGTGTGGGACTCCGACCCTTGTGCTGTCAGTGTGTAGGACTGCTGACTACAGTGCTTTGCATTAGGACAAATCTTACGTCTACCTAGAAAAGGAACGACCTCTGCCGATCAGGAACTCAAAGACAGCTCCAGGAAATCACAACCCAGAACAAGCACAGGCAGTCAGGCCAGAGGCAGACAGCTTTTCTCAGTAGAATCCTGGGTGCCCGGGAGTCTTCTGAACAGGGCACATCTTATCGTATGCCAGTGCCCCTGAGAGCCGACCCGGTGGGGTTCTGCCTGGCTGGGGACCCAAGGGAGCGCCTGTGATTAGGTAAAGATCGGAGGGCAGGCTATCAACAACAGAGTCCCCCAGGCAGCTTTTGTCTTCCTAGGGTTCCGCAGAAAGCTGAGGACCTGGGTGCCCAGAATGGGTGAGCTGGGGGCATTTACACAAAAAAAGAGGAGGAAGGAGTGGTTTTTCTCTAAACTTCCAGATACTTAATCAGACTTTCTAAAAACTCTTGCTCTCTGTGTAAAACAAAGTCTGGCGGCTGAAGGTACTCTGGTTTTAGTCCCAATAGAATAAACTAGAAATAAGAATTTTCAGTTCTGTACACTCTTGATCTGTTACCCTTGCTTAGAAGAGGCCGTTTCCCGGAGTTTGCACCTCCTTCCCTTTTATCTCTCATTGTCAGAACTTGTTGACTCTTTCTAGTCATTATCTCGAAGCTGACTCTTCTCAGGACTGAGGTATACCTCTTCCACCTGACCCACTCATTCTTTATATCTGTCTTAACTTCATGCACCAGGCATGTATTTATAAACTTGCATAGACTTGCTAGGGAAAGCTTTGGAAAAATAGCAAGTGCTCCTGTGAAGTGAATTTTGCTTTATACTATTATAAAGCAAAATTTGAACCCATATTGAGTTCTGCCTACAAAGCTACTGTCAATTCTTCTTGGTGAAACGAAAGCACGAGGCAACACAAATGCATCATAAATACTAAATTATGTTCAAAAGAAGAATGTAAAAGCAGTATGTCTTCTAGAAATTCCAACTTTTTTCCAGTCAAGTATTTACCATGCAACATCAAATATTTCCCCATCTTTTTTTTCCTTTGTGTTACCATAGTTTTGGTAAGAAAAAACTCCTTTGATGTATTACATATAATTATTATTTTAAATGTTATTAATATAATTACCTTTAGATTAGACAAGACATGAAGACATTAAATCCCAAATTAGGAAAGAAAACTATTTTCTTCCTTATTTGATTACAATTGTGACATGTTACACAATAAATGTAACCTCTTGTTGCCTAATATTAATTTGAGGTTATCTTGGGAAAATGCTCTTAAAATACCTCAGCCAAGTTAATAGTAATTGATACTGTAGCTATTATTAGGTGACATTTTGAATGGTTTCCCTTTAGTAACAGAGTTAAATATGTTCATTCAAATGCTCTTGTTTTACTGTCCTAAAGTCTGTTCTCTCATTTTTTTTCTTTTATTTGAAAAATTATCTGGAGATGTTAATTCCACAATTTTCATTTAAAACGTTAATTTGCAAACATAAAACTGCATTATGAAAATGTTTTCTAACTTTTGAACTGATGTCGTTAGCCAGGAGCTACCTTGCTCAACTCCAAAATAAAATGGGAGGGGGTATTTTTAATTTTTGTGTAAAGTCGTGGGCTCCTTTTAATGAGTTGAAAATCTGATGTTTTTTGTCGGAGGCGGTGGTTCTGTTTGCCTGCTTTCTGTGTGTGAGTATTTCCGGTAGTCAGCCTAAGTTCAGCACTGAACAAGGTTGACATTGAAGTATAATATTATGAATTATTCTCTCTTAACTATAATTGAAATCGCCTCAGAAAGGCTGTAAGTTATGATCTCCGTTTGCCTGTCTGACATGGAGTAGCTTTCCACAGACTAGCTCAGAGCTCAGCATTTTTAAAGAAACCTTCACCTCACCTCCCGTCTGGGGACCTTACTGGTGGGCTCAGGCAAAGGTGCCCCAGAGTCAGAGACAGAGCCAAGAAGGACAGAACTCTGATGCTTGGCTTCAACCTTAACTTGAAAGAATCTTAAAACTCACACGAAGTCCTTTTCCCCAGTCTTCATCCTGAACAAACTAGCAGTGTGAGAACAAGGCAAGTATTGAAAAGCGCCTTGCGGGGCTGCAGACCTCAGAGCCATTAAACGCGCTGAAAAGAGAAAACCTGGAGGTGCTCCCCTTACCTGAGATCAAGGCGACGGGCCAGCTTTGTCACTTCGTCCCCGGGTCGGGATCACGAGAAGTGTCGACAGAGCGGACACCCAGACCCTGCAAGAATCTCTCCAGGGCCCTTTCTGCCAGGCACACCTCCTACCTCTCCCGCGTGAGAGGAGAGCGGCTCGTCCGCGCTGGTCGGGGACCGCCGGCCATCACCTCCCGGCGCGCCGCAGCTGCAGGCGGAGGAGGCGGTCCGAGCGAGGGCGCAGGGGCCGGGGCGCGGCGGGCAGGGGAGCAGCGCGGGCCGGGGCGGGCCGGGGAGCAGGAGCCAGGGCGCGGCGGGCAGGGGCGCAGGGGCCGGGGAGCAGGAGCCAGGGCGCGGCGGGCAGGGGCGCAGGGCGGGCAGGGGCGCAGGGGCCGGGGAGCAGGAGCCAGGGCGCGGCGGGCAGGGGCGCAGGGGCCGGGGTGCGGCAGGCAGGGTCTCAGCGCGGGCAGGGGCGCCGTAGCCCGCCCTGCGCCTGGGACCCGCTGCCGCCCTGACAAGCCACTGGCTAGAGTTCAAGCGTCCTCCCCACTAGCCCAGTCCCCCGCGGCGGCGAGGCCGAGGCCGAGGCCGGCTGCCCCACTGCTGGACATGCTCCGCTTCCAGCAACTTCTCTTCCTGATTTCAGAGCGAGAGCGGTCCAGGGGCGGAGGCCGAGCGCCGGTGGAGTTATTTCTTTCTCTCGGCGGTGCGTGCCACCCCCTTCCCTCCGCGCCCCAAAGCACAAAGGAACGCCGTGGCTGCGCTGAGCCAACCCTAGGGATTGACGAGATCGGCGGGTGGGAGGCTGGGACGCTCTCAGCCAGCCTCGGGTCTTTAACTCTTCCCCGGCCTGATCAGGTGTTCCCTGGGGGCAAGCAGGCGGTGTAGGCGGTGAGAGGGTTTTAATCCTATCACAACACTGCCGCTAGATGTTGAGGGATGGGGTTGCCAATCACTCAAAACCGAGGGAATGTGCCCTGAATGAATGGATCTCTGCACAAGTGAAATCAACCTCATCGCAATGACTTTTCTTAAGCAGCCACAAGAATTTTATCAAGTAACCATAGTTTTTTAAATTTAAATATTAACAGCCTTTGTTATAATAACATACATTTAAAACTTAAACCTTTCAGATCGCAAATTCCCTGAAGGCAGGGAATGTCTGGCTTACTGGGGATTGTAGACCCAAATTCTTGCTGGTAAATACCCAGTAAGCCATACCTGTTAGTGCAGGCATGCTGTAAACAGCACCGACAGGAGACTGGAGTTCAACTTCTAAATCCTTCTCAGCTTTCCACTTGGGACTTGGCGTATTTGAAAATAAGAATACACTATAAAATATTTCCATGTAAGTGTCCAATGAATAAGCAAATTTGCTTTTAAATATGATTTTCATGTTTATGCCTTTTGTGGCCCTTTTTCTCCTTCTGTCTCAGTCCTCTAGGATGCCACTCACCAGGTCGCCAGGTAAGGACGCCGACTCTCCATGATTTGCAAATAACAAAATTATTTCATTTTGAAATCTTCTAGCCAACCTTTGCTGCTGGGTCTGTGGAGGGTGAGTTCCAGAGGCTGCCACGGCTGAAATGAGGCACCAGCCTGGGAGCCGCACCTGTGCGAGACCAGAAAGAAAACGAGGGTCAGCTGGGCCTCGGGCGGACGGTAAGTCCCAGCCAGGTGCCTGCCTGCACCATGGTCCAGTCCCTTGGGTCAGGGAAGTCCTCTCCCTCCCTTCCCCTCCTCCTCCTCTAGCTACCCACCTACTTAAGACTTTTAGGACAGTAAAGCAAGAGCATTTGAATAAAGGTATTTAACTCTGTACTATTGAAGAAAAACCATTCAAAATGTCATCTGATAATAGCGGCAGTATCAGTTCCATTAACTTGGCTAGGGGTTTTAAGAGAGCATGTTCCCAAGAAAAGGCTTAGTTAATATCACGCAATGGGAGGCTGTACAAGTATTGTGTAACATATAACAATCGTAATCAAATAGGGTGGAAACATGTTTTCTTTCCTAAGAGAGGTGGGGTGCCATGTCTCCCCCACCCCTAGCCTCTCCTTTGGGCGCCCACAGTGGTCAGTTTCTGCATTGTCCCTGGCTGCCTCCAGTCCCGCCTCCCACCAGCTGCGAATTCCCAAAGGGCAGAGACAGTGCTGCTCAGTTATGTCCACCGGGTTAAGGGCTCTGCACAATCCCTGGTTCACAGGAGCTGTCAGGTTAGATAAGGCACAGGAGGGAGCCGGGACTGTGGGGACAAACGACAAAGTGGAGGGAGTTAATTTGGGGACACTTCCTGAGGAAGCGATTCCGTAAGGAAAAAGGAACTTTTTCAGTACAACTGAACCAAAGACTTGGCAACCGGAAAGGAGGCGCACGTGTCCGTGCAGACCCGAGGAGGGCAGGTGGGGGCCGGGCTGCCCAGGGCCTCCTCCCTGCCTCTCCGTCCCCCAGGAGGAAGCGAAGCAGAGGCGGAGACCCGGGCTGGCACCTGGGCCCTGGTGGCTCTCACCTTCCCCAGCACGGTCCTCCCCTCCGCCTTCCCTGTTCCCACAGGTCATCAGAGGTGCCCCAACCATCAAAACCCAAGACACCGTCAGGCTGGATGAAAATCGGAGCTGCCGTTTACCTGGTGCCCAATTCTCTGCCAGGCCACGCTAAATTCTTCACATTTACCCATCACGAGCACACTCTGCAACCTCGCCGTGTGGATTTATGGTGTAGACGAATGTGTTTATGTCCAAAGGAAGCAGGCACACAGCAACAACTGGTAATGGATAAAGGCAGAGAATATTATTGTCTGCACTGCACAGATGGCGAAAACAAGGCTTTAAGGGCTGAAAGGGGGGCAAGCTTTGAATTCCGTGGTGGTGGCTGAGGAGCAAGTGAGACTGCTCGGAATGAAGGACAGACACGGAAAAGCTTGGCCCTTGGTGATACTGAATTGATCAACTCACCCAAATGCCTGCCGCACTTCTGGATTTTGGGGGGAGTGTGAGTCTATACATTTTACTTAAAGCCCCATTAATTTGGGTTTTCTGTTAGTAGCCAAAGGGCCTCTTGTCTGAGACAAGCTTTGATCATTTTCCTTCTAAGAATGCCGTGATTATTTCCCTCTGCCCAGAGAATAAGCTGAACCACTTAGCATGGTGTTTGAGCTTTCTCCCGGCCCCGTCTGTCGTCTGTCTTTGTTCTAGTGTCTCGCAGCATCTTCTGCGGTGCATTTTACTCGCCATGCTGCACACTTGCTCTAACCATGCCTTCTGCTCTCCCACAACCCCACCTGCCTTTGTGCTCCATAGTCTACCTCTTCCTTCAAGGTCCGGATTAAAAGACATTTTTTCTGAAATATGTTTTCAGAACTAATGCTCCCTCCTTCTATATTTTTATGCATGTTGCTTATACTGCTCTGTGCAAATCTGGGTCCTTTAAGAAGCAGACACAGGACAGGGATAAACGTGTAAGAACTTTATTAAAGAAAATGTCCGTAAGATGAAATGGACAGGGGGCCGGGGGGGGGGGGGGTCTGGGAGAGCCATGACATATGTCTGACCTTGGGTAGAGAAGAGGGAGAAGGAAGGAAGGAAAGAAGGAAGCGGGGAGGGGGAAGGAAGGAAGATTGGGGCAGTGCGGTTCTAAGGAGAGTCCTGTGAGCCAGTCCTCAAGCCAAAGGAGGGCATCGGCCGAGTGAGCACCGTATCACCCAGAAAGGGGCGGCTTCGTGTGGCCGAGCCCGGAGCAGGAGGGGCAGTTTCGGCCCCAAAGCTGCGGTGACGTCAGAGCACAACCGCGGCCCGGCCGTCCCGCCCTCTGCGCTTGGGGGCTCCAGACGCACATTTTCCGAGCTGCCTGGCTCTTTGTCAGTTGTGATTTCCGTATTTCTTACGTTCTGTTTGTCACAGAAGTGATTCTCTTCCCGATTGGATTACAGGCCCCTTAAGGGCAGGCCCGGGGATGTGAGTTTCCTGTAAGAGGACCCGGCAGCCCGGGCTGGCGCGGACCTCAACTGTGGGCGGTTCCCTCATTCCCCCGACTAGCAGCTCCCTACAAAAAAGACCCGGCGATTCCCACCAAAGGCATGAGAAATTGCTCCCAGAAGATGTAGAATACGATTCCACCACATATATGTGTGTGTATATATGTGTGTGTATACATATATTCAGTCTCCCTTACTGGGTCTTGACGTCCAGGAGGCCTGAGTGTCCCACCTCCAAGGTCTATTCTGAACTGTCAGTGTCCTGAGGCAGCGAGCTGGGGGGGGTTCTGATAAATGCCCCATTCTTCACAAACATAATCCGTAAGGCAAGTGAAATTGGATTTTGGTTCTGACTGGAGAACTCATTTTCTCTGGCCTTATGCACTATGTATTATGTCCTCAGCATTCATTTTTAGGTTACATGAGAATAGATGTTTCAGGTAAATTGCTCAGTTAAAAGGAAGATTAATAGTGGCCCCTAGGTAAAAAAAGGAGACAAAAAAATCTGATTATTTAAGATACAGTATAAGTTATTAAGCTAAGAGGAAAAATGTGTAAAACACATACTCTGGCACATCGCTGTATCCCACATCAATAGCATTCTAGCCTCCCTGTCGAAGGCTAATGGATTTACTGATGGTTAAAATATAACAAACAGGGCCTGTGTCAAGTAGGGTCCAGTAAAGAGATCAATCCCACAGTAATTTAAAAAGAGACAGTTTAATATAAAGAAGCTATAACTATATGCAGAGATTTAACTTCAAAGAGGGAATAAAAGCAAATCCTAAAGCCTACGTTAAGGCTGAGGGAAGGGAATGCAGGATGGAACTCCCCAAAAATGGGAGTCAGAACTTGTTTGGGTTTGCTAAAGCTGCCGGAATGCATTATACTACAAATGAACAGCTTTTAAAAAGGGAATTTATTACATTACAGGTTTACAGCTCTAAGGCCATAAAAAGTGTCCAAACTAAGGCATCCAGAGAAAGACATCTTGGCTCAAAGAAGGGCTGATGGGTCCCCAGAACCTCTGCCAGCTGGGAGGGCACGTGGTGGCGACTGCTGGTCCTGCGGCTTCTGGTTTCAAACACCATCCCTGGGGACATTTTCTTTCTGCATCTCCAAATGTCTGGGTCTCCTGTTGTCTCTGCCCGCTCTGTCCCTTCTGAGGGTTCTCCAAAATATTCCCTGTTTTTAAGACTCCAGTAAACTAATCAGGAGCTGCCTCAAATGGTCAGAGTCACATTTCCATCTAGTCAAAAGGCCACACCACAATTGGGAATATCTCATCTCCATGGAAACAACCCAGTCAAAAGGTTTCCACCCTAAACTTTAGGTCTGGCCCCACAAGATTGGGTCAGGATTAAACAGGGCTTTTCTGGAGGACATAATACTCTCAAACTGGCTCAGATGTCTTTGGAGGGAGAGAGGCTGTTGCCCAGGGATGGTGACCTGCACTGGGTGGCTGCTGGGGCCAGGGCTGGTCCAGGCAGGGGAGGGAACAGCAGCTGGACTCAGAAGCTAGGAGCCCCCTGTCAGGTGTCAGGGGCTCAGGCTACTGGAAGGATGCTGCCTGAGGAGGCGCTGACCAGATGTGCTGAGAGATGGCTGCTGAACGTGATGGAAAGGTGGGGGGCCCTGCAAGGGTTACTGTTCAACTTTCTAGGCACCTGCAGCACTTACCGGAACCCACCCGTGGAGCCATCCACAGGCCTCAGAGGCCAGTTCCTCTAAGGTTACTGGGGTGGCATCAGCTGGGGTGGCTGAGAACTCATCCAGAAGCTGCTGGGGAGAGCGGGGGCGATGGCCCTGAGGACCCGGCCCCTCAGGAGGTCCCGCTGAGCCCCCGGCTGGAAGGCCAGGCGGGGCTTGCCTTGGGAACTCGCCGCAAGCGTGGGCTGAACCCCGCAAGAGGGGTCCCGTGGGAGCCGCACCCCAGGCTGTAGGAGCAGGGGTGCCAGAAGGTGCACCCAGCCGGGAAGAGCCCTCCCCGCCTCCCTGCAAGCTCACTTTGGCGACACCTGGATTCGGCAGGTGCTCCTGAGGCCGGAGACCGCGATGAGGCCGCGGCACTGAGACGCCTGGCCCTGAGTCCGCCCCACGCCGCCCTCACCGCGTCTCTGGACCCTTTGGCCTCTTCACCTAGTACACAAGGCAAGATCAGTTCTTCCTCCGTGTGATGCGTCGCCCACCTCCTGACCCGCCATGCGACACAGGCATTTGCCAAGCAGTGTAGTGAATGTGCACGCGTGACGGCCCACCCGGGGCAGCGGCCGCGCGACGGCCCCGCGCGCACCAGCTGTCGGGGAGAAGGCGGGGCGTTTGCGCACGGAGGGGAAGGCTGCGCGGGAGGTGAGTGGCACGGCTGAACTAGAGAGTCCACTTTTTAAAAACGGAGGTGTTTGAAGTCCTTTAAAATTGGAGATGACTGGCCGAAAATCCTCCAAAAACTATTATGAAAATAAAAAATTCCCCCTTCTTTTGAGAGGCAGATTATTCTACTCAGGGAAAAGGCTGATAAGCTAAGTGATATCCATTTCACATGACAGAATGAAACAGAAAAAACAAAAGGAAATGAAAACTACTCAAAAAATATGACGGAAGATAATTTTGCTGCAGTAGGGATGGAGATCCGTTTCTGCGTCGCTGACGGAAGCCTGAACCTCGTCGTGGGTTGAATGTCTGGCAGCTGAAGACTGGAGAGGTGAATTTAGTCGATGTCAAGTACCAAACAGTGCCTCGGACAGCGTTTAAGACCCAACATGTGACTCAGGCAGAGGCTGTGCTGCCACCACGGTGAGACCGAGAAATACGCCGGCTCAGAGAAGATGTGAAGTTTCTGGTCTCCGCACCATCACGGAAAGAACTCACACATCCTAACTCCTGCCTTCTCAGCCAGGAGAAAACTACGCGAACTGAGCATCAGCAGCTTTTCTTAGAGCAATCAGAGATTCAAGGGCAAAGGGCAAACTGCCCCCCTAAACCTGGAGAGTCAGGGAAATACAGAGAACACAGGTCCGCCCAGGGGAGCGAGGCCAGTCATGCTTTTACACTTCCCTTCAGTCTGCACGTATCCTGAAAATAGACAGGGCAATTTGGCTTTTTTAGATTTTGATTTTTTTAAGTTAAAAAATTTTGCTTGTTTAAAATTTTGTGTAACTGCTGTCAGACTGAATCTGTTGTTGTGTAGCTTAATTTTCCTCAGTACCCTCTTTTTCAGATTTATCCATATCGATAAATGTAGCTCTACTCAAGAGTTGCGTAGGACCCCATTGTAACAACATACTGCAACTTATTCATTATTTTCCTGTGGTTGGGCATTTATGTTTTCATAAATTTTCACAATTTCGTATAACACCATAATTATTATTATTATACAGCCCCAGGTGTACAGATGAGAGAGTTTCTCTAGAATTTATGTGTGTCTAAGAGTGAGGCTGTTGAGCACAAGGAGAACGGCGCCTTTAATTCTCATGAATACTGCCGTGGTGCTCTCCAGACTTTTCCTAACAAGTCGTGCTGCCACGGGATTTCCCATTTCTTCTCATCCTCAGCAACACTTGGTATGTCAAACTTAAAGTAAAATTTTCAATCTGATAAACACAAATGTCAGACAATCTGGTTTTCATTTTTCATTTCCTTGATTAAGTAGTGAGTTTGACATCTTCAGATATTTTCATTTGACCATTTGCATTTTCCCTTTTCTGAATTGCCTGTTCATATCCTTTGTTAATTTTTTCTTTGGATTATTACTTCCTTTCCTCTCAACTTGGGGGGGTTAATTTATTTTGGGAGGTATTAATTCTTTATCAATTTATATTTATGAATATCTTTACTCAGGTTGCCACTCAGTGTTTGGTCAAATTTATCAATATTTTCCTTTGTGGATTGAGATTTCTGTGTCTCAAACAATTATTTCCCACTCCAAAATCATTAAGATATTCTCCTAAATTCTCTGCTAAAATCGCTGCAAGTTTGCATCTCATATTTAGGTTTGTCAAGCTAAAATTTATTTATCTATTTAGTATTTGTGAGATAAGAACCCAATTTTATTATTTTCATATAGATAGTTAATTTTGTAGAACTACCTATTAAAAAGTTCACCTTTTCTCCACTCATTGGTGATGTCATTATTTTATTTATCAATTTTTGAAGTATCCACTTGGACATTCTGATCATAGGTTAATACATAGTGTAATGGTCTAGAAATTCTGCAACTTCCTCATATCAAAAAACAGTGACTACAGAAGTCATTATGATGGAATAATTGTGTGAATAAATTGTCTTATTAGGCAAAATATTTATTATAAAGGGATCCTAACTCTAATAAGAAAATTTGCATCATGTTTTGAAGGTCTAGCCTGTGAATTAACGGTACTGAATGTTTGATGCTCATCAATTCTCAGGGACATGAAATTGATTTAGCTCAGTGTTGGCAGAGCTGCAAGGGAATGAGTAAATGCCTGTAAGGCTGATGGCAATATAAATTGGTGCCATTTTTCTAGGGAACAAAAGGGCAATATGTAACAAGATCTTAAAAATATATTTATATCACTTGATAAAAGAAGGGAATTTCTGATTATATAGCATTTAAAAAAACTTTCACTCATCCATTGCTTCCTTCCTTTGCTCATTGATGACCAGAGTTTGAGGAACCAAATCATTATGATTAATTGTATGAATAAAGATATCATTTGGACATGATTCTTTTCCCTGTGAAATCGTAGATTTCCTCTCCTACTTTCATACCCCAACTCTGGCCCTCCAGTAGATATATATTATCTACATAAGGCTTGAAAACTTGTAACACTAAAAAATTATCAACATGAGTCCCTCCAACACAATATGAAGGCTTATAATGATAGGATGAAAAGTGAGTACGTGGAATTTTTCTTTAGTCTATAAAGGAGTAAGACAGTCCAGATTTAACCTCCAGTCACAAATACCTAAACAGTTGGAAGTTCTAGAAAAACAGCTATTTTCAGACGCTGGAGAACTGGCAGCACAGTACTGTGACCCCTGATGGGAGAAACTGATTAACTGCTACCGATGTCCGGACCTCCTGCCCAGAGGAAACCCCGTGTGGCACCTACAGGGAACGTGAATGAAGTCTGGCAGTCACTGAGTTGAACAGAACAGACCAGGATCAGAACCTAAAGAGGCTGAGCCAGCTAGATGGAATTTGTGGGGCGTTTTCCCCAAAGGAGGAGCTACACAAAGAAAAGTCTCTGGGAATCCGCAGTAAGGAATGCTTCGGTCTGTTTGAATACCAGGATGTTGTGCATAGGACACATGCTCCATAAGGTCAGACGAAAACAAATTTTAAAGGAAAAACAATTAACGAGGATTTATAGGGCCGGTTCCCCGAGGCCACACAGACCCCGACATTGGTCCAGTCCCTTCAGCCACAGGGAAATAACCTCACTGCAGACGCGAGGCCAGGAGGAACTCTGATTAAAAGTGGGTCTCAATTGGTTCCAGAGTAACGACTACTTAAAACAAAATTTCAAAAGGAATATACCATTTGAAAAGAAATTTCACTGCCTGATAGAAAAAGATCCAGTAGTATTTTAAAAATACATCAAAGGCCAGCAGACAATAATATAAAATTCACAATGTTCAGCAACCCACAAAAACTCTCCAGATATGAAGAAGGAAAATGTAACCCATAACCAGAAAAAAATCAGTCGCTAGAAATAGACAAGAAATGACAGAGATGATGGGCTTAGCAGAAAAGGATATTAAAGCATCTATTATAAATAGGATGCATATGCTCAAATATGTAAAGAAACACAGTATGATTTGTGAGAATTTGAGAGAAATTAGAGATATAAAAAAAGAGCTGACTGGAACTTCTGGAGATGAAAACATAATATCCGAAATGAAAAATACACTGGAGGGGACTAACAGTAAGTATATTAGACACTGCAAAAATAAAAGGGGTGTAAATGTGAAGATCTAGATTGGAGGACCCAAGGTCAATACACGACAATCATTGCAATTGTGAGAAACAAAAAGACAAATATTACCATGCCTCACTCGTGTGGACTAACTGTAATACACGAAGTCAGAGAACTGAAGTCAAGAGCACGGATTGTCAGGTTGGGGCCTATTGTAAAGGGTCCTGGATTGTAAACTCTTACAGCAGTCGCATATATTTAGGAGTTGTAACTGATACTTCTAAATTCTGAGATACTGAGTTGTTTGAATATAACCTCCTTGTTGGCTGAAACTTCAGGTATTTATGTGACACCTGAGACCCTGACTTAGAGCACTGCAGCTATGGAAGTCAGCATGACCCCATTCAGCAACTGTTAAAATAGCTGGGAAAGCGATCAGACTTCAACTAGAAATAGGAATGAAGCTGGTCTGGATAAGACTAAGGTAAGTCAGAATACAGGGTAAAGTATGATATGGCCCATATTTTCAAATTTCAACCTCTGGGAGAGATCAAAGGGAGAGGTATTTATCGGGTGCAAAATCTATATTTTGGGTAGCATGTTATGAAATTTAACTTGTATGGTCAGTTTAGTTGAACACCATAATTACACAGAACCTTGAATAGGGCATGAGATCTTGCTGGTTTGTATAGGTTAGTGTGATGCCCCGATATATCCCAGCGTAATTTGGGCAAATAATGAAAAAGTATTTGCATTGTCCCCTTGGGGAACTGGGGAGAAAGGAAGAAATATTCGACTTCTCATCTGGGGAATTCCTGATATTCTACAAACAGTAGGGACAACTAATTCAATAGGCTGAGCCTTCAATCTTAGGGCTCACCCCTGTGAAACTTATTCCTGCAGAGGAGAGGCTAAGCCTACGGATGATTATGCCTAAGAGTCACCAGAGAACCTCTTTTGTTGCTCCTTCCAAGCCAACTTAGTGGGTGAACTCAGTGCCCTCCCCGCTACGGAGGACATGACTCTCAGGGGTGTGATTCTCCCTGAAAACGTGGGACACGACTCCTGGGATGAGCCAGGACCCAGCATCAGGGAATTGAGAAAACCTTCTTGACCAAAAGGGAAAAGAGAAATGAGACAAAATAAAGTCTCCGTGGCTGAGACATTTCAAACAGAGTCGAGAAGTTATCCTGGAGGTTATTCTTATGTATTACATAGATATCCCTTTTTAGTTTATGGTGTATTGGAGTGGCTGAAGGGAAGTATCTGAAACTGTTAAGCTGTGTTCCAGTAGCCTAGATTCTTGAAGACAATTGCATGAAGATATAATGTTTACAATATGACTGTGTGATAGTTAGAAACTTGTGTCTGATGTTCTTTATATCCAGGGTATGGACAGATGAGTTAAAAAAAAAAATGGATAAAAATAAATAAATAATGGTGGAATGAGGGGTAAAATAAATTGGGTAGATGGAAATACTAGTGGTCAGTGAGAGCAAGGGGTAAGGGGTATGGTATATGAGTTTTTTATTTTCTCTTTTCATTGCTTTTTCTAGAGTGATACAAATGTTCTAAAAATGATCATGGTGAAGACTACACAACTGTGTGATGCTGTTGTGAGCCATTGATTGTATAATATGGTTGGACTGTACATGTGTGGATATTTCTCATTAAAATATTTTTTAAAATAAATGTATTCCTATATAAACAATTGAAAGTGATTCTTAAAATGCCATTTACAGGGCGGGCCGCGGTGGCTCAGCGGGCAAAGTGCTTGCCTGCTATGCCGGAGGACCTCGGTTCGATTCCCGGCCCCAGCCCATGTAACAAAAAAAAACGGAGAAACAGAATACAATAAAACAAGAAAATGTTTAAAGATGTTTCCCTTTCTTCCTTCCTTCCTTCCTTCTCTCTGTCTTTCCTTTAAAAAAAAAAAAAAAAAAAAAAAAAAATGCCATTTACAATAGCCTCAGAAATATGAAGCATTTAAGGATAAATTTAGTGAAATATGTACATGACCTATACACTAAAACTCTGAAATATTGCTGAGACAAATTAGAGACTGACTACATATAGAAATATATTCTTCATATATTGGAAAATATTGTTATGATGTCAATGAAACCCAAATAGATCTATATATTCAATACAATCCTAATAAAAATTGCAACAGGCTTTTTAAATGTAGAGATTGATAAGCTGATTCTAAACTTTTTATGGAGAAGCAAATGACCTAGAATAATGAAAGTATTTTTTAAAAAGAAGAGTGAAATTTCTGGACTTATCTTACATGATTTAGGACTTACTCTAAAGCTTCAGTAATCAAGAGAGTGTGGTATTGGCATAATAAACACATAGAGCGTTTGGAATTGAGTAAGTCCAGAGATAGACCCACACACATATATATATATCTAACCAACTGATTTTAAGCAAAAGTGTCAAGGTAATTCAACGGCGTAAGATAATTTTTTCAACATCCAAGCGCTGAAACAATAAAACTCGATTTGTACCTCAAACCATATGAAAAATAACAAAAAATTAATGATACATTAAATGTAAGAGATAAAATACAAAATTTCTAGAAAAAAATAAGGGAGAAATCTTTGTGTTATTTGATTAGGCAGGATTTCTTTACAAAAGCACAAAGTATAATAGAAAAAATTGATAAATTGGACTTCAAAAAATTAAAGAATTTTGTTCTTTGAGGACATTGTTAAGAAAACAAAAGGCAAACCACCAGCTGGGAGAAAATATTTGCAAATATTTTTGTATCCAGAATATAGAAAGGCCTCAACTATAGGAAAGAAAACAACGTGATAATCATTATGTGCAAATATTTGAATGGAAACTTATCTGAAGAAGAAAGACAGGTGACACAGAAGCACGTGAAAAGGTGCTCAGCAACATTCGTCATTAGGAACGTGCATATTAAAACCGCAGTGCAACGGCTTACATTCTCATTACAGTGGCAACTGTTAGAAGGCTGACGACAGCAAATGTTACCACGATAGAGGAGCAAATGGAATGCTCATACACAGCCCGTGGTGATGCAGTGATCAAGTCGCTTTGGGAAACAGTTTGGCGATTTCCTATAAAGCTAAGCATACATACGTTTATAATGTGACCCAACAATCCCATTCCTAAATGTTCACTCAAAAGAAATGACAACATTTGACTACACAAATACTGATACAGGAATTTTTGTAGAAGTTTTATTCATAGCAGCCTGTTTTGGTTTGCTAAAGCTGCCAGAATGCAATATACTGGAAATGGATTGGCTTTTGTAGGGGGGATTTATTATGTTACAGATTACAATTCTAAAGCCATGAAAATGTCCATATTAAGGCATCAATAAGACACCTTCTCAGAGGAAAGGCTGCTGGTATCAGGGTTTCTCTGTCATGTGGGAAGGCACATGGCGACGTCTGCCAGTTTCTCTCTCCTGGGCTCTGGCTTCAGTGGCGCTCTCCAAAATGTCTCCTTCTTAGACTCCAGTGCGTGGATTAAGACCACCTTGAATAGGCAGGGTCACATCTCCATGGAAACAGCCTAATGAAGAGGTCCCCCCCAAGGACGGGTCTGCCCCCGCAGGACTGGATTAAAGAACATGACTTTTCTGGGGAAGGTAACAGCTCCAAACCAGCACACAGCCTTGGACTGGAACCTCCCCCACCCAAATATCTGTTTATTAGATAATGGATAAATAAAGGGAGGTCTACCCATAAAATGAAATAGTATTCAACCAAATAAAAAAATAAACTACAGATGTATTCAACAGCATCAGTGAATCTCAGAACATTATGCTAAGTGAAGTAAGTCAGAAAATATGATGTAGTAAGTGATTCCATTTTATCTTGAAATAGGTTAGCCCGTATGACAGAATGCAGATTGGAGTTTGCCAGCATCTTGGTGGGGCCAAGGGGGTCGATTAGAAAGGAGCACAAGGAAACTTTTTGGGGTGATGGAATTGTTCCATATATTTATTGTGGTGTGGTTACACAACGGCACATACTTGTCAAAATTCACTGAACTATATAAAATTAAGGTGATTTTTATTGTATGTAGATTATACTTCAGTTAAGGTGATTTAAAGAGAATGCATATGAAAACTAAATAGATATATAGAAAAGACAATGAATAATAATGTCAAAACATCAAAACAAAAAAACTAATTCACATTTTATTAACAACTTAACAGAATATGCATATATTGATTAAGGATTGAAATAAAATATTTAAAAAATGTACATAATTAGTGCATTCATACAATGTCATACTTAAAAAAACAATGCTATGTATGCCATAACTTTAGAAAAAAGAGTACTCTGCTGCTTCTTGAAATCTTGGGGATGTTTGAAGTGTCATGTAATCAGGATAAGAGAATAACAGGACCTCGTCCTTTAATTTGCTAAGAAAAAAATATATTTTTATCTTGAATCCTTACAAAAAACTTGTGAGGTGTGTGATTCTATCCCTGGGTAAATATGTAAGGAGACTGAGGGTTTGTGAGTCACCTGAGGTCACAGAGATGTTCGGGGCTGAGCTGAGGTAGAAATACCACGGCAGTTAGCAGCTCTTCCTGTGCTGTCAGCACTTTGCTTGTGATGACGTTACCAGTAGAGTCTTGGCAGGTGGAAGCCCCTAGCCCTGCCACGCTGCACCGAGAGGGAAACAAGTGGCGGAAGGCTGAGCGAGTTCCTCAGCATCGTGCGGGTGTTTTAGTAGCAGAGCCAGAAGCACATCCCAAATCTTCTGACCCCCCGCCCCCCTCCTCCCAGACCAGAGCTTTTTGTAGCTCCACAGCCCTCCAAAGTTGCAGGACAGCTTTTGAACAAAACAGAGAGTTTCAGTTTCCTTCTGGAATATTTCTTCTACAAGTTTTTTACTGTCATTTACACTATCAGATTCTATAAGAATAAAAGTCTGTCACTTATATGCAGCCCGAAATTCTTCCTTTTAGATCAGTGTCATATTTTTTACTGAAATGGAATATCAGATAAAAATTGGCAAACTTGAGTATGATATCAAGTATTTCATGCTGTCTATGTGTAAAAATCAGAAATATATAGGAAATGCCTTGACTGCATATAAAATTCAGTAGAACCCAATTGTTTTTATTAAAGAAATAGATGAAATTTAAGATCAATAGAACTTATACAGAGATAACAACAAGCAGCTAAAGTCAAAAGGGAAATAGCCCACCTTCTCCCAGCAGCCCCTTTATATACCTGCCATTTGTCCTTTTATTTCCATCGTTTTTGTTTAGCTGAATAAGTGTTATAACTCGTTTTTGACCGCTTAAAAATTAACAACATTTCTCTAATGTGAAAAGAAACCTTTCTAAAGAAGTGAAATGGGATTGCTATTTAATAAGGCATTGTGTAATGCAATGTAAACAAGGCATTGGCTACCTATGATGAATAGCACAATATAGCATAAGAAAATAGCAACCTCTGTTTCATTGCTGTGATTTCAAAGACGAATTGCCATCAAAACTGGAAAGTACTAAGTTTCTAGATATCAGGCCGTCCAGAGATACGGTTCGGGTAGGTGAAGTCATCGTTTAGGGACGGCCTTTATCGCATTTCCTGTTGCCTGAAACGCCAGAGGGGAAGTGGGAATTTCACAGAGGCGATTGCAGCACATTCCCTTCAGGCCTTGAGAACTCTAACCTGGAATCTGGCTTCCAAAGAAAGCACCAAAGCACTGCCCTGAGGTGCCTAAGTGGATCCAGTAAAGTGAATTTTAGATCACAATTGTTGCACTTTTCATGGTTTATTGATATTTCCTCTTTAGGTTTGAATCCGTGTTTGGAACATTGGGTCGTATTATCATTATTATTACTGTAATTGTTTGGGCCACCCCTGTGAGATGGGCACCAAGCCCCAAGCTAAGTTAACTAGACTCTGTTGGGGGTTTGAATCTTCAGTGGAGATTTGAAGATAGGAAGGAAAGGCAATGAGTCATCTCAGAGATAGCCATCTGTGAGTTCCTGCCGGAGAGACCCTAGGAGGCTAGTTGGTTCCTGTCCTCTCCAAGGTTGGGCAGCATTTTATCTAGTTGAATGAGATACCCAGAATACTTCAAAGGTTTCTTTTTAGCTCATGTCAGCCATAGTTGATTTCTGTTGCTCTTAACCAGAATTCTCTAAGTAATTGAGATCACCTCAAATTTGATCAAGCTTTTTGGTTCCAAACCAAAACACAACAAAACAAAATAGACAAACAAATAAAAAGTGGCTCTGATGGGGGAGGGGGTTGCGAGGGTAGTTCAGTGGTAGAATTCTCACCGGCCATGCAGGAGACCCGGGTGTGATTCCCGGTGCGTCCACATTCCAAAAAACAAACAAACAAAAATTCAACAAATGGTGCTGCAATTCCAGGATACTCAAATGGAAAAATAGTGAAATGCGACCCCTTCAGACAGCATACACACACACACATAAAAACTAGCTCTAGATTAGTTAAGCAAAATATATATATATATATTAATTGAAAAGATAATGCCTAGTGCGAGGAATTGACTAGAAAGCAGAGACCAAGTTTCAGAACATGGGCAGGACTCAAGGGAGGCAAGGCAGCCACGACTGCCCCACGGCACCACTCTGGACAGATGCAGTGGGGCCACTGCCCATGGACACTCGGTACTGCTGCCCTAAACTCCCAACCCAGCTGCATCTGTCATTCATACTCTCTAGTTATTTTTTGCATATCTCTCATTTCCTTGAGATTTCATGTCGTGGGCTGGGACATACAACTGGCCGAGCCCACATCGAGTGTCTCTCCCACAATTAGGGAAGTCGCTGGGCAGCCTGTGCCAAGTACGTCTACAGCACAACTCAGGATCAGAGGAACTGCTTTAATGCTCTTTTTACCTCAGCATCTCCCAGTGTCTGGTGTATAATAAGATACCTAGGAAGGAAGGAAGAGAAGAAAATGAAGGTTTGCAGAAAGGGAACAATCAGGAAAAGAAAGAGGGGCACAAGTGAAGCTTTTAGTCCAACTCTAAAGATAGAGTGTGGGATAAGAATATTCAACCTGATTTTAAACGAAAATGAAACCTTGTTTCTGCATTAAGAGAATTCCAGCCCCATTCTAAGTCAGGCAGAGATGAGTGGTGATAGTGAAGGTGTGGATTAATTTTCTTCAAAAAGTAATACAAAAACACCTCTCAGCCTCACAGAATGGGTATGAGCCAACGTTGTTTCTGAAGTCAGAGTTTGCCTTACCCAAGGAAGAATGATGAGATTTCCTGTTGCTAGTTTTTGGGTTCCATACTTAATTGGTGATCCTTGCACTTCCCGATTAACCAATCTGAGCTATTAGAAGAGAAGAGGGTCTTTGATGTGGAAAGACAAAAAGTTGTGGTGTTGAAGGTAAGGGTATTGGAGGGAAGGCGGATGACAGGAGAAGGCTGAAGCAGGTGAGAACAGCAAAGGGCTGCAGCCCAGGAGACAGCGGGCAACGTGGGCAGAGAGAAAGCCAGGAAGCATGGTGGATCACTGGCCCTGAACTCTCAGAAGGAGGAAACCATCTGCACTGAAGCCCTGCTAGCTGGCTGTCCCGTGGTGTTGATGCCAAGCCAGGTCTTCCTGTCACAGTCTTACTGCCACGTGAGGGTGCTTCCCCATGCAACCCCCCCGAGAGCTATAAGGTGAAAGGACCCCTGGAGAATTAGCAGGAGGGAAGGAAAGGACTTTTGTCCCTTTCCTTGAGAAGTGAGCTGACTACCACACACATCCAAGTGAGACCATCAGAGTTGTTTGCTGGCATTTCTTTTGTGTTTAAAAAATTGGCCACATGGTCTTGAAGCTTTCATTCAACAGTGTTGACCTAGAATCTATAGAGCTCCCAAACTGCTCCCTTAATATCCTCTCGTTTTCCCCGATAGGACCCAAGCTTTTGTATGCTGTTTGGTGGGGTCACATTTCATTAGTTTTCCATGTGAATATCCCATTATTGCTGCAGCATTTGTTGAATTTTTGTTTGTTTGTTTGGTTTTTGCTTGTTTGTTTGTATTTTTTGGAAGTACATGGACTGGGAATTGAACCTGGGTCTCCCACATGGCAAGCAAGAATTCTACCACTGAACTACCCTTGCACCTCCCCCCTTTTATCTTCCAGCTTGGCCAATTATTGTCTTTTTTGGATGGAAGTTCTAGACAGTCGATTTTAACTCCTCCCCTCACTGTGGTCTCTGGCTCAAACCCTCAATTTTGTTTCAGTTTTTATGGGATTTTCCCTCTTGTTAGTGACACAGAAAGCATCAATTACAGGCTTAGAAGGATACAAAACTCAAAGTGCATTACTCATATCTGTTTCCAGGACCACATATGATCTCTTCGTAAATACTTTCCAGATACACTCCCCTTGGTTATATCTGAAAATAAATCTAATTTTAAAAGTGTGAGGTGCCATCTTAAATAAAAGTAATATGATGGTGTTATTTGTTAAAAACCTAACATGTAAAACATGCATATATAGTTTATAGACTCAACCTATTCCTACCACAACAACCCTACGAAGTAGTATGATGAGTCCCTTTCCTTCAGAATGCAATATCCAGTCGAATCTGCTTCTTCAGCCTTGTTACTGTCTTTTACCCCATGTGACAAACTCATTCCATACTTTGTCCCTGTGTTTTGCAACCAGTTCCATCTCTCCTGACTCACAAATTTGGCCATCCCTTTATGTTTTGATGTCCTGATTTGCTGTGGCGGATTGGAAGGCACCTAACCTTAATCACGTTCCTGTGGGTGTGAACTCATGTGTAAGTAGGACCTTTTGAAGGTGTTAGTTTTAGTTCAGGTGAGGTCCAACTGAATCAGGTTGGCCTTCATCCTTATCACCGGAGAAGGAAGAAATTCAGACGCAGAGAAAGCCATAGGGAGGGCTCAGCAGAAACCAGAAGAACAGACGAAGGAGAGAGTGATCACGCCGCGGTGGGAGCCAGAGATGCCAGCCCAGGTACCACCAGCATCCTGGCATGCCAGCGCCAGAACACTGCAGACCCTGGGGAGAAAGCATGGTCCTCCTGATGTCTTGATTTTAGACTCGTTGCTCCAAAAACTGTGAGCTAATGAATGCTTATTGTTTAAGCCAACTCATTGTGTGGTGTTTGTTATAGCACCCTAGCAAACTAAGACATCTGGTCTTGGCATGATCATAGGCTCAGAGTCACACCTCCCAGTTCAAGCTAGCCCTTTTCTGTATTTTTCCTGACCGCAAGGGACATCCTTTTATTCAAATTAGCATGCACTGAGCCCCTCAGCATTCCGGAACAGCAGTGAGGAAAAGCAAGTCCATCATCAGTATAATGCATATAACATTTCAAAATGAGCACTCCTGCCCCACCTTGTCTCATGGCTTCTTAACTTTAAGTGTCAAAAAAAGATTCCACAAAAGAGCATGAACCTGCTGGAACAGCCACCATAGATGAGGCACACAGACTTTGAAGAACAGTTTGGTAAAAAGCGTACAAGTTGGAGGGGAGGGCACTGTGGGGGGATTTAGTCAGGTGACTATTAAAGGAAGATAAATCCAGACAAAGGAACTCATGGACCCCTGTGGTCCATGGCCGTGGTGACGAGCACGGCGATTTGACAGCAGTGGTGTCTGGAGACTGTGAGAAAGAAGGCGGCGGGGGGCTGGAGGCTGTCCTATGGCTCGCTTCTCAGCCTTGTCAAAATTTTGAAATTTTGAAAAAGGAACTAGGGAGTATTTAAAGACTTTTAAGCAAGTGAGCAACATGATTAGACTTACATTCTTAACATAAATATGCAGAATAAATAGGGAATATTTATGGAAATATGGCAGATAGAACAAATACAACATATCGACTGTAACTGCTCTGCAATTTCCTTCTAAAATGACTGCAAAGGTAATTATTTTAAAAGGCATAATCCCAAGATGTCGAGGAGAATAGAAAAGGAGGCATCATAAAATTTTGGAAGCTAGGAAACATTTGGCATATGGTAAGGGATTTAGCAGACTCAAGAAAACTGAATCCCAAGCCAACAGTGGGGAAAGCAGGGAACCAACCTAATTTATACGACAGAATCCCCCAAAGTTTAGGAACTAGGGTCACCAGCCAGCTGTGTTGGCTTGCTAGCTGCTGGAATGCAGTATACCAGAAAGGGAGTGGCTTTTATAAAGGGGAATTTAACAAGTTACAGATTTACAGTTCTAAGGAAGTGAAATTGTCCAAATTAAGGCACCAACGAGAGGTTACCTTCACTCAAGGAAGGCCAATGGGTCTGGAACCCCTCTGTCAGCTGGTCAGTCATGTGGCTGGCATCTGCTGGTCCCTTTCTCCTGGGCTCCATTGCTTTCAGCCTCTGTTCCTGTGGGGGCTCCTCACTTTACTTCTTCTGGGACTGAGAAGGAGTAGGTGGGTAGACAGAGAGAGAGGTAGAAAGCGGGTGTCATGATGGTCATGAGAAGGCAGCTTCACGAAGCAGAGAAGGATCACCAATATTAACTGCTTCCCAAGGACAATCAAGATACAACTGGAAAATTGGCTTTGGTGCCATGAAACTGACTGAATGACCTTGAAGTGCTGGTGAGAGCAGTGAAGTGATGTGGTGAAGGAGAACCTGAGGTAAATGGCTGAGGAAGGGGTGGAAGTTGGAGAAATTGGGACCATGAATAGAGACAGCTTATTCAAGAGCTGGGGTTTGTAGAAGAAGAAGAGATATCCTAGAAGCTAGTGGGGGCAGGTCTAGGGAGGCTTTCTTTTTTTTCTTTTTTGAGATGAAACAAGCATGAATATGATTAAATATTGATGGAAAGGACCTAAGGGGAAAGGAGAAATTGATAAAGGATGATGCAAAATCCAAGAGGCCTCAGGGAGAAATGTGACCATGATACAAGTAAAGGCCTAACCTTAGCTAAGAAGAGCGAAGATGGAAGGGATGAGTACACAGAAATTCCTTTTACAGGCCTGGTTCAGAGTTCCTGTCTTGTGAATTTATTTCCACTGTGGAATAAAAGGCAGGCTAACCTGTTGAGATGGCGAGAAGTGGAGTATTGGACAGAAGAAGACAAGTTCTGAAACAGTCACTGGACCAACAAGGAAACGTCAGGATTCTTGGTTGGGGCTGAGGGTCTAGATAAAATGTGTACCCCTGAATTTAAAGCAGTGGCTGCTGCGGAGTTGTCTGGGCTGCTCAGCAGTGACAGGCTGCATGAGTGTAGGTGGGGAGAAGTGGGGAGCTGAGAATGTCCAGGGTTGACAGGTTGGCAAGTGCGCTGTTCCGGGTGGTTACTTGTGTGTTGTAATTTAGGTGCAGACTCCAGGTGACAGGTCCCACCGGAAGCCATGTACAGGCACGGCAGGTGATGAGTGCCTCTGGTTCAGCCGGAGCCACAGCACAGGCCTGCAGCCTCACTGCCACCCAGCCATGGAAACGTGGTCACCCTTTCCTACAGATTTGATTAGAGTGATTTTCTTGGGCATAACATTGCTGTAGATGACAACCCATCTATTTTCTTATCCAAAGGAATCTCTGGGAGAGTCCATAGAGCTTATTGGTTAAACAGTGCGATGGAGGGTTTAGGCGTAAGTTGTGCCTTACTACTAATTAGTAATTACTGCTAATGTCGATAGGAATCTGCTAGGCGATGGGCAATATATTTTTGTAATTCATCAGCTCATTTAATCTTCAAAACAACTCTGGGAAGTAGTTTTAGTGAATCCATTTATTGGAAGAGGAAACCAAGACCCAACAGAAGTAAGTAGCACATTATCCAAGACCACGCAATGGAAAATGGTGGTGGAGAGCACGATTTGGGTGTGTGTCGGAGCCACGTCGTAAACCCAGATAGGCTCTTCCACAGTGGCAGCACTCCAGCCGCCCTGGCACCTGGTCCCAAATGCCCTATGAGCTGTGACCAGCACCTCTGAAGAGCACAGCTGCCAGGGAGGCTTCCCCACGGTCAGAGCCAGCTCCCAGCTGGACCCCCCACTTCAGAGGGTCCCCGGGGCCCTGAACACCTGGGAAAGAGCCATGCCCCTCGCGTCCCTTGTGAGTTGGTGCTTGGCAAGGCACACCAGGCCGCACAGCTCTGGCCATCTGCTCTTGTGGGCACCACTTTCCCATTGGCAGGGAAGCAGCTCGCGTCTCCCCCTATGGCTGGCCAGAGTGTGGGGGGTTGTGCCCATTTCAATGGTGATTAAATGAACATTACATGCTAGAATTGCAAACAGTTTTATTTTCATGAAAGTATTTGAAGAGGATGTCTGGTTTGCCAGGGCTGCTACCCCAGCCTGGCCCTTGCCCATTGGTATTGCTGTTTTTGCTGCTGCTTGGTCCCAGCTCGCTCCTAGCCATTTTCTTCCATCTTCCCGGTAACTCCCGTGAGTGCCTCCAGGGGAAATTCACAAGGACCCCCTAGTGACAGGAGCGCATGACACAACCGACCAGTCTGGGGGCGCTGGCAACCTGCGCCCCCACCTCAGGATCACAGATTCTGCTGGCCATACTCTGTACTCCAAGGAAGATGCAGCTAAGGGCAAATTTGCCTTTACCACTGAAGATTATGATATGTTTGAAGTATGTTTTGAGAGCAAAGGAACAGGGCAGATACCTGACCAACTCGTGACATGAAGTCTGGAGTGGAGACAAAAAATTATGAGGAGATGGCAAAAGTTGAGAAGCTCAAACCTTTAGAAGTAGAACTGCGATGCTTAGAGAACCTTTCAGAACCCACCATTGATGATTCTGCCTGCATGAAGGAGCGAGAGGAGGAGATACATGATACCAGTGAGTCCACACACACTTGGGTCCCGTACATCAGCATCTTTCCAATGTTCTGCCTCATTGGACCAGCCACCTGGCAGGTCTTCTACCTGTGTCGCTTCTTCAAGGCCCAGAAGTTGATTGAGTAATGAGGTGCATCCCCTCCCACCTCGTGTCTCAGCCAGCAAAGCATCGCTGGAGCATGCTTGGTCTGTGGTAGCTTACCAACAGCACCGCCAGGGCACGCTGGAGCTTTCTCGACAGAACTGACTTCTTTCAGGGTGGGGCGACATGCTGGACCGCCTAGACCCAACAGGCCAATGAGTGACGTCTTTTTAACTTGGTAGGGTTTGGACTGGTTTTGCAAAATTAGACTATTATTAGGGTCACCTATAACAATAACAACAACAACAATAGGGGTTGCCTAGATGGTGACAGAGCCAGCATCTGTACTGGGTTTCCTCGCGTGATCTGTTTGAACCATGTTTTCTTTCCCTCTCCCACTTGCCCACCAGCTTGGGCTTCCACTCTAGTCCTTCTACAGAGATTTGTGTGACCATACCGAACTTGTTTCGTTCGGATTCTCTTTTTTTGCGTTTCTTTGTGAAAACACCTTTAACTTTCTCTGACCCTTAGCTGAAATGTTTAGGTAGCTTCTTATGATATACTCTCATAGTTTTCATCTTTTAAAAGGGTGGAGGGCATGGCATCTCATAGAAGTGAGCTTTGAACTGTAGATAACTCTTAAAGAAAATTTCATTTTGTTCAGAGAATTAAAATATTTGTGCCCAACCGCTTGAACTCTCCTTTCTGTGCATGTATTTACTTGTATGCATTTTTATCATGTGTAAATTTGTGTGATTACCACCCCAAGATACAAAACAGTCATATCACATAGATCCCTTGTGCTGCTCTTTGTATTTTGGACGCCTCCCTTTCCTCCCTCTCCACTCTGTCCGACCACTGGCGGCCAATAATCTCTTCTACATTATGGAAAATGGTGGTGGAGAGCACGATTTGGGTGTGTGTCGGAGCCACGTCGTAAACCCAGGTAGGCTCTTCCACGGTGGCAGCACTCCAGCCGCCCTGGCACCTGGTCCCAAATGCCATGTCTCTAATTTTGTCATTACAAGAATGTTCCATAAATGGGATCATATAATAGATAACTTTTTGAAATTTTTTTCACTCAGCATAATTCCCTTGTGAACCATCTAAGTCATTTCATGTATCAATAGATTGTTCTTTATTATCACTAAGCAGTATTCCGTGTTGTGACACACCACCGCTTGTTTAACCGTTCATTGCTGACGGATGTCCATGTTGTTTTCAGAGTTTGGCCATTATGAGTGAAGCTGCTATGAACAACAACAACAAAAAAGTCTTTGATGACATTTTATTAATTTTCCCCAAATAAATCATTTCAAATAGAGAATTTTATGAATAATTATACTTTTTTCATTTTAATTTGCCTTTATCATTTTAAATTACAATATATCATTTTAAATATTTTGGAACACACCTTTTTTAAACCATATAAGTCAAATTTTAATTTGTATTTTTAATGGAAAAAGAAATGCAAATTGAGTTCACTTTGAATACAAGCACATTTTATTTCTCATTTGTTCAGGTCAGTGTGTTTGTTAGATGCAGGTGTGGGCTTGGCAGGTGATGACGCCCAGTTGTCTGCTCAGGAAAGCACTGGCCTGACCATCGCTGCAAGGGTGTTTCATGGCTAATTGATAAACCAGAAGGCCGGTGTATTGAATCATCAGTCAGTTGACTGCCTCTGTGGCTGATGACATCTACCACCAATTAAGGGAAGCGGGAGAATCCACTCAGCTGGATTTGATCCAGTCTGCTGAAGACGTTTAAGGGAGAAGAGAGCATTTTCACTGACCCTTCATTGGAGCTGCCAGCTCGCAGCCTGCCCTACGGATTTGGGACGCCTGCATCCCCACGGTTGCAGGGGACACCTTTATGAGTCTCATATTTACAGGTCTCTCCTGTTGGTTTGTTTCTCTAGAGAACCCTGACCAATACAGTCAGTGAGAATGAGTTCAAGTTGCTGTCATACTAGAAACAGAAAATGCCTAAGTAGAACTCAAGGGGTAAAAACAGAGACGCATAAAGAAATAGAAAACTTCAGAGAGACAGCCTGCTTACATTTTTTTAAAACTGGAAGCAAAGTGAGATTTATATTGAACGTGGCCTACATAAAATTGGCAAACAGGACATTACAAATTTTTAGTAAATAAAGTTTTTCATTACTAACTAATATGATGGAAATGAGCAAAAATTATTTTTATCAAACCAACAACTTGAACAATTCAAATGAAAACCACGCAGTGTTATAGTCTTTCTTAAATGAAGACTGAATGAAGATATTGCTTTAAGAGCTCATGAAAATCTCCACCTATATATTAGATGTTTTTATGATGACAATGAACTATTTCCTAAAAGTTTCTATAATGTTTAAACATAAAAGTTCTGCTTCATTCCCAAATATACATATTGAACATTTTATTAACAGCTTCATTTACTGTTCTTCAGCAGGGCAAAGTGTTTTCCAAATTTAAATGAATTAAAAACTGTGTAAGAACTATGATGATTCAATTTGGCATTACTGTTAATAGAACAGAAACTGAGAAAATCCTGATTCTAACAAATAGTATTTATTTCCTCAAATGAGAAAGAAATTTTATGGAATAAATATATTATAGTTTATGAACTATGAAATTTCTTCATTTTATTACTCATTCACACAACACCACCCCGTCTATAAACCTCCCAGATTTTGGCAGTATTAATGAAATTATTCTTCCTGACATCTTTTTCTCTTTCTGTTATATAGAAGTCATAGCTTTACTTATTTTGGTAATTTTATTGTCATTTATATATTGTTTTAACACAGTAGGGAGATAGAAAATATTTTATTCAAGAATATTATGGCTTAATTTTAATGTTTGGATATTTAGTGCTATGGTATATCGCATGCCCCTCAACAGTTAGCAATGGGTTGGAGACTGGTTGACAGTCATTAAATCAGATTCCAATAACAAACAGGGGGTCTGGATACATACCTGATAATCACCCTAGTAGCACCCAGGGGTCATATGATAGAAGAGACAGGTAACTCTGGAGAGCAGCGATGCAAGTAAATTAGCCTAAAGAAATTCAGTCAAGGTCAAAAGAAATCAGAAAGGAAGGCTGCAGTTATGTACCTTGATCTATAAATCACTGGTTCACACCAGAATCACCTTCATGAAACATTGAATAAAGCAGACAGGGCTAGTTAACTTTCTAACCTGAAAAATGTTTGGGCAAATTAGCCTAGATTATTATGTAAATCTAGACAGTGAGTTGCTTGTTTATTTTTGTCATTACTTTTTCCCTAAAAAAAAAATTACTCTGGTGTATAGAAACAATTGCAATAAAGTGTGCTAGATATGACAATGGTATCATCTTGTCATTGAAAAATAGCCCATCCTTATCCTATCTGCAGTGAAAATAGGGTATTTCCTTAGAAAATATAATGGAAAAAAATTATGGCTGTCAGAAATGATAGCCTAGGCTACTATTATAAAGTATTTCCCTAAAGCTGTAAATCGCCAGCACAATCTTATAGACTTTCCTCTCCTTTTCTATTCTGTCCCTTTCTCTCTGTTTACATGTCCACCACTTCAATTCTTTTATTGTCCTCCTTGTTAGTGTTTACCCATGTGTGCTCGTTTAGAACTATTGTGTTCCCAGAAAAGCCACGTCCTTTAATCCTGATTCAATATTGCTGGGTGAGATCTTTTTGATTAAGTTTCCAAGGAGATGTGACCCACCCAGTTGTGGGTGGGACCTTTTGGTTAGATGGTTTCCATGGAGATGTGTCTCCTCCCATTTGGGGGAGATGTTGCTTACCGGAGCCCTTTAAGAGGCAACCATTTTGGAAAAAGTTTTGTTGCTGAGAGAGCCCAAAGACCTTTGGAGATGCAGAAGGAAAGTGTCCCTGGGGAATCCTTATGAAATGAGAAGACAGAGCAAATAGACATGGCCCTGTGCCTTTCCAGCTGACAGAGAAACTCTGAATGTCATTGGTCCTTTCTTGAGTCAAGGTATCTTTCCCTGGATGTCCTAGTTTGGACATTTTCTATGGCCTTATAGAACTGTAGGCTTGCAACTTAATAAACCCCCTTTCTAAAAGTTGTTCCATTTCTGGTGTACTGCATTCCAGCAGTTTAGCAAACCAAAACCCCATTGTCTGAGTGCTGCATCTCATTAAAAATTTAAAAATATTCTTCACATATTGAATATGCTAAGCATCAAAAATCTTTGGTCATTGTGATATAATAATTTCTGGTTGGATTTGTGATGCATTGGGGAAAAGGCTATGGGTACTTGCCCAGTACTGGAACAAATGACAGTGTAGCTTTAGAAAACCAGAAAATCCTTTAGTGCTCAAAGCGTTTAGAGTTGAGTTGAGTTGGCCTTCCCTTCCTCAACACCAACGTGGAACACCAGTGTTCCAGGAAACAGCCAAAGCCCACCCCATTAGCAAATTAAAAAGCTGTCCCCTACTACTTGACCATGTACTTATAAATCTGATATTTTAGAAAAATAGTGGCATAACACTGTGAATGTAATCAGCAGTCCTGAACTACGTATGTAAGCGTGGTTAAAAGTGGTAAATTTTAGGCTGTGTGTAGGTCACTGGAATTAAAACAATTAGAAGAACACAGGGCTGTACCAGCAGCAACCCTACTGTAAATGATGGACTATAGTTAACAGTACAATTATCTAAATGTTCCTTTGAGAACTGCAACCAATGTACTGTACTAATGCAAGGTGGTAATAATGGGGTGGTATATGGAAATGCTGAATTTTATGCATGATTTTTCTCTAAACCTACAACTTCCTTAATAAAAAAAATGCAGGTGTCTTCCACTTAAGGACTTCCTGGCACCGTACAGTGTCAGGCACGGTGTCAGGCTCCAGGACAGCTGTGAACACGTGGAGTGCTTCCTGCTCCCAGGGCAAGGACAGGGCGGGGGCCCCTGGCAGTGAGGAGTGGCCAGTGTCGTGGTGGGGGAGCCCCGAGGAGCACAGCTGTTGGGCTCTAGGGCGCTCTGCGAGGGGCGGGATTGCCCCTGTTCTGAGAGGTAGAGGGTAAGACACGTCCTCCTGAAGGAAGGGGCGTCCAAACTGAGGCCACAGCGTTGCCCAGGAAAAGGGAGGGGCGTGATGCAGGCAAGAGGAGTGGCGGGTAGAGAAAGATTCAGCGAGAGAGACCAGCATTCCCAAAAACGCACGGTGAGGAGGTGAGTAAACTGGGGAAACTAAAGTAGCTCAGCCTGGCTGAGGCCCCAAGTGCCATCAGAAAAGCGCAGGGTAGCTGCGGCTCTGCAGGGCTTGTACCAGTAGGTTGACTGTACTCTCCCGTGCAGGCTGATGCCCGGGGGTCTGCGGCAGGGTGCAGTGTGCACGGAGAAGAGGTATCCCGGTGGGAGCAAGCAGGCCTGGAGGCAGGCTGGCCGGCCGGAGGCGCGTGCAGGAAGCAAAGCTAGAGCCTTCGTGGTGTGCTGGGGATAACAGGTCCAAGGAATGGACTGAGGAGAATCCAGGTCACGTGCCTGACAGGGTCTGGTGACGATCGGGTGGGGGGGAGGAGAGAGGCTGTGGCAGGAAGAGAGAAGAATCCAGGGAGATCCCCCGTATCCTGGCTTGGAAGCCCGAGGCTGGAAATGCGGAGTGTGCGGTCCTGCAGGGAGTCCTCCGGGAGAGGCCTAGTGGCCAGGTGCAGGCACGTGTCGGAAGACCTGGAAAGTGATTTAGGACGGAGAGAGATTTATGAGTGCGCTGCCTATAATTTTTGCGAGTTAAGCACAGCCAAGGGGCGAGTGAATGAAATCTCCCGGGGGGAGGGTGGAGAAGGTGGAAGAGGGTGGAGAAGGGGGAGAGGGCTGAGGCCGGGCCGAGGAAACCCACGCTTCCTCGGGGAGAGAGGAGGAGAAGCCCGCGCGAGGCTGGAGGGCTGGAGCGCTGTCAAGGGTGCGGAGGGCTCCGTGCCCCTCAGGGTGCTGGGGAGCAGAGAGCCCCGTGCAGGCCGGAGGTACCCGGGCAGCGCGTGACAGGAGCGGAGCCTCGGGGCTCCGAGGAGGGAGAGGATGCTGACCCTGCGGGAAGGCGGGTGCATTTGCGTTTTTGGAAGAAAAACTGGGGTGTACCTTCCAACACGGTGAGCTTTCTCTAAGTTTCTCATCACACCTAAAACATAAGAAGGAACAATCAGAATTCTTGAGTTCTCTCAGATGGCAGAAGCGGGTCCAATGCGGAACCAACGGAATGATAACTTCATCTTAGACCTGAGGAGGAACTCGCGCAGATTAAACCTATTCCGAACCGAAAGGTGGTGCCAGTAAAGGGTGGCCTCGCGGTCCAGGGTACCCGGGGAAACTGAGGCAGTGGCCTCCACAGGGGAGAGGCTGCGGCTGGGGGAGATGAGGCTCGCGCCCTGTTGCAGCCGCCCCCCGCGTCCTCCGCAGCCCCCGCAGCGCCGGGACAGAGGCCCCTCGGCGTCCGCGCGGCTCCTCGCTCCCCACGGTGGGCGCGTGCCCGCGCGGTCCCCACGCGCCGCCCACCCGCCTCCCAGGCACTGGCCGAGCAGACGCCGCTCGGGGCGCGCGCTTCGGGGACGCGCACGCCGGGAGCGCTCACGCGGGAGCAGCCCTAAAAGGGTCAACCGCAGGGGGTGCACAGAAGAGGGGCACCTTCCTTGGACTGGGTTCCACTTTCCAACTAGCACTGGCTTCCAGTCGGAATTGAATCTCTGTGCCAGCCTGCCTATCTTTGCCATCCTTCTCTACCTGTGAAGGCGAGCCATGCTGCTGTACCCCAGGCCGCTGGCTGGGACCCCTCCTCAATCAGGCGCCACCACCATCACCACGGGAATGGATGCTGCCTCTCACCCAGAGGTGGACACCTGCTCCTAAAGGTCAGAGAGCTCAGGTGTGAATGCCGATCCAAATGACACCTTGTGGGCATTGCATCTTGGACTACTGGACAGTGTCTTAGAGGACAAGCCTCACTGCCAAGGCAGTGCCTGTAGCACGAGCCACACCCTGGCTCTGTGCTGGGGGCTCAAAATCTAGGGAAGACTCCGAGTGTCCAAGCCAGTTCTCTGGTGTCAATGATGAAGCGACCAGCCCTGACCTTGGGACCAAGAAGAATGGATTTTATCGTGTTAAGGAAGTATTTATCAGTTCCCATTTACTTGAGTGCTTTTATAGGAAATGGTATTGAATATTTTTCCTAAGACTTTCTACAGGATCCATGGAGACAGTCATATCATTTTTCTTCTTAAAATTTTTAACAATGTGTATAATACTAATGATTTTTCTAATATTGAAATAACATAGCCTTCTTGACAAATTCTGCTTGTTTATAGCTTATTACTTTTTCTAATGTGGAATTGGATCGTTTTTCTTTCTAGTATTTAGAATCTTTGCATCAATATTCATAAAGGAGTTTGGACTGCATTTTTCTATTTTTGTACTGTCTTCAGCAGGATTAATCACCAATGTTATGTTTACTTCATAGAAAATTAGGATGTCTTCCTTCGTTTGGAATGCTCTTCAATAGTGTCATGAAAGAGCAATAGATTGTCAAATCTTTGAAGATTTGGTAGGCACTTTCAGCCTCTTTAGCAAAAATGGGGACAATTTCCTCCACAGGGAGTTGTGAGAATCAGCTGAGATGATGGACTTGGAAACGCTTTACCAACAGCACATCCCAGTCACATGCTAGTTATTATCACAGAGGTGAGATCAAAGTACCAAGCAGAAGGGGTAACTAAGTCTGCCTCAGTTGGGAAAGAGATAGATACCTGAGAAGGTCTCATAGGAATTATCTTCTAGTTCAGTTTTGAATGAGGAGTAGGATTTTACTGAACCAAGAAGGAAATATTCCCAGCAAAGGAAAGAGCATAAGTTAAGACAGCAAAGCATGTCATTGCAAATTGTACCGCATCTATGTAGTGACATATCCTTGATACTTGCACATAGACTAACTTCTTTGATCTTTTGGGAAAAGTCGGGTGAGTGTTCTAACCATTTTAATATCCGAGAAAGGAAAGCAATGATTTCACAGGTAAACAGCAGAGCCTTGAAGAGTTCCTGGCATAAAGTAGATGACTGGTAAATATTTGGGTTGTTTTCTGATGTTGTAAACCCACAGCAGAGTTGTTTATTTTGTCCTTCCTTCTATTCTATTATTTTTGTGTATTACATAATTAAGCAATTATTATCAATGCATAATGTTTCACATAGTACCACCTTGCCAATTCATTGCTTCATTCGTGTTTCTCTTATTTCCATAACTAAGCACTAGCTTCTTTTGGTTGGTAGAGTGGACATTTGCTGTTTGAACTTCTTATGACAGTAACCCAATTTCCATTCAGAATTCCATTTCCTTCAAAATAGCTCTTTGGTTTCAGATGGATTTAGATGGGCTTAAGCCACCAGCACAACCCACTGTCTGGCGGCAGTGATTGACTCAGGACCTAGTGGTCCCCTTGTGGAAAAGAAATGCCCTTGTTTTCCCCACTGGATCCAGGCAGGGATCCTGAGCCACGGGAAACCGGTTAGGAAATATAGGAGGTGAAACCTGCCAAGAGTGGAGCCCCAACAAGGGAGCAGATCGGAGAATGGAGAGAAATAAACCAACATTTCAAACTTCACCCAAAGCCAGCACACTTCTGAACTTTTCAAACCCATATGCCAATTAATGTCTTTATTCTTAAGATCAGTTTCTGCCATTTTCAAAGATCTTAACCGATACAATATAGACAATGTTGTATAATTCTGGTGTAGCTCATGATTGTAAGAACACAGGCAATAAGTAATTATTGAGTTTTTGCCAAGGTTATAAACATAGTACACCGTATCCATTTATTCATTCATTCAATAAACACTTATGGAGCATCTGCAATGCCATTGGTACCTAGATTTTCATGTAGAAAAATTATACAATTAAATATATGCATTAACATGGTTTTGGATTTATATTCCTAGTAGCTTTCCACAGACAATAATTCATTCATTCACTTGCTCAAATTCAACAAATATTTTTTGAGTACCTACCAAAACTTTCGAGGACAATTATCCTGTAACTGGTAGGACACATTTGTAGGATAAACGTCAGTTAATGACTGTGAAAATGAACTGATGTCCCTGGTACAAATAACAAAGCAAAACTTGGCACCATTTGCCTAATCTTTTTACTGTGTAAGCATAAACAACACAAAAAGAAAAATGAACATATTAAATTAAACTTCCATGTAACTGTCAAATCAGATTCAGTTTGATTTTATAAGTGGTCAGGAAAATAACAGTATTTGGAAACATTAGATTTCCTTATTATAAAAATATATCTTGTAGTGCTCACTTCAGCAGCACATATTCTAAAAATGGAACGAAACAGAGAAGATTAGCATGGCACCTGTGCAAGGATGACACGCAAATTCGTGAAGCGTTCCATATTAAAAACAAAAAAAGAAAAATATATCTTGTAAAAATGTAAGTGCAAATTAGGTCTTATTTCATAGGACCAAGTACTTCAGTCAATAGAGTATTTGTCCTAAGCAGAAGAGAATCCAGCAATGACAACTTAGCTCAGAAAATGAATCTCACATTTTTCTTAACCAATATGATACACAACCCATCTTGTTTGTACTACAATATTTTGAAGCTACATTTGGAATTGAACTTCCTTAAGCCTGAGAAACTTCAGTGAGCTTATAACTTTGGTAAGTTTTCAAACTATGATACACACCTAAAAATTGTCTATTATGGTAGTTTGAGTGGTCAGTAACTTGAAATTCACAAGGAACCTGAGAAATGCTCTTTGGAAAAGGCTGACTGAGACCAAGTTTGACATGTTCAACTGTCAAGTGGATATTTCTGTTTGAAAATCTATTGCCAGCTCAAAATCAACATGCCTAATACTTAAACTAAATCTTTATTTTTCTGTCCCATTCCCAGTCCCTCTCACCCTGCCCCAGGTAATCAATATCATGAATTTGAGGTGAAATTCCTTATCATTTCTTTCATTCAAATGCGCAACAATATATCATATATAGCAGTATTTGCATGCATGTTAGAAATTTACATAAAGAAAATAACATACATTTTTAATTTTTTGCACAAAATATATTTTCAAGATCTATCATTTTCTCTCATCAACCTTTGTTCATTTCTTTAAGGACTGTATAGTATTTCTCCAATTACCAAGCTTTTAAAAAACCCCATACTCATTAATGGGCCTCTTTGTTTCTCTATTGCAAAGTTGCAGCAAGCAGACTTGCTGGGGTATTGCGTACTATAACACTAAGTACACATTGCGCTCCAAAGAGGCTGTGCAATGTAACTCCTGCAGCAGTGGGTAAGCATTCCATTTTCTCTACGTCCTTGACAACATCTGCATTTTCAATTTGAAATTCTCTAATTGTAAGCCACTTTTGACAAGTTCCCCAAATATAATCTGTAATATAATTTTGCTATACCAACTGGATGCGCCAATCCCCTCCCTATTAATTTCTCCTGAAACCCTGCGCTGCATGACACCCTGATGATACAATCCATTTTCATAAATGAAAGGGTCTAATCCATATCTGACGACCAAATGCTCTCTCACATTCAATATGTTCACAGCAACCTTGGATATCTAAACTTCAAAGTGCCTCAATAACGTAAGTGCAGACGTCTTTCGAAGGCTCCAAAGCACATTCTCACTGAGTGTCATTCACAGATCCACAGAGAGGAGCGAGTGGTGGCCGCAAGGCGGGGGCAGTGTCACTCTCTGAAGAGAGTACAAATTGATCGGTGTGTGCACTTTAGTTTGCCATTTGACCACATCTAGTAAAATTGATGACACAAATTGACTGTATCAAATTTTTATTTTAACCTAACTTATTTTTAAAAGAAGTATTTTACAATCATTTTAAATGAAATTTTCTTGATTTCCACTGTGGTTGGACAACTTTTTACAGGTATATTTGCCTTCAGTATTTCTTTTCTGGTTAAGTTTATATCCTTTGTTCATTTTTCTATTGCACTGTTTGTACTTTCTTACGTAAAAGAATTTATGTCTTCATATAAAGGGATAGCATGAAGCAAATAACTTCACATTGTATTGCTTGTTTTATTTTTTAACTTTATGTCTACTTCATTATTATTATTTTTGCATGGACAGGTACCAAGAATCGAACCCGGGTCTCCAGCATGGCAGGTAAGAACTCTGCCACTGAGACACTGTGGCCTGGGTATTGCTTGTCTTTTAACTTTGGTTGTGATGCCAATTTTTTTCTGTCTCAAAGTTTCTTCTTAGAAAATATTGTTTACTTTTTAAAGAGTTTAGATTTCTAATCCACCAGGAGCATTTTGTGTGTGTATGATGTAAGGAAGAAGCCTAACGTTTCTTTTTTCCTTACTGAAAGTCATTTATTGAATGTTACATACTTTCACCACCGGTTGATAAGGCAGCCTTGGTCCTCTACCTCCGCGGGTATGTGCAGACTTTATTTTGTTCCATTGACTTTTTTATCTGTTCCAAAACTAATTGCTTTTTACTACAGCTTAATAGCAAATTTTGATATCAAATATAGCAAATCTTCTTTCAAACTTCTTTTTCAAAATTATCTGAGCTATTCTTAGATCTCCATTCATTTACGTGAATTTTGCTATCAGTTTGCCTAATTCATTGAAAATCCCATTGATAGCATTATTTGAAATTACATAGACATTAATATGGAGAAAATTAATTTTTTTTACAGGATTACTTTTCTCCGTCCATGGACATCTGTTCAGTTATTCAATGACTTTTAAGTGTATTTCAGAATAGTTTTACAATTTTTCCTAAACATACCTGTGTAGTTTTACTCCTGGTAATTTATAATTCTCGTGGCTAATTTTAAGTGAGATCTTCACTTTGTTGGAATATTCTCTAATTTATTCTCTAATTTGTTTTGTTGGAATATCCTCTAATTGGCTGTTGGAGAGAACGAATTACATACTATCATATGTGTATCTCATTTCCCACACCGTTGCTCTATTCTCTTTTTAGTTCTTATTAGATGTTTCATTTCTTTCTTATTTTAAATATCATGTGTCATGCCATCTATCAACAATGATCCATTAATCTTTAGTTTTTATTTATCTCATTGATTTGGCTAAGACTTTCAATAGAATGTTGAATAACGAAGGAGAAGTAATAGATATTCTTGTCTCATTATTAATTTATTATTTGCATAGTGTCTAACCATTAAATATACTATTTACTTTAGGTTTTGAGAAGTAATTCTAATTAAATAAATTTGTTTCTAGCTTGGGATTTTTTTCTAAAATATGATTTTTTTAAAGTCAATTTTCTCTTGACTTCTCTTAAGAATAACAGTTTTCTCCATTAATCTGCTACGTTATGACTTATATTGATAGACTTTCAAGTGTTGAATTTTCCCTGCATTCTTGGGATGCATTTTACAGTGATAAATTAAAATAAAAAAATACACAGTTGGGTTAAATTTGCTTATAGGTTTACTTAGGATTTTTTTAAGTTTGTTAATTTATTTTGGACCTGCAGATTTTGTTGAGATATATTCACATAGCCTATATTCTATCCAAAATAAATGCTTTGATATCATTTACTATAAAACCACCTGAGTTAGATATGCTCTTAGGGAGAGGATTATTGATTTTCACTGCCAAATTAAGTACCTTAATATTTATTGATTTATTTAGGGTTTCTAAAATATCTTCTATTTTTTCTTAGAAATTTTCCATTTTATCAAGTTCTCAAGGTTTTAATTTTATGATTTAAAAAATCCTCTACTGCACCTGAATTATATCTGCTATTCCTAATATCATCGTTTTTTTTTTCTCTCTGTCTTGATCAGTAGTAGAACTTTTTCACACAAGGTGGAAGCTTGTCAGATCTGGTAAGAATAATTCATTTTAATGCCACCACTGTTTTATAATCAAGGATTTCAGTCCCATTTAAGACAAATTTACACCAATAATCTATTTGCTTCCTTTATATGTTTGTAAACACGAGGCTTTCTGCACCAGACTCAGTATCAGTGAGGCCAGATCCTCTCCTGAGTGGGGGTGGGGGTGGGTGGTGCGTGGGGGCTGGGGGAGAGTGGGGCGGGAAGCCAATCCCGGCAGAATCTCTGCCTCTGGAAGTCCATTTTCCTACACTAGGTCTCCTTTCTTTGATCTCTGCTTGCTTTTAGGAATTTTATCTTCGCCATCACTGGTCCTCACTGTGTGCCATCCCCAGGTCTGGGTCATCTCATTTATCTGGCTTGGCATGTGGTGAGCCCTTTGATTCCAGAAACGCAGGTGGCCATGTAGTTCTGGAAACCCTCCTGCCATTACACCCACCTGTTTTCTCTCTTTCATTTTTACTCATATATCCTTCTAGACTCTGATTAAATTGCTCTTGGCTTCTCAAACTATCCTCCCTGTCTCAATTTATCTTCCATATTTCCCATCTCTTTTTTCTGTGGTGGATTCTGAGTAAATTTCTCAGTTCTTTCTTCATGTCACCAATTCCATCTTCCCAGCCATATTTAGACCACTAATTATGTTGTCCAATTAGCTTTTTATAGCAATGAGTACATTTTTCATTTCCATGATTTCTAAATTGATCTTATATATAACTGCCTGCTTGGGATGCTTACCAACTGTTTTCATTGCAGAGATGATATTTCCCCTGATTTCTCTTTGAGGGGGAATTTATATTTATTTGTGTGTGTTTTTTTAATTGCTGCAATATTTTTATCTCTGTGGTTGAAATTTTCTGTATCCTGTATGTGCTGTCTTCACGGAGGTGGGTTTCTTCAATGTACCGGTCATTCGGGGAGGGCTGTGTGGGATTTCTGCACACGAGCTGTGCTCGGGTTTGGGGGGGTGGTTTCCTCGAATTGCCTTTCTGGGTTGCTTGACCCAGACCAGATCTTCCAGAGGGTTCCTCTGTGGGGGTGAGTTGAGGTGGGGGAGGGTGGGGTTCGGGGGAGGTTGGGGTTCTGGGGAGGATGGGGTTCGGGGAGGATGGGGTTCCGGGGAGGGTGGGGTTCGGGGGAGGTTGGGGTTCCGGGAAGGATGGGGTTCGGGGAGTATGGGGTTCCGGGGAGGGTGGGGTTCGGGGGAGGTTGGGGTTCCGGGGAGGGTGGGGTTCTGGGGAGGATGGGGTTCCGGGAAGGATGGGGTTCGGGGAAGGATGGGGTTCTGGGGAGGGTGGGGTTCTGGGGAGGATGGGGTTCCGGGAAGGATGGGGTTCGGGGAGTATGGGGTTCCGGGGAGGGTGGGGTTCCGGGGAGGGTGGGGTTCGGGGAGGATGGGGTTCTGGGGAGGGTGGGGTTCGGGGAGAATGGGGTTCGGGGAAGGATGGGGTTCGGGGGGGGTTGGGGTTCGGGGAGGGTGGGGTTCGGGGAGTGTGGGGTTCCGGGGAGGGTGGGGTTCGGGGGAGATTGGGGTTTGGGGAGGGTGGGGTTCCGGGGAGGATGGGGTTCGGGGGAGTATGGGGTTCCGGGAAGGATGGGGTTCGGGGAGGATGGGGTTCGGGGAGGGTGGGGTTCCGGGGAGGGTGGGGTTCGGGGAGGGTGGGGTTCGGGGGAGGATGGGGTTCGGGGAGGGTGGGGTTCCGGGGAGGGTGGGGTTCGGGGAGGATGGGACACCACTGGGACTCTGCTTTCCTAATGGCCGCGTCCAGCAGCTGCCCCCTTTCCTACAGATCCCTGCGTCCTTCCCGCTGTGGGGCTCCTGGGAGACGACGAGGCTTCGCTGAGTCCAGGTCCCGGGTCCATGCGGTGCTTGAAGCTGGGAGGGGAGGGGTGTGGACGTAGGGGAAACAGATCACAGGGGATTGAGGCCGGGGGAAGCCAGCCCAGGCACTCGGCCTGCAGCAGGGCTCAGTCCTCCTTAGAGTGAGGCTGCTGTGAGGGGAGGAAGTTGGATTTGCATCCGCCTTCCTGCGACCTCCACCATCCTAGCCTGTGTACGGGCAGCTTGTGGAAAACACTGTCCTGGTGCCCACACTGACCTTGGAGAGGGGCTGCCGTGGGGTCTGCTTCAAATTTTGGCACGGAGAGTCCCAGCTTTGGCAAGATCAGGAGGAGGCATTAAACTGTTATGAAAGGAAACATTTCAAAGGAATAATCCCGCCCAAAGAGCTGGCGTGGAGGAAAGTGAAGGAGACCAGGAGGCAGCCAGTGGGTGAAGCAGACGCGGCAGGGCCTGAGTTGGAGGCTGCCACCCAAGGGGCGGCCCCGACCCGTAAACTCACAGTTGTGACTGAATGCACTTGTCAGCAGTGACATGGTTTGAACTTGCTCACACTTTACGTGATTTACCGTAGTCTGGTTATCAGAAAAACCTTTAAGTTTTCAGAAAGTACCAAGTAGTAATTTTTGTGCCCAATTCTCGCCCTCATTAGCTATCATGAGCATCTTAGGCATCCTGTGACAGTGCTTTCCTAGAAGGGGATGCTCGTATCAGGGGAGTCGTACCAGACTCCACTGATACACTCATTAGAACACTTGCTGACTACTTCAGGGTTGTTAGAAAATAAACTGCAAGTCCACTAGAAAGCTCCTGAATGAGCCATATACACACGCACAATTTAGGATTGACGAGAAAATGAAAATCTGAAATCTTTAAAATTTAAAGATTTAAAAAGCAGCAAATTTAGAGACGATTACAGGACATTCTGGTTAAAAACAATGGGGATAGTTATTAGACAGGATTAAACATATTTGATCTTATCTTCTGAAATGACCAGTTAAAGCTAATTCCTTCTCAGAGCTACTGAGAAACGGAAGTTATCCCTAAGTTCCCCAACCGTTCATGATTGGTGGGCGCCGCGGGCCCCCAGTCGGCACGTGGCAGACCCCACCTTGTGCAAGGTCGATGTGTTCTTCTCCCACCTGGGCTCCATCTGCTCTGCCGGGTGCTGACCGTGCGGTGCATCCCCGCTGAGTGCCCCCCCATCCCCGGCCGGGTGCTGACCGTGCGCGTCCCTACTGAGTGCCACCCCATCCCGGCCGGGTGCTGACCGTGCGTGTCCCTACTGAGTGCCACCCCACCCGCGGCCGGGTACTGACCGTGCGGCGCATCCCTGCCGAGTGCCGCCCCACCCGCGGCCGGGTGCTGACCGTGCGGCGCGTCCCCGCTGAGTGCCGCCCCATCCCCGGCCGGGTGCTGACCGTGCGCGTCCCTACTGAGTGCCACCCCATCCCGGCCGGGTGCTGACCGTGCGCGTCCCTGCTGAGTGCCGCCCTATCCCCGGCCGGGTGCTGACCGTGCGGTGCATCCCCGCTGAGTGCCCCCCCATCCCCGGCCGGGTGCTGACCGTGCGCGTCCCTACTGAGTGCCACCCCATCCCGGCCGGGTGCTGACCGTGCGCGTCCCTACTGAGTGCCACCCCACCCGCGGCCGGGTGCTGACCGTGCGGCGCTTTAAAGTGCTTCAATCTTTTTCTTGCCTAATTGCTCTGGCAAGAAGAACTTATGGTATAACATTGAATATTTTATTAGAACTTATTTTACGATATTATTTATATACTAGTAGTGGTGAAAGTAGGCATACTTGTCTTGTTCCTGGTCTTAGGGGGAAAGCCTTAAGTCTTTCATCATTGAGCATAATGTTAGTTGTGGATTTTACATAATGGTCTTTATTGCGTTGAGACAATTCTCTTCTACTCGTACTTTTCTGAATGTTATTATCAAATAAGTGCTCTGGATTTAGTCAAATGCTTTTTTTTTGCTTCTTTTGAGCTAATTTTGTGTTTTTTCATTTCATTCTATTTATAGGTGGGATGAAATCCACTTGTTACATGGTGTTTAATCTTTTTAATATGAGAAAAAAGATTCAGTTTGCTAGTTTTATGATAAAGACTTTTGCACTTATATTTACAAGGTAAATTGCTCTTTTTTTTCCCTCTCTTATGTTTGTCCTTATCAGGCTTCAGTATCAGAGTAATTCTGGCCTCATAGAATGAATTAGGAAGTGTTCCCTCCTCTTAAATTCTTTGGAAACGTTTGGGAAGGATTGATAATTAATTATTCTCAGATCTTTGGTGGACTTCACCACTGAAGCCATCTGGCTCTGGACTTTCCTTTGGTAGAAGGTTTTTGATGATTGATTCAATCCTTGTGTTTGTCATAGGTTTGTTGATGTTTTTTATTTCTTCTTAAATCAATTTGGGCAATTTTCATATTTCTAGGGATTTTTTCATTTCTTCTAGATTATCTAGTTTTGTTGTTGGCCAACTGTTCAGAATATTCTCTCATAATCCCTTTAATTCTATAAGGTCAGTAGTGATATCACCATATTCCTTTCTATTTTAGCTATTTGCATCTTTCTTTTTCCCTTTGTCAGTATAGGTAATGGTTTGTAAATTTTATTTTTTCAAAGAACGAACTTTTTTTTTTGTTTACTCTCTCAGTTGTTCTGTTTAGTCTCTATTTCGTTTTCCTGTTCTCTAATCTTTATTATTTCCTTTCTTCTAAACTTGACTTTACTTTGCTCTTGTTTTTCTAGTTCCTCGTGATACAAAGTCAGGTCATTAATTTTAAATCTTTCTTCTTTTTTACTCATATATATTTTTTTAGCATGGGCAGGCCACCAGGAATCGAACCCGCGTCTCTGGCATGGCAGGTGAGAACTCAGCCACTGAACCAACGCTGCACCGCTCTCTTCCTTTTTAACATAGGCATTCATGGCTATAAATTTACCTCTGAGAACCTCTTTCTTTCTCAGATGTGGCTTCTCTCTAAGCCAACCCAGCAGGTGAACTCACTGCCTTCTTTCTTATGTGAGACATGACTCCCAGGGGTGTAAATCTCCCTGGCATGATGCCTGGGGATGTGGCTGGCGCTGGCATTATGGGATTGAAAAAGCCTTTTTGACCAAAAGGGGGAAGAGAAGTGAAACAATATAGTTTCAGTGGCTGAGAGATTTCAACTGGAATTGAGAACTCATTCTGGAGGTTATTCTTATGCAAAATATAGATATCTATTTTAGTTTTCGATGTATTTGGAGTAGCTAGAGGGAAATAACTGAAACAGTTAAACTGTTATCCAACAGGCTTGATTCTTGAAGATGATTGTATAACTATACAGCGTTTATGATATTACCGTGTGATGGTGAAAACCTTGTGCATAACACTCTCTTTATCAGTGTTTGGACAAATAAGTAAGAAAAAGAGAAAAAAATAGATAAATAATAGGGCAGTATGAGCAGTATGGGATGTTTTGGATATTCTTTTCTACCTTTACTTTTATTTTTTTGAGAAATTAAAGTGTTCAAAAATCAGTTGTGATGATGAATGCACAGCCATTTGATGATACTGTGAACCATTGATTGCACACTTTGGATGGGTATCTGGTATTTGGATATATAATATAGATCAACAAAAAAAATTCCCTCTGAGCACTCCCTTTACTTCATCCCATAAGTTTTGGTAAATTGTATCCTTGTTTTCATTTGTCTCTAAATATTTTCTAATTTCTCTTTAACCCATTGATTGCTTGAGAGGATGTGGTTTAATTTCCACGTACTCACTTATTTCTCCTTCTGCTCTCGGTGTCTAGCTTTGTCCATGTGGTCAGAGGGGTCACTTTTTATGATTCTATTACTTTAAAATGTTTTAAGGCTTTTTTCCCCCTAATGTGTTGTCTGTCCTAGAGAACGATCAGTGTGCACCTGGAAAGAATGTAAATTCTGCTGCCGTGGGGTGGAGTGTTCTCTAGGTGTCATTTAGACCTAGTTGGGTTATAGTGTTGTTCTATTTCCCTGTTGATCTTTTGTTTAGATGTTGTGCTGGTTTGAAAGGAAGTATGCCCCCTAGAAAATCCATGTTTTAATCAAAATCCCATTCCATAAAGGCAGAATAATCCCTATTCAATATTGTATGTTTGAAACTCTAATCAGATCATCTCCCTGGATGATGAGATTTGGTCAGGAGTGGTTGTTAACCTGGATTAGGTGACGACATGTCTCCACCCATTTGGGTGGGTCTTGATTGGTTTCCTGGAGTCCTATAAAGAGGAAACATTCTGGAGAATGGGAGATTCAGAGCGAGCAGAGAATGTTGGAGCACCACGGAGCAGGAAGTCCACCAGCCAGTGACCTTTGGAGATGAAGAAGGAAAATGCCTCCCGGGAGCTTCACGAAAGCAGAAGCCAGGAGAGAAAGCTAGCAGATGATGCCATGTTCGCCATGTGCCCTTCCAGATGATAGAGAAACCCTGACTGTGTTTGCCATGTGCCTCCTCACTTGAGAGAGAAACCCTGAACTTCATCGGCCCTCTTTAACCGAGGTATCTTTCCCTGGATGGATGCATTTGATTGGACATTTTTATAGACTTGTTTTAATTGGGACATTTTCTCGGCCATAGGACTGTAAACTAGCAAATCATTAAATCCCCCCTTTTGAAAACCACTCTGTTTCTGGTATATTGCATTCCAGCAGCTAGCAAACTAGAACAGATGTTCTATCCAGTATTGAAAGTGGTTTATTGGAATCTCATACTATAATCATATAACTTTCTATTTCTTTCTTCAGTTCTGTCAATGTTTGCTTCATATATTTTGGTGCACCGTTGTTATGGGTATAAATGTCTACAATTGTTAAATCTTCTGTTGAACTGATCCTCTTATCAATAATGTCTTTATCTCATTAAAATTTATTTTGTCTTATATTAATATTGTATGTTTACATGAAATATTTTTACTATTCATTCTCATTCAACTCATCTATATCTAGAGATCTAAGATAGGTATCTTGTAAACAGCATATAGTTGAGTCATGTTTATCCATTCTGCCAATCTCTGCCTTTTTATAGGAGAGGTTAATCTGTTTACATGTAAGAAAGTTACTGATAAGGCAAGATTTACTTCTGCCATTTTGCTAATTGTGTTTTGTAAGTTATAACTTTTTTGCTCCTCCCATTCCCCATTGCTTTGTCTTCCTTTTTATTTATTTTATAATGAGCCATTTGGAATCACTTATCCTTTCCTTTGTGTAGATTTTTAAAGCTACTTTCTTATGGTTACAATGAGGGTTACATTTAGCATACTATGCCTATTACAATTTGATTTTGTTTATTCCAACTAGACTTTAATAGTGCACACATACACAATACCTATATCCTTTCATCCCTCCCTTATATGCTGTTCCTGCCACAAATTACAGCTTTATGCATTTTGTGCACAGTAACAAAGACATGTTTGTTTTTATGCATTTGTATGTTATCTAAAATATAACATTACAAATGAAAAATGAACTAATACTTGTTTTATATTTACCGTGTAGTCACACCAGAACCTTTCATTTCTTCACACAAGCATTGAAATAGCCTAGTGTCCTTTCCTTTCAACTGGCAGGACTTCCTTAGCAACTCCTGTAAGGCGGGTCTTGTGGTAACGAAATCCACCAGTTTTCGTTTGTCCTAAAATGTCTTAATTTCTTCCTAATTGTTGAAGGACAACTGTTTTGGTTAGTTAATACTGCTGAAAAGCAAATATACCAGAAATGGAATGGCTTTTTAAAAGGGAATTTAACAAGTTGCAAGTTTACAGTTCTAAAGTAAAAAAAAAAAATGCCCAAACTAAGGCATCCAGAGAAAGATACTTTGACTCAAGAAAAGCTGATGGGTCCCAAACACTTCTGTCAGCTGGGAAGGCACATGGCTGGCATCTGCTAGAATTTTGGCTTCTGGTTTCAAGCAGCTTTCCCATGGGGCATTTAGTGTCTGCATCTCCAAACATCTGGGTCTTGTGTTGCTCTCTCTGTCAAAATGTTTTCCCCTTTTGAAGGACTTCAGTAAACTAATCAAGACACACCTTAAATGGGCAGAGTCATGGCTCCATCTAATCAAAAGGTCACACCCACAATTGAATGGATTATATTTCCATGGAAACAACCTAATCAAAAGTTCCTACTACACAAATTGAATTAGGATTAAAGGACATAGCTTTTCTGGGATACACAAAACTTTCTAACCAGCACAACTTGGCCATGTGTATTATTCTTGGGTAACATTTTTTTTCTTTCAGTGCTTTAAGTATGTCCCCTCTGCTGTTTTGAAAGGGAAGGCCCACAGATGCTTAGAGAGGAAACCACTGGCACCAGAAACTGTAAACAAAAGATCTGGGAACAAGGACCAGCACACACAAGCCATGTGCTTTCCCATGTGAAGAATCAGCCTTTGTTGAGTCAAGTTATCTTCCTCTGGATGCCTTGGTTTGGACATTTTCATGGCCTCAGTACTGTAAACCTGTAACTTAATAAATCCCCTTTATAAAAGTCATTCCATTTCTGGTATATTGCATTCCAGCAGCATTAACCAAAACAGATTTCAGTACCAGAGAAGTGGGGTGTTGTGTTCTGCAAATACCAAACATGTTGGAATGGTTTTTGAAATGCATAAGAGGAAGATTCTGGAAGAGTTGTGAGGAGCTTGGTAAAGAAGGCCTAAAATGCTGTGAAGAGACTGTTGGTAGAAATGTGAATGCTAAAGGCACTTCCAATGAGACCTTAGACAGAAATGCAAACTGGAAGGAAGTTGCAGAGAATTTGGCACAATTGTGTACTGCTGTTGGATGGAAGTTAAAATTTAAAGGCAATAACCTGAGATACTTAGCCGAGGGAATTTCCAAATGAAATGTGAAAAATACAACCTGATTTCTCCTTGCAGCATATAGAGACACATTGAAAACTGAGCTCTTGGATACAAAGAAAACAACAACAAAAAATTGATGGTCTGGAAAATTCTGGGCTTCCAAAAAGTGAGACCAGAGAGAATAGTGCCCCACATAAGGATTTAACCAAACATGGAACCAGTCAGCCATTATAGGAAAAGCCAGGACTGGAAATGGAGTTACTTAGAAAGGATTTGTAGAAAGTCCTATTGTCTGATGGCTTTGACCCTGTGTGCTACATGGAAAATCATTGCAAGATCTGTATAAATGGAACCATTGCCAGTCTGGGCTAAAAAAGACAGAAAAGGGAAAGATTGAAGGAAAAATATCTTCAAAGGTAGAACCATGGAAACTAAGGTCTGAAACCAAGAAACCTCAAGCCAGGAAAGTGGAAAGGAGAGAAGACCCACCCATCCATATGGAAAGGGAGGGTTTGCCTGGAAGGCAGAGGGTGGGCCTCCTACTTCCTTGCTGAGGAAGAGTTTCACCAACTCAGGCCCCAGATAGGGTGGAGCAAATTCCCCTGGGCTTGGGGGTAGGCTGGTGATCACCCCATTGTTTTGAAGGGGTTGAGCATGTACCCCAGAAATGGCAGACAGCCCAGGTGCTGCCCTGATGTTTGGAGAGGGTAGAGCCAAAAAAAAAGGTGGTCTCCCCAATGTCCCCCAGTGTTGCAACCCTTACCCCAGCACTTGCAGTGAACAGGACCATTGGGTCAGCCCTTGGGAAGCACTGCGTTAAAGATCACTGACTAAGGAAGAAAATAGCTATTAATATTAAAAAAGCATTAATTATGTAAGAAATGCTCTAACACAAAACAACTACTATGGAAAAATAATATAATCTAATTCTGGGTGCAGAAACTTGCAGCAGCTTTAAATCTCTCCTTTTCTACATTATTTTCCTCCCCACATTATATAGCAATTCCTAACAGTATGTCCTTGATCAAATATTTTTTGGAAACAGTACATATGTATTCTATCATGGAAGAGATACCCTGTTCACAATAGTGTGTCAAAGATTCAGAGAATTATTATGTTTATTTTACATAAACCTGGGATTACACAAATATCATGAAACATAAAAGCTTTTATTTTTTCCTTATATGAAACCACTGCCATGCTTCAGAAGCAGTGCTCTATGGAGCACATTTTGGAAAACACTGCATTTCAGGAATCTTGCAACATTTTGCTCATGAATTCCTTACAGGGCACTTTTTTGCCATTAACTTCTCCTTTTCTTTTTGTAGTTTTAAAGTATCCTGAATAAATTCAAGCTGCAATATACGTATGAAAAGAAATTTAACTCTGACACAGGGTAATAGCATAGAATTTCTGAGGCAAATTAATACAGCTGTTCTATTAAAATCACTCAGAGCTGGATCTAGTCATCTTAAACAAATAGTATGATAAAATCTGGCCTCCACATATCATTGAAATGAAGCCAGATACTTTGAAAAATGATAAGGAAGTTTTGGTTAGCTAATAATAATGAATAATTCATTGCTGTGATTATGAATAAGAACAATTGTCAACTGAAATAATGTTCTTGAAACTGATGTAACATTTGAAATAGAGTATAGATTCAGCTAAGAGAATGTGGTATATATCTAAGTCTGGTAAATTTTTGAAATTCAAAAATTCCTTCAGGAAGTAGGTGCATGGTTCTGTCAAATTAAATAGTCAGGAGCTCTTAAAACTCAGAAATTCGAAGGCAATGAAGTCAGAGTACATGCCAGGAAATCATAATTCTCAATCCTTCCTTTAGCTCTTTCAGATCTGCCATCTATCTGTGTTATCACTATTTTAAAATATATATTTTATAAGGTGTTTTCCCTTAAAGTAAAGCATGACCACCAACTTGGAAAATATTTTTAAATATAGAAAATATTTTGAAAATCAGAATTCCACCTACCAGAACTCTGGTTTTATGAGAATGCCTTTAGCTCTGATTTCAGTGGCCTAATGATAATTCTTTAAAATGTTGATCCAGCCTTACAGGATTTCATAAATCTGTGGTTCCTTGAATGGGTGCAACAGCATAACTCCACCAAAAGGTAAAGTTCCCTTAGGCAAGTCGTCTGTAGGTCCACACAGCTTCCTCACACAAAGACACACACCCAAGAAGAGTCTGGAAGGCAGTCTCTAAGACGTTCTGTCACGCTTCTCTTGTGCTGAATTTCTCATTCAGGGAGAAACCAAAATTGTTATATCAGCTTTCATTTGGCAGCTGGTCATCTGAGTAATCTAATCTCATTTACTGAAACTAAAATAGTCACATACCTATTTTAGTATATTCTATGGGGCATCCATTATGCCTGGTTTGGTGCCACTTAGCATCAAGGAGGCTCTCACCAGGTGACAGTATCTTTTGTGGCACTGTACATAAACTCCAAAAGAGAAAAATTCTTGTGTTCAATAGAGAAAATATTATTCACACTTAGACTTACAGCTCTTTTAGTTTAGATTTTTTTTTCTTGCAATTAAAGATTTACAACTCTGAAAGGCTTGTGAAAAGCAATGCGGACTGTCATGTGTTTTCTGTATACAGTAAACACTGCTGGAGAAAAGTACACACCTGAGACCTACAGCTGTGCAAGAGGAGTCGATAATTGAACTCTAGTGAAGGGGTTAGAAGGTAATGTCAGTGATACTGGCACAAGCTACTACTGGTAGCTTGTCTTTAGGAAAAGGAATGTGATAAAGTGCCACACTTCCATTCCTCACCATTAATTGTGATAAAGATTAGATATAAGCTATTACTAAATTTTCTTAAAAGAGAACACCTGAAAATGTTTATTCATCACTATCTGGCATGCGCTAAAGAAAGAGCTTTAAAAAATCTGCTTTCCGTTGGCTAATTTTCTTGCTCATATATGATTGATTAATTCAGTTGTTCAATTTGTGGGCAAAAAGCAAGTACATTGAATAACTGCGCCACTTCTGGTATCACTATAAAGATAGTAACCTCATTTATGTAGGAAAGAGACCCAAAAGAATGTGTCACAAATACATACCCAGTGTTATACAACCTGTAATTTTAAAAGAATAAAGCTCTTGAGTGGTCTTGTGGTCCACTGACCTGAACCAATATAAAAATGTGTATATTTTATGCCCCACTATATATATTATATATTAGTATATTAAATTACAAAGTTAAATATAAAAATAAATACATAAAGTGGCCTACAATAGGTAATGATCCATAACATGCAATTATCTACTTTCTTTCTGAAATTTCCCAGCATGAAAACTAAGCAGAATCCTTTGGTAGTTCACTGCAGTGTGCTAATATTATCATTTTTTAAATAGAGAAGTTGCAGGTTTACAGAAAAATCATGCATAAAATAGGAAGTTCCCATATACTACCCTATTATTAGCACCTTACGTTAGTGTGGTACTTTTGCTGTAATTAATGAAAGAACATTTTTATAATTGTATTATTAAATATAGTCCATGGTTTACTCTAGGGTTCACTGTGCTCTCCATTCCTCTGGATTTTTTAAAAAGTTTAAATCTAGTAACATATACACAACCTAAAATTTCCCATTTTAACCACATTCAAATATATATTTTGGTGTAGTTAATTGCAGTCACAATATTTGCTACCATCACCACCATCCATTACTATAACTTTTCCTTCATCCCTGACAGAAACTCTATACAATTTAAGCATCAACTCCCCACCCTTTCCCCACCCCAGCCCCTGGTAACCTATATTCTCGTTTCTGACTATGAAATTTGCTTATTCTAATTGCTTCATATCTGTGAGGTCATACAATAGTGTCCTTTTATGTCTGGCTCATTTCACTCAACACAGTGTCCTCAAGGTTCCCAGATATCAGAACTGCATTCCTCTTCATGGGAAAATAGTATTCCATTGTGTGCATATGCCACATTTTCCTTTTCCATTTGTCAACTGATGGACATTTGGGTTACTTCCACCTTTTACCAAGTGTGAGTAATGCCACCATGAACTTCGGTGTGCAAATATCTGTTTGAGTTCCTGCTTTCAATTTTTTTGAGTACATTCCCAGAATTTGGATTACTGGGTCAAATGGTAATTCTGTGTTTAATTTTCTGAGGAAATGCCAAACAGTTTTCTACAGTGGTAGCACCATTTTACACTGAAACAATGAATGAGTATTTCTATTTCTTCACATCCTCTCCACCACCTGTAATTTTCCATTTTTTTAATAGCAGCCATTCTAGTGAGTATGAAATGTTATCTCATTGTGGTTTTGATTTGCATTTCCCTCATGGCTAATGTGGTAGCTTGAAGCTGTTATGTACCCCCCAAAACGACATCTTCTTTTAGTCCTTTCATGTGGGTGCAGACCTATTGTAGTTGGGAGCTTTTGAGTAGGTTGTTCCAATTGAGACGTGACCCACCTCATTTGAGGTCAATAACCCTCTTACTGGAGCACTTTATGAAAGAATAAAAGTCACAAGGGAGCTAGAGGTGAAATTAAGAGACGCTTACAGAGAAAACACCCAGAGAAATTTAGAGAAAAGCCACAGAGGGAGAATTTGGAAGCTGAAGCAATGAAACCCATGAGTGAAGAACCAGTAGAGGTTGCCATGTGCCTGGCCATCTGACAGAAAAGCCCCAAATGCCAGCACCCTGTCTTCAAAGTCTCAGTATCATCCTGTCGTTGCCCTGAGTTGGACACTTTCACAGCCTAAAATAGCAAATTGTAGGCTATAAATCCCCATTGTAAAAACCAACCCACTTCTAGTATATTGCATTTCAACAACTTTAGCAAATCAAAACAGCTAATAAATATGTTGAGCATCATGTCATGTGCTTTTTGGCCATTTGTATATCTTCTTTGGAAAAATGTTTATTCAAGTCTTTTTCCCATTTTAAAATTGGTTTGTTAGTACTTTTATTGCTGAATTGTAGGATTTCTTTATATATTCTGGATATTAAACCCTTATTGGATATGTGGTTTCCAAATATCTTCTCCCATTATGTAAGTTGTTGTTTTACTTTCATGATAAAGTCCTTCAATACTCAAAAGTTTTTAGTTTTGATGAGGTCCCATTCATCTATATTTTCTTTTGTTATTTGTGTTTAGGGTGTAAATTCTAAGGAACCAGTGCCTAATGCAAGGTCTTGAAAATGCCTCACTATGTTTTTTTCTAGGCATTTTATAGTTCATGTTCTTATATTTAAACGGTCTTTGATCCATTCTGAGTTGATTTTTGTATATGGTGTGAGGTAGGAGTCACCTTCATTCTGTCACATGCAACATCCAGATTTCTTAGCACCATTTGTTGAAGAGACTATTCTTTGCCCATTGAGTGAACTTGGCACCCTTGTCAAAAGTCAGTTGATGATAAATATGAGGGTTGATTTCTGAACTCTTAATCTGGTTCTATTGGTCTATGTGTCTGTCCTTTTCCAATATTATTTTAGTTTGGAAGCTGCCAGAATGCAAAGTACCAGAAATGGAATGGTTTTTTAAAAAGGGAAAATAAGGAGTTATAAGTTTACAGATCTAAGCCTATAAAAATGTTCAAACTAAGACATCCAGGGAAAGATGCCTTAGTTCAAGGAAAGCCATGGGTCTAGAAAAACTTTGTCAGCTGGGAAGTCTCTAGGCTGGCACAAATACCATGCTGTGTTGATTACAGTGTTATGCCAGTTTGAAGCTGTTATGTACCCCAGAAAACCCATGTTTTAATCCTGATCCTATCTTGTGGGGCTGCCATTCTTTTAATCCTGATTCAGTATTGTGGCTGGAAACTTTTGATTAGATTATCTCAATGGAGATGTGGCATGCCCAATTGTGGGTATGACATTTAGATTAGATGAAGATGTGACTCCACCCATTCCAGGTGGGTCTTGATTAGTTTATTGGAATCCTTTAAAAGAGGAAGCATTTTGGAGAAAGCAGAGCTGACTCAGATGCTGACAATTGGAGAACACAGATATGGATGTTTGGAGATGCTTGGAGCCCAGCAGACATTGCCATGTGGCTTCCCATGAGATGTCAAGCAAGCCAGAACCTGGGGAGAGCTGAGGGGAGCCAGGAGAGGAACGCCAGCCCCAGAGAAGCCAAGTGAGGGACCCCACAGGAACAGAGGCTGAAAGCAACGGAGCCCAGGAGCCAGCAGATGCCAGCCACGTGACCTCCCAGCTGACAGAGGTGTTCAGAAAAGTCATCAGCCTTTCTTGAGTGAAGGTAGCCTCTTGTTGGTGCCTTAATTTAGACACTTTCACTTCCTTAGACTGCAAAATTGTAACTTCTTAAATTCCCTTTTTAAAAGCTCTTTCATTTCTGGTATATTACATTCTGGCAGCTTAATACATGTGGCTTTGTAATAAAGATTTGAGAACAGGATGTGGAACTCTCCAACTTTGTTTTTCTTTTTCAAGATGGCTTTGCCTACTCAGGTAGCATTACTCTTCCATATAATTTTTCATAAGAAGTTTTATGAGATATATTAACACACCATGCAATCTATCCAGGAAGTACAATCAGTGTCTCTTAATAAAATCAAAGAGTTGAATTTCATCACACTCTCTTTTAATCAATTTTAGAACATTTTCGTACTCCAAAAGAAAATCCCATACCCGTTATATCTGCTATCGCTGACACTTAGCATTGGTGTGTTACCTTTGTTACAACTGATGAAAGAACATTAAAATATCACTGTTAACTGTGGTCATAGTTTGCATTAGGTGTATTTTCCCCATGCCACCATATTATTAACACCTTTTTTAATAGGGACATGCATTTGTTATAGTTTATGAAAGAACATTCTTATATTTGTACTATTAACCACAGTCATCATCGACAATAGGATTTACTGTGTTATACAGTTCCATGCTTTATTCTCTAGCTTTTCCTCTAGTAACATACATGACCCTAAACTTCCCCTTTCAACCACATTCACACACACAAGTCAGTGCTGTTATTTACATTCACAATAATGTGCTATCATCATGTCTATCCATTGCCAAACATTTGCCATCAATCTAATTAGGAATTCTGCACAAATTAAGGACCAGCTCCTAATTATATACCCTCATTCTATCTCCTGGTAATTTATATTCTTTATTTTATGCCTTTGAGTTTGCTTATTATAATTAGTTCATATTAGTTATATCATACAGTATCTGTTCTTTTGTGTCTAACATATTTCACTCAGGATAATGTCCTCAAAGTTCATCCATTTTGTCACATGCATCAGGATATTACTCCTTTTTACAGCTGAATAATATTTCATCATATGTATATACCATATTTTCTTTATCCATTCATCTGCTGATGGACACTTGGGTTGCTTCCATCTTTTGGCAATTGTGATCAATGCCGCCAGGAATGTCAATGTACAAATATCTGCTTACTTTCCTGTTTTTAGTTATTCTGGGTTCATACATAATAACGGGATTGCCAGATCATATGACAAGTTAATTAGTTTCCTGAGGAACTGCATTCCACAGCGACTGCACCATTTTACATTCCTACCAGCAGTGAATGGGTGTTCCTCTTTCTCCACATCCTCTCCAACAGTTGTAGTTTTCTGTTTTTCATAAATTCTAGTAGGTGTGAACTCACTATGGTTTCGATTTGCATTCCCCTAATAGCTAGTGATGTTGATCATCTTTTCATGTGCTTTTTTTTTTCACATGGGCTTTTCCAGGTCTCCAGCATAGCAGGCAAGAATTCTGCTACCATCACACTGCCCTTCATGTGCTTTTTATTTAGTATTTCCTGTTTGGAAAAATATCTATTCAAGTCTTTTGCACATTTTTAATGGTAATGTTTTCCTTTTTATTGTTGAGTTGTAGGATTCCTTTATATATTTTGGATATTAAATCCTTATTGGATATGTGGCTTCCAACTATCTTCTCTCATTGAGCAGACTACCTTTGCAATTTCTTGACAAAGTCTTTTGAAGCACAAAAGTTTTTAATTTTGAGGAAGTCTCTTTGATCTGTTTTTTCTTCCATTGTTTGTGCTTAAGGTGTAAAGTCTAAGAAACCATTGTCTACTGCAAGATATGAATGATTTCCTTTTCTTGCTAATTGCTCTATCTAGAACTTCTATTACAATGATGAATAGCAATGGTGACAGTGGGCATCCATGTCTTCTTCCTGATCTTAGAGGAAAAGCTTTCAGTCTTTCACATTTGCGTATGATTTTAGTGGCAGCTTTTTCCATCTATGTCCTTTATCACATTGAGGAAGTTTCTTTCTACTGCTATTTTTCTAAATGTTTTTATCAGGAAAGTATGCTTTCAAATGCTTTTTCTGCACCAATTGAGATGATCAAGTGCTTTATCCTCTTCATTCTGTTAATATGGTAAATTACATTAATTGATTTTCTTATATTGAACCACCCTTGCATACCTGGGATAAAACTCACTTGATTATGTCATATAATTCTTTTAATGTGCTATCAGATTCAATTTGCAAGTATTTTATAGAGGATTTTTGCATCTATATTCATTAGAGAAATTGGTCTGAAATTTTGTATTCTTGTGGTGTCTTTATCTGGTTTTGATAATAGGGCAATGTTGGCTTCATAGAATGAGTTAGATAGAGGAGGTAGTGTTCCCTTCTCTTCATTTTCTTTTGGAAGAATTTGAGCATTATAATAATTTGAGGATTATTATAATTTTTCTTGGCGTGAGTGGTAGAATTCACCTGTGAAGCCATCTGGTCTTGAGTTTTCTTTGTTAGGAGATTTTTGATGATTGATTCAGTGTCTTCACTGGTAATTGGTCTGTGTGTGGTTAGGTCCCAGAAACACCATGTTCCTTATTCTAATCCAATCATGTGTGAGCACACCTATTGTTAGGTGGGATCTTTTTGATTAAGTTGCTTCCATGGAGATGTGATGTGCCCAAGTGGGGGTGGAACTTTTGATTAGGTGGTTTTCATAGAGATGCCTCTTCTCCCATTCAAGATGAGTCTTAATCCACTTACTGGAGCCCTTTAAGAGGGAGCCATTTTTGAAAAAGCTTAGAGCCAACACAGAAAGACATTTGGAGATGTAGACAGAAAACACCAACAGGAAAGCTGCTTGAAACCAGAAGATAAAGGACCAGCAGATGCCAGCCCCATGTCTTCCCAGGTGACAGAGGTATTCCAGATCTATTGATTTTTCTCGAGTCAAGGTATCCTTCCCTGGATGCCTTAGTTTGGACATTTTTTTATGGCCTTAGAACTACAAATTTGTAACTTAATAAATTCCTTTTTTTTGTATATTGCATTTCTGGCAGCATTAGCAAACTAAATCAGTCTGTTAAGATCTTCTGTTTCTTTTAGAGTCAGTGTAGGTTGTTTGTGTGTTTCTAGGAATTTGCCCATTTCATCTAAGCTGTCTAATTTGTTGGCATACAGTTATTCAAGCATCCTCTTATGATCCTTTTTCTTCTGTGTGGTCAGTAGTGATGCCTCCTCCATTCCTGGTTTTATTTGCATTTTCTCTCTTTCTTATTGTTATTCTAACTAAGGGTTTGCCATTCTTATTGATCTTTTCAAAGAACCAACTTTTGGTTTGTTAACTCTCTCTATTGTTTTTTAATCTCAATTTCATTTCTTTCTTCTCTAATCTTTGTTATATCTTTCTGTTTGTTTGGTTTGGGAATAGTTTGCTGTTCTTTTTTTTGTTCCTCCAGGTGTGCAATTAGTTTTTTAATTTTAGCTCTTTCTTCTTTTTAAATGTTGTTAAAAAGGGCTGTAATTTTTCCTCAGCGCTGCCTTTGGTGCATCCCATAGTTTTGATATTTTGTGCTCTCCTTTTCATTCATCTGGAGTTATTTACTGATTCTCTTGCAATTTCTTCTTTGACCTACTGATTGTTTAAGAGTATTGTTAACCTCCATATATTTGTGAATTTTCCAGTTCTCTGCCTGTTATTGATTTCCAGTTTCCTTCCTTTATGGTCAAAGAAAGTGCTTTGTACAATTTCAGTCTTTTTCAATTTATTGAAACTTGTTCTGTGATCCAACATGTGGTCTATACTGGAGAATGATCCATGTGCATTCAAGAAGAATGTGTATTCTGCTACTGCTCTGAGAATTGTACATTAGACCTTGTTGGTTTAGAGTATCATTCAAGTCTTCCATTTCCTTCTTGACCTTTGTCTAGATGGTCTATTCATTATTGAAAGTTGTGTATTAAAGTCCTCTATTATTAATGTAGAACTCTATTTTTTTATTAATTAAAAAAAGAATTAACAAAACAATTAGAAATCATTCCATTCTACATGTACAATCAGTAATTCTTAATAACATCACATAGTTGCATATTCATCATTTCTTAGTACATTTGTATCGATTTAGAAAAAGAAATAAAAAGACAACAGAATAAGAATTAAAACAATAATAGAAAGAAAAAAAAACAAAAACAAAAAACCTATGCCTCACATGCAGCTTCATTCAGTGTTTTAACATAATTGCATTACAATTGGGTAGTATTGTGCTGTCCATTTCTGAGTTTTTATATCCAGTCCCGTTGTACAGTCTGTATCCCTTCAGCTCCAATTACCCCTTCTCTTTTTTTTTTTTAATTAACGGAAAAAAAGAAATTAACCCAACATTTAGAAATCATACCATTCTACATATGCAATCAGTAATTCTTAACATCATCACATAGATGCATGATCATCATTTCTTAGTACATTTGCATCGGTTTAGAAGAACTAGCAACATAACCGAAAAAGATATAGAATGTTAATATAGAGACAAAAATAAAAGTAATAATAGTAAAATCAAAACAAAACAAAACAAAACAAAACAAAAACCTATAGCTCAGATGCAGCTTCATTCAGTGTTTTAACAAGATTACTTTACAATTAGGTATTATTGTGCTGTCCATTTTTGAGTTTTTGTATCTAGTCCTGTTACACCGTCTGTATCCCTTCAACTCCAATTGCCCATTATCTTACCCTGTTTCTACCTCCTGCTGGACTCTGTTACCAATGACATATTCCAAATTTATTCTCGAATGTCTGTTCACATCAGTGGGACCATACAGTATTTGTCCTTTAGTTTTTGGCTAGACTCACTCAGCATAATGTTCTCTAGGTCCATCCATGTTATTACATGCTTCATAAGTTTATCCTGTCTTAAAGCTGCATAGTATTCCATCGTATGTATATACCACAGTTTGTTTAGCCACTCTTCTGTTGATGGAGATTTCGGCTGTTTCCATCTCTTTGCAATTGTAAATAACGCTGCTATAAACATTGGTGTGCAAATGTCCGTTTGTGTCTTTGCCCTTAAGTCCTTTGAGTAGATTCCCAGCAATGGTATTGCTGGGTCGTATGGCAATTCTATATTCAGCTTTTTGAGGAACTGCCAAACTGCCTTCCCCAGTGGTTGCACCATTTGACATTCCCACCAACAGTGGATAAGTGTGCCTCTTTCTCCGCATCCTCTCCAGCACTTGTCATTTTCTGTTTTGTTGATAATGGCCATAGAACTCTATTTTTCTCCCTTTAAATTTGTCACTATTTGCTTCATATATTTTGATGCTCCACTGTTAGGTGAATATGTATATTTATAATTATTATGTCTTCTTGTTGAATTGACTCCTTTATCAGTACATAATGATCCTCTTTATCCCTTGTAACAATTTTGTTTGTTTGTTTTTTACTTAAAGCCTATGGCTACCTTAGCTGTCTTTGATTACTATTTGCATGCTATATTTTTTTCCTATCCTTTTCCTTTTATCCTATTTTGAATTTAAGCGGGACTTTCATCTGCTATTTTGGTATTTTGTTTTTGCAAGTCTTAAATCTTATACTCTTTTTTTTAACTCTTAATTCTTCTGATAATGCCCAGTTCCTTATTTATTTAGTCTCTTCTCATTTCTTTCTGCATACATTTTCATATGCTTTCTTTGTTGTTACCATGTAGTTAAAATTTAACATCTTAAATATATAACAATAATTTTTTATTTGATCATAACATAACTTCAATAGCATATACCCCCCTGATGTCCCACCTTTTTTCAGAACTTGTTACAAATTTTCTCTTTCTTGCATTGTGTATCACAAGCCATTGCTTTATCATCCTTTTTCATGCATCTGCATTTTAGCACCCAGGAGAAGAAATGGAGTTACATACCCCCCCCCCAAAATATATATATACAGTATACTAGCATTTATAATGACCCCAATGCTTACCCTTACCAGAATTTATTTATTTATTTATTCCCTTTTGATCCACTATCTAGTTTACTGTCCTTTCAGTATGAAAAACTTCCATTGACATTGCTTTCTGGCCAGGTCTAGTGGTAATGAACTCCCTCAGTTTAATCTCACCCTCATTTTTGTAAGAATGCTTCACTGGATATTTAAAAAAATGCTTTCTCTCAGCACTTAAAGTACTCTAACCCACTGCTTTCTTGCCTTTATGGTTTCTGATGAGAAATCATCACTTAATCTAATTGGGATGCCTTTGTATGTAACACATTGTTTTTCTCTCAGAGTTTTCAGAATTCTCTACTTGCCCTTTGCATTTGACAGCTTGGCATGCGTCTGTCTGCATGTATTTCACTTCATGTTTATCCTGTTTGTGTTTAATGGGGCTCCTTGGACGTGCATACTCTCATCTTTTGCCAGCTTGGGGAAGTTTTCTGTCATTATTTCTTTGAATATTCCTTCTGCCCTTTTCTCTACCTCTTCACCCTGTGGGGTCCCATAATATGCATGTCCATTCACTTCGCCTTGACGGTGTCCCGCATGTCTCAGGTTATTTCTAAAGAAATATTTTTATTGAGATATTTTACACACATGTGGCCTATACATGGTGTACAATCAATGGCTCACAATATCATCATGTAGTTGTGTATTCATCACCATGATTGTTTTTTAGAACATTTGCATCACTCTAGAAAAAGAAATAAAAAGAAAAAAGAAAAAACTCATACAAACCATACCCCTTACCTCTCCCTCTCACTGACCACTAGTATTTCCATCTACCCAATTTATTTTACCCTTTATCCCCCTATTATTTATTTATTGTTTATCCATTTTTTTACTCATCTGTCCATACCTTGAATAAAAGGAGCACCAGACACAAGGTTTTCACAAACACACAGTCACATTGTAAAAGTTATACCTTTATACAATCGTCTTCAATAATCAAGGCTATTGGAACACAGCTCAACACTTTCAAATATTTCCCTCCAGCCACTCCAATGCATCATAAACTAAGAAGGGATATCTATATAATGGGTAAGAATGACTTCCAGGATAACCTCTTGACTCTGTTTGAAATCTCTCAGCCACTGAAAGTTTATTTTGTCTCATTTCTCTCTTTTGGTCAAGAAGGTTTTCTCAATCTCTTGAGGCCAGGTTCTGGCTTATCCTGGGAGTTCTATTCTACATTGCCAGGGAGATTTACACCCCTGGGAGTCATGACCCATGTAGAAGGGAGGGCAGAGAGTTCACCTGCTGAGTTGGCTGAGAGAAAGAGGCTACATCTGAACAACAAAAGAGGTTCTCTCTCAGGCTATTTTTGCTCTTTATGACTCTTTTTCTTTCTGGTCCTCAGCCTGACTCTTTTCAATGGTCTCGTCTTTGAGTTTACTGAGTTTTTTCCTTTGCCAGCTTCAATGTGCTGTTGGAACTTTCTGGGAGATGTTTCGTTTTGGTTACAGTGATCTTCAACCCCAGTAGTTCTGTTTGGTTCCTTTAAAAATTTTCTGTCTCTTTATTTAGAGTCTCATATTATTCATCCATTGTTTTCCTGATATCCTTTAGTTCTTTCTCTGTATTTTTATTTATCTCCTTGAACATACTGAGGACCATTTTATTTTACGTCTCTGTCTAGTTTGTCCATAGTCTGATCTTCTTCAGTGATGTTTTCTAGACTCTAAGCTTCTCCACTTCCTACATAAGCTTCACAAGAGTAAGCTTCAGGATTGAGGGCATGGCCTATTGATTTAGGTGTCCCTAAAGTTTGACACAGTATCAAGGGATTCCCTGTAGGTAAGGTTTAATAGTTCCATAGTCTTTCTCCCCTCCCTCAGGGGACTTTGCCAATACTGTTTGATTATCTACTTAATATACTCTAGGATGTTTTCAGGCATTACAATAATCTATACAAGATTAAAGGACTTCTTTCTCATTCTGGGCTCCCTGTGTTTCAATTGTTCAAATGAGTTATACAGATAGGTTGACTTAGATTATGTGCTACAGAAGGTTTCAGTTCCAGACCCAACAAACCTTTCTTCCTTTGGTCTCAAAGAGTATGTGTGGTTCTAAAATATAGACACTGTCTTCCTTTCCCCTGTGTTCTGAATTACTTTAACCCCAACCTGATCAGCTTCATTTTTATCTCTATATATCAGGTTAAAATATATATAAAACAGCCTCTCAAAATCCAGAAATAATCATCACCACTCCAGACTTAATGTGTCTGCTCTAAAAGCTTACAATCTAGGCCCCTGTTTTCTTATAAGCATTTTCTAAAGGTGACCATACCATTCTTGTTCTTTTGTTTCTGGCTTATCTTGTCTCACCAAATGTCCCACATGTTCATTCTCATCGTTGCATGCCTCACAACTGTTCCTTTTTGTAGCAGCACAACCTTCATTCATAAGTATACATGATAGTTCACCAATCTACTTCTCCATCAGTGCATCCTTCAGCCACCTGCATTCATTGGGCATCATATATAATGCCCAAAGTCCACAGTTCATAAACATTCTTAATTTTAGATAATTTCATTGTTCCCAAGAGAAAGAAAACCAATAAACACACCCTCACCAAACAGGAAATCTAAACCTCCTCTTACCTCTTGTCCCTCCCCCCATTATTTACCTCTGCTGTTGCTGTGATAGTGCTGATGGTTTCCTTTTGAACATAGCGCAGAACATGCAATGGCAGTTTCCCCCTGTATCCTGGACTTAAACATGCTTTGTACAAGAATTATATCTTTGAAGTAATTCTTGCAAGAACTCGTTCATATTTCTAGTGTGAGTCAGTGGGGCACGTAGGTCTATACAGCCCCTTTCCATCTTGTTCATCCTCAATATTCCATGGCTCTTTGAAGCTGTGCTTCCCAGATTTGCCCAGTAAATACAGCCTTTCAACTGTTTTCCGTTGTTTTGAGGAAGGGCCTTTAAGCCTTCTCTGCCTCTTTTGCAGGAGAACTGTCTTTATACCCTACCCTGGCAGCAGTGAGCTGAGCTAGGGGCACAGTGGAGGACCTCACTGCTGTGCCCGCCACGAGTCTGCAGGACGAGC